>NC_080758.1:17390795-17693825 GCF_020826845.1 Diceros bicornis minor
CAGGCTCCAGCTCTCCCCATCCCTGGGGCCTGTCAGAAGCAAGATCCTGGAGTGGAAGAACCAAGGGGCCAACCCCACAATAATCCATCTTGGCTGCCGCATTTTCCAAGGGCTTCACTCATTAAGTTACTAGCATCTCCCATCAATCTGTGGGTAGGACAAGGATTATCAGGCTCATTTTACAGGTGAGACAGTTAAGGCTTAGACAGGGGCAATGACTTGCCAAGCCCACAAATGTAAGTCCCATATGGGGCTAAAATGAGATCCAAGATCTTCAGCCTCAAATTTAGAGCTCTCTTCCCCACAACGTGCAGCCTTCCTTATGTCTGGCTCATGCCATGCCCTTGACCTCTACCCACTGTAGAGAATTCCTGCCCAATCGGCCTGTCCACTCCCCCAGCCCGAGGGTCCTGAGCCACCTTTATCCGATGGTCCTCCACATCCTCCACGCTGGCCACACGAATCAGGGCTGGATTCCTGCGGTCCACGGCCTCCAGCTTCATGTTGACCAGGAAAGTGTGCGGGGGGCGCTGCAGGGGGACAGTGGCCTTCAGGCCAAGGGCCAGCTCAGCAGACCTGAGGCCCCAAGAAGGGAGCCCAAGTGCTGTGCCTGGGGAACTGTGGCCTGCCAAAGGTGGAGGCCAGGGCCCCATTCTGGCTGGCTGAGGCTCCACGCCTTCCTGAGCTCAGCTCTGGGAGCAGGGAGAGCCGACTCACCACCTTGAAGGCCCAGGTGGGCACAGCAGAGGCCCCAGTTTCTTCCAGATATTTCTCCCAACAGAAGCTATCAGGATCTGGGTAGTCTGGAGGAGAGGAGGAGAGCAACGTCTAGGCACCCAGGCATACAGGGGGAGCTCTCTGCCCCCAAGCAGGACCAGGAGCATGGAAGAGAGAGGCCCTTGGAGTACCATCTCCTCCCACATCACCACAGCCAGCTCCCTGGAGGCAGTCCTGAGGCAGTGAGGTGCTAATCAGAAGCAAGCACATCTCCACCTCACAGTTCACAGGGCTATCTGGCAACCCTGGCTCCCATCTCCCTCCTTGGCCGTTGCTCCAGCTCCAGCCCAGCCACATCTGAACCTCTGTCATACGTAGGCCAGCCCAATGCTCCCAAAGGGAAGGACATACTGTCTTCACTCTGGACTCCAGCTCCCTTGCTGAGGGAGTCACCTAACCTCCTTCCCTTAAACCTCAATGGAGTCAGGGGTTGACAGGCCTTCCCTAGAATCAAAGGATTCTCAACTCCCAGCAAAGAAGATGAGGCTCCAGGACACATCTGTCCCCTCACCCTGACCCTGAAGCCCCAGCTAATGAGGTACTGGTAAGGGATCAGGGGAGAGGGGCACGGGGCGAGGCCCGGGAAAGGGCGTTTGCTCAGGCTGCAGGGTCACCTTGTGGAGGGGTGAGGGTCTTTCCTTGCTTCTGGCACCAGCCCACTGGGTGGATGTAGGGGCTGCTGGGATCACACCTGCAACCCAAGAATACTTCACTGTCCCAAGTGAATCTTCGAGGCCCTGAGCCTGCCGTCCTATGACAGCATGGCTCAGGGCCACCATCACCCTACTTCCTAGTGAGAGCTACACAGATGGCTGATGAGAAAGTCAGAAAATCACAGCATTAACTAAAAACTCTAATGCCACCATAATATCTAAGGGAAAATCAGGAGCACAGGGGTTTGCTCATCTTAACTTGGGTATTTTTGGATGAAACATTTAATAGTGCATTGAGTTTCTTAGGATATAGACCAAATCCACAGAACAATTACACCCTAGAGCAAATATGAAGTCAGGACTGGGCCGGGTGCCCGAGGTCTGAAAGCATTGCCTCCCGCCTCCTGCCACCCCCTCACCCCTGAGGCCAAGTCTGGGCCCTCCCACTACCAGTAGTCGTAAGTATCGTCCCAGTCGTCAAAGTGCACCAGGAAGCGGCTGTCCACCACATCGGTCACACTGGCCACACAGACGAGGGATGGGTTCATGCGGTCGACAGCCTCCAGCTTCATGCCCACCTGGAAGCCCAGGGGTGGGGGACTCTGGGGGCAAGAAGAGGGGCTGCCACGGCCAGGCCCAGCCCGGCTATGCTAGCCCAGAAACCACTGGCAAAGGAAGAAGTAGGTTCCCTAGGAATCATGCCCAGGGGATAGGCAGGGGGAAGGCAGAAGAAATAGGCTGGAAAAGAGGGTCCCTCCAGGGCAGAATCATAGTCCCCAGCCCCAGGCCACTCAGGAACTTCTGGCCTTCAAGATGCACTCAGAGGAAGCCTCACTGTGGTGGAAGGTGAGTGACTGGCAGGGGGCCACGCATTCACCCAAAGAGTGTGCCAGGTGGAACACAAGCCTCCCCCACCCTATGAGGCAGGGGTCACCATCCTCATTTTTTAAGTAACTTGTCCAGGACCACAATGCTAGCCAATGGTGGAGCTTGGGTTTAACCAGTTTGATTTAAAAATCTGCATTCTCTGTCACCACAGTGGGTAGAACCCCACCAGTCACCTGAGAACCTGACAGTATGGTCTTGGGGCCCGACTGGAGTGGGGAGTAGCTGCCCCTTCCCAAACAGCACGGCCCACCGGAGTCCTGAACTTCCGATATGGTAATATTTCTCATGGGGGTTCCCTACACCTCTCAGACCTTTTGCTCGGGATTAGGAGATACTTTAGCTGCTGGATAAAGCTGCCAGTTGCCTTGAACAGAGAAAAAGACAAGGGGTGAGTTGTTGGGACTGAATGGGAGAGCCTCAGTGTTGGGCAAAAGGAAGGAACAAGCAGCTCCCAGAATAGAGGCATGGACCTTACACCAAGAACTGCCGAGCAGACCAAAGCAAGAAACAAGAACCAGGACCTCTCGCTGCCCAGGCTGAGAAAGTAGGCTGGGGGCTCCGAGGGGATGTGCAGAGGGGAAGATTTCTGCAGTAGGGAGGAGGCAGGGAATGGGGTGGGGGGGGGTGGATCTATAACCGGCTTCCCCTTCTGGCCCTTGGCCTGCCCAGCACAACCCTCCCATTTGGTGTGAGAAACCAGAACAAAGCTGAGAGCACTGGTAGATGAGCTCTCCTCTGATGAGCAGATACCCTGGGCCAGCTGCAGTGACTCTGTCCCAGGGGGCGGGTGTCCACTCTGGCTCAGGGGCACTCACGTGGCTCTGGCTCACAAACAGGTGCTTGGGGGCAGCCTGGGCTCTTGTGCTGCGCAGGTACTGGCTCCAGCTGAACTCCTCCTCCTTGTAACCTAGGCCCCTCGGGGGGGACGGACAGAGAGCCGTGCAGACAGAGGCTGGGCTGTGGCGAGGGCAACCCACGCAGAAGCAGCAGAATCAGGCAGGCCTGAGGAGCCCACAACCCTCAAGAACCTGCCCAGGGGCACCCTGCCACAGCAGGACACAACCTGAGTGGACATTCACAGGGCAAGGGCAAAGCAGAAGCCCTTGGGCCAAGTCATGCAGGATGTGATGAAGAGGCTGGCTGTGCAACCAGGAACAGGGAAGGAGGGGTCACGGGGAAGAAGAGGAGGGTCTGAGGGCTCACTGTCTCACAGACCGACCCCACGAGGCCTTACCTTTGGGGGGCTGCAGCTTGTGTCCAGTTTTCTCGAACCAGCCAGTGGGGTGAATGTCAGGGGAGTTGGCATTGATCCAGAAGTCGTGGCACTCGGGATACCCATCAAAGTGCAGTCGTAGGCGGTAGCCACACACCTAGCCCCATGAGGGGAAATCAGAGGGACTCTGATGCCAGCAGACACCCACTCCCTTTCTCTCACCTCTCCTGGCTCAGCGTGGGGGTCTCAGGGGCTCTGATGTTACTGATGTGAGCAGGTTCCCCACCCCAGCTCTCTTTGTTCCAGGTTCCCTTCCATCCTGAACTTTGCCCCATGCTCTCCCATCCTGCAATGAAAACAGTTCACGTACTCATTAGCCCTGAGTTCTGGCTGCAAGACAGGGAGATTCGCTGACATCCTCCTGCCCTTTCGAGCCCTGCTCAGAACACCGAGGGCACCTATCAAGGCTCAGGCTTGCTTAGGGCCCCGATGACCTTTCCTTCTGCCACCTTCTCTCACTGCTCCCACTCATACACTCTGCTCCGGCCTCACTGAGCTAACGGCAGTTCCTCAAACATGCGGCCTGGTCTATACCCAGAGCCTTTGCCCACTTTGGTTCTTCTGCCTGGAACACCCTACTCATTCATAACTCATCTCTCAAGACTCAGCAAAGGAGGCCCTTCCTCCATGAGGCTTCTCCTGCCCCGTGGGTGCCTCTCTGCTCACGTCTGTCGCCACCCCTATGGTATGTCGCTGATATGTTTATCTGGCTGATTCCCACACAACTGTGAGCTCCAAGAGGATGAGGACCTTATAGGACTCCTGCCAACATCCCTGCCCTCGGGATCTCTCCTCCTCAAGTCCCCCCAGACTGAAGTATACACCTACTCAGTACCATCAGCCGCCCTCACACTTTGTCTGGTTTTTGTTTGTCTTTCAGCTTTCTATGTGTTCCACCTTAATCCCCTACTAGATTGTGCGCTTTCTGAGGGCAGGGCAGTGTCTCTCTCATCTGAGTCCAGGCCCTCCCTGCCCCCAGCAGGCCCATCAATCTATCCTGAGAGACATCATCAGAATGGCGGTGCGGGCCTCAGCTCACCTCGGCCACAGTGAGGATGAAGTACATGGACGGGTGCTGAGGGTCGATGCCTTCCAACTTCATGCCCGGTCTGAAGCCATTCTTGTTATGAGGGACCGCCTGGTACTGTCAACGCACAGATTGGAGAGGACCCAGCTTCCATCCAGCCTTATCCTTGCCTAGTGGGCTTGGGGTGAAGGAGCTGCCTTTAGGTCCCACCCGCCTGGTACTACCAAAGGGGTTATTTGGGCGTCTTTAGTGCAGGGGTCCAGAGGGGGATGGATTAGCTCCAAGTCCCTTTAAAAATGTGGGCTGGGGCCGGCCCAGTGGCGCAAGCGGTTTAGTGCGTGAGCTCTGCTACGGCGGCCCGGGGTTCGCCGGTTTGGATCCCGAGCGCGCACCGACGCACTGCTTGTTGGGCCATGCTGTGGCGGTGTCCCATATAAGGTAGAGGAAGATGGGCACGGATGTTAGCTCAGGGCCAGTCTTCCTCGGAAATAAAACAGGAGGACTGGCATGAGACGTTAGCTCAGGGTTGATCTTCCTCACACAAATAAATAAAAATGTGGGCTGAGTCAGGGCTGGACTTAAGGGCTCCCCCTCACCTAAGTCATGGAAAGATTAGCATAGAGAATTGAATAGAATTCAAAAGTCTGCAGGCCCAGTGATGGGTGAGCCTGGGTCCCACCTCCCCATTTCTTCCCACCCTGGAAATCCCTTACAGTGAGCCCTTTTCTACTCCAGGCCCCTAACCAGTCTCTTCTCCTTCCATTCCGCCAGGCCGTTAAGGGATGTTAAATGCAGAAAACAGCAGAAGGCCTGCGTTTGGTGGAAAGTCCCTTGACTGGGAATACAAGCTTGTCCTAGGTGGAAATTGTCTCACTCACGTCCTGGAAGAGGCTGACAGGGGCAGTGATGGCCTTCTGCTCCTCGAGGTAGGACTCCCACGACCAGCCTTCCTTCTCCCCTGATGCTGTGGACAGGAGACAGACAGGCTGACTCCCAGGCTGCTCCTGATGTACTATTTACTCAGTTTCTTCTGACTCAACTCTACCTTAACCTTCAAAACAAACCTCTGTCTGTGGTCACATGCTGTCCCCTGGTCTCACTCAGCCACGATGGTGCCAGACGTGGAGGGCTCAGACCTCAGGTGAAACTCAGTCTCAGGTGAGGCTACACCAAATTCCATCTGCGCCTACCCTACCCCCAGGCCACTGCCAGAAGAACCCTGATTATATAGCAACTAACTGAGCTTACAAAGTCTCAGCTACAGAGGGACCCTGTTCTCTGACAAAGCTGAGTGACAAGTCCTGAGCGAGAGGACTTAATCACAGCGCCATCTAATCTCACAGGGAAAGAAGAGGAAAAAGAGAAATGAGAGAGAAAACATGAAAAGAAGAAACAGAGAAGAGAGAACACACGGAAATAAGAAACCCTCTTTTTCCGATTCTTCTTCCTCTGAACACTTACAGGTACACACAGAGACACAAACGTGCGTTATGTGTGTGTGGTGTGCCCACTGAGTAAAGACTGATGCCACAGCCCTCCCAGACATAGACAGGCTGTGCACACAAACACATACATGCACATGCTGTGGTCAGGGCCTACAGCCCTCGGACTGTTGGGGTCCTGGGGAGGGGGAGATGAATTCCCCTGCAGAACCTTCAATTTAGCCTGAGATGGAGACCTGGCCTCCAGCACGGAGGAGAAACACCCTTCAAAGGCCAGAATAGCTGGTGATGTGTAAGGTAGGCCCATAAGACCAGCCTGAGCTGCCTTCAACCGAAGGGCACAGGTAATTATAGAGGCACCAACTCGCAAAAATCAATTCACGTCCCTTGGGTATATACCTCCAGCTTCTTCTAGGAACTTCTGTTTCAATTTCGTTTTCTGTAAAATGCAGATAACTTCACCTACCACAGAAGGTCATCACGAGGAGTAAGATGTAACTTACTGTGGGTGACAGATCCTTATGAAATACAAAGGGCTGGACTCATGTCACGGGTCCTTCCTAGGTCTCCACTAAGTCTGTCTGATCTGGATTCTAGCTCTGCCTTGCTCTGGCTCACTTTCCTATTGCCCTGGACATTTGGGTTTGCAGTGATTTGTCACTCAGGAAAAAGCTTTTTGCTTTAGTTGGAACCTAAGTGGCTATAAGCATCTGTCTAGCAGCTGCCAAAATTCCCCAGTCACTGTACTAATCCTTGAGATCCCAAACATCTGACCCATTTGGACCAAAGCAAATATTTCCTTCATCAACTGATCAACCAACCCATCGAATTCTCAGAGACCAACACCCACATCCCAACCTAGAGTACATCTCTTCCTACTGTTCTTTGTCCTGAGTGAAACCTGGATTGTCGCTTAGAACAAATCACCTACTATATTCCCTCAGGAAACTCTCAGTTCTTCCACTCAGTCTTCATCCAGACTTACTGAGTAAGGGAAGGGGGAGAGAGTAGGCTTCAGGATGCCAGGCTTAGCATCATCCTGCTGTTTCTTGCTCCGGGAATTCCACATCATCCTGCATACTACTGCTTTCCTTTTTTCCAAATCACCACTACTATTACAAGCCCTTCCCAGTACCCATCTCTTTCTCCCTAGATGGCACCCTTCTTTGGCTTCACTCTTTCTGAACCCTAATGTAAGCTACTTGTCAGAGTTCTCATCTCAGGCACCTCTGCCTCTCCTTGGCTTTTAACTCCGAGTTCATCTCCCGTTAGCCATACTCCAACATGGCCAAGCTCTAAGACCCCCATGCCACAGCAGAGACCTCTGACCTCTTCATTTGCCATCCCTTACCTTTCTATCGCCCATCACTGCCACTTCCCTCCCTGGGCCTTTATTTGGATTCTCTCCCTAGTTATACCACATAAGAAACATACAGTCTTTACAGTTTACCATCACACACCACTTCCTTTTACCTTAACCATTCCTTTTACTATTAAGTGGTACCTCCTGTGTGCCATGGCTGCTACCAGAAACTGGGGGTCAAGGATGTCTTAGAGACTTCACATGCATAGTCTCTTTTAATCTTCACAAGGTCTTGAGGTGATAGGTAGGGCTCGTGGTAATCTTTCTCACAGATGAGAAGGGAGATTAAATGTAATCCACTGGAGACAGACCTGACCACTAAACCTTTTAGTAACGACTAGATTCCCTCCCTGACCAAGCCTCCAGCCTCTCCAGTTTCCTGCATCCTTTTTCCCTGGTGAACAATGGGCTGAGCCTTTAGGTACATCCCCAACCCCAAATAAGTCCCAAAGCTCCTGTTTTTGGTTGTGCAATTTGTGCACTGTACATAGATGCCCAGCCAAGAGGGTGGACAGGGGCTGAAACCCAGCATGGGGTCCTTGCAAGCCATGTGGCTGAGTCTACTATGAAGAAAGGTTGCCTTTTTCTAATTGGTCTGCTCAGAATGGGCACCTTTTCACAATTTGTACAAAGGCACCAGAAAGGCTAGCTGTGGCACTGATCCTCTCTTGACTTCCAGAAATGCTCCTTTGCTTATTCCTGCTTCCTTAGACTAGATGCTCTTGGCTAGCACTTTCTCCAGCAAGCTCAGTCTGTCCAAAGCCAAGCTCGTAACTTCTCTGCCAAAGCTTGAGCCCCTTTGGGTATTCTCTCCCCTAATCAATGGCACCGCCATCCATTCAGCCAGTCACACAAGCCGGAAACTTGGAGGGGATCCTTTCCGTCTCCTTTTTTTATTCCCCAGCCTCCTTTAGTTGGAGTCCCGCTGACTCTATCTCCTGGGTGTCTCTTGACTGTATCTCCACCTCTCCCTGGTCACTGTCCTTGCTGCTTTGAACCTAACCCAACAGCCTCTGAATTGATCTCTCTGCCTCAGACCCAGGCAACTTCCAGAACATCTCTGAAATAAAAACTGGTTTGTTATTTCTTTGCTTTAAGGTCCACAATGGCTTTTGATTTCTAACCAAAAACCAAAAATCCAGACACCTTTCCACAGCACACAAAGCCCTCAGTGAACTGGCCACAGCCTATCACTCCAGCCTCATCATGCATCTCCATGTTCCTGTGTGCTTCTCTGCCTTTGCACATGTTGATCCCTCTGCCTCAAAGATCCTGCCCCACTCTGTCCCATCCTATCTTTTTCTCATCCTTCAAGACCCAGCCATAGCTCCAGCACCTAGCACAGGGTTTTATGCAGAATAGATGCTCAACAAATGTTTGTTAAATGAATGACTAGAAGGATGGTTGGATACATGGATGGATGGATGGAATGTCACCCCACCTATCCCATGAAGCCTTCCTTGACTCCATGAGGCAGAGTTCATTCTGTGACAGGCTTTTGTATCTACATACCTCAAACACAATATTTATTACATTATTACATAATAACTACCTGTTTACATGTGTCTCTCTCCAACTAGACTGTGAGCTCTTTAAGGGATGGCATTGTGTTTTGCTTACTCTAAACTCTTAGCATCTAGCCCAGTGCCTGGTACATAGTAGGTACTTAGTGTTTGGTAAATAAAAGAACAATAATGGAAATACTATATATCAAAAACTGTGGGATGCAGCCAAAGCAGTATTGAGAGGGAAATGACAGCCTTAGACGAACATATTAGAAAAGAAGAAAGGTTGAAATTAATTAAATCTGAAAATTAAAACTAATCTGCCTCATAAAATTAGAAAAAGAGGAGTAAAGTAAACTCAAAGAAAATCAAAGAAAAGAAATAAAAAAGACAAATAAAATTAATAAGGCTCTGGCAAGACTGATTAAGAAACAAAAAGGGGAGGTGAGGGAAAGGAGGAGATATTGGTCAAAGAGTACAAACTTCCAGTTATAAAAAGAATACATTCTGGGGATCTAATGGATAGCATAGTGATTTTAGTTAATAATACCATATGACATACGTGAAAGTTGCTAAGAGAGTAAATTGTAAATGTTCTCACCACAAAAAAGAAATGGTAATTATGTGACATAATGCAGGTTATTCTATGGTGTAATCATTTTGTAATATATAAGTACATCAAATCAACATGTATGCCTTAAATTTACACAATGTTATATGAAAATTATATCTCAATAAGGCTGGGGAAAAAAAGAAACAAAGAAAGAAGCCACACATAATAATAAGAGAAACAAAAAAGGGGGATATCACTACATACCCTGCAGACTTTACAAAGGTAAGGGGATACTATGAACAACTTGACATCCTTTTGACAGATTCCCTTCTTAATCACCCAGTCTCATGCCTACCTCTATGCACTATTGAAACTGCTCTCTTGAGTCACTGGGGCCACAATCCAATGACTTTTTCTCATTCCTCAACTCTCTTGATCTCTGTGTGCTACCAACCACCCGTTCCACGTCAGCATTTCCTTCTCGCTTCACTCTCTTACCTCTATCTTCCTCCTCTTCTATTTCCATCACTGTTTCTTCTTTCCCCAACCCCAACCCTCCTCCTCCATGGTGGATCCCTAGAAATTAATACAGTACTTCCCCCTATCTTCTCTCTTTCTGCTCACTTTCTAGGGAAGCTTCTTCAGCATGGCTTCAGTCGTTTCAGTAGAGATAATTCACAAGTTAATGGTTCTAGCCAGACTTTTCACTACAAGGTCTACAGGACAGACAGAAAATGTACAGAGAAGAACAGAGTGTCAAGGTTCAAGAACAACCGATGACAAGCAGTCATCAGGGTGCCACCATGTGCTGGGTCTTTCTGTTTTAAATGTGCTACAGATACATCTCTGTATTTACCTACCTCTTATAGAGCATGGTTAGCCAATTCATAATCAGTTCATTTTAAGATACAGAAAATTTAATCAAGAGCCTGGTACTTGTGTTCAACATGTACCTCATAGGGATCTATGCCTGGGAACACCAAACTGAAGAGGCTGGGCTCCATAATGCTATGGTCCATTCTTCACCCAGTGAGAGCCATTAAGCTGCCTTCAGCTTCTATGAAGCATAAATAGACCTTTTTGAAAATCGAATAGAAGTCATGGACCATCTCCTCAGAAAAATGAACAACTCACAGAATTTCGCATGTGAATTTAGATTAGGGACTTCAGTTAAGAAGACACCTCTACAGGAGGCATACTGATCAATGTTTTGTACTGAATCACACACTCATATTCTCAACTTGTTTCCCAACTCCATATAGTACTTCTTGTATTTCAATATAAAATGTTTCTTATATCCAGTTAGAAAACGGCAAGGATCTGAACAGATATTTTTCCAAAGAAAATATATAAATGGCCAATAAGCACATGAACAGATGTTCAACATCAGTAGCCATCAGGGAAATGCAAATCAAAACAACAATAAGATAGCACTTCACACCCACTAGGATGGCTATAATGAAAAAGACAGATAATAACAAGCGTTGGTGAGGATGTGGATAAACTAGAACCCTCATACACTGCTGGTGGGAATGCAAAATGGTACAGCCGCTTTGGAAAACAATGTAGCAGTTCCTTAAAAGGCTAAACAGAGAGTTACCTTATCATGCAGCAATTCCACTCCTAGGTATATACACAAGAAAAATGAAAACTTATGTCCACACAACAACTTGTACACAGATGTTCGTATCAGCATTATTCACAGCCCCCAAATGGAAGCAACCCACATATTCATCAATAGATAAATAAACAAAATGTGATATATCCACACAATGAAATATTATTCAGCAGTAAAAAAGGGATGAAGCACTGATGCATGCTACAACATGGGTAAAACTTGAAAACACTGTGCTGGGCCGGCCCCGTGGCTTAGTGGTTAAGTGTGCGTGCTCCGCTACTGGCAGCCCGGGTTCGGATCCTGGGTGCGCACCGACCCACTGCTTCTCTGGCCATCATGAGGCCACGTCCCACATACAGCAACTAGAAGGATGTGCAACTATGTCATACAGCTATCTCCTGGGGCTTTGGGGGAAAAAAAAAAAGAGGGAGGATTGGCAATAGATGTTAGCTCAGAGCTGGTCTTCCTCAGCCAAAAGAGGAGGATTAGCACGGATGTTAGCTCAAGGCTGAGCTTCCTCAAAAAAAAAAAAAAAAAAGAAAACACTGTGCTAAGTGAAAGAGGCCAGTCATAAAGGACCACGTATTATATGATCTCATTTATATGAAATGTCTAGAATAGGCAAATCCATATATACAGAAAGTAGATTGGTGGTTGCCTAGGGCTGGAGGGGAATTGGTGGTTTGAGAGGATGACAGCTAATGGGTATAGGGTTTCTTTTTGGAGTGATGAAAACGTTCTAAATTGATCGTGGTGATGGTTACACAACTCCACGGATAGACTAAAAACCATTGAATTGTACACTTCAAATGGGTGAATTGTATGGTGTGTGAATTATATCTCAATAAAGCTGTTACAAAACTGTATCTTATATAAAATATATATTTTTATATATATTTTATATAAGATATATATACTATATATATATACACTAAAAAAATTCATAAATTGGACATCATCAAAATGACAACTTTCTGCTCCTCAAAAGACATCATTTAGGAAAGAAAAAGCAAGCCACGGAGTGGGAGAAAATATTTGTAATATATACATCTGACAAAGGACTTGTATCCAGAATATATAAAGAAGAAAATGGTAAGAAGATAAACAACTCAATCATAAATGGGCAAACATGTACATCTAAGGTAACTGTAAGCAAATATAACAGGACGCTTGTCAGCTTGCTCTGAATGTGAAAAGGCTATAACTCTGAAGAGGGCCACTGCAGACACCTGATCTGGATGTGGGCAGAATGGGAGATGACATGAAATATCAGTAACTGTTAAAATTATCAGAATAGCTATTAACGCCCAAATAAATTGTAAAGACTTTTGCAATGGTGTGTTAGCAAATGATCCTTCACATAAAATAGCTTTTGAAAAGGTGAAGGAGATATATGAGAGAGAAGGCCTGAGTATGTACACAAGTTACATGGTTCTAATGCAAACTATTGGAACACTTCATCAGGACTAGATATGTCAGGTCTGTAGAACAAAAATCCAATAGCTGGCCATCAAACTGCCAAATAGTGTAGATAAAACACAGATTTTCAACACACACAAGACACTCAAGCAACCCTGCCACCCCACCCCCACCTCCAGACGCTTCTGCCAAAAAATCCTGAAAATAAGTGGAAAATTTGTAGCCATAAATGCAAAATTCTGTATACTGATACAGTTTTTTCCCTTGAAAAAAGAGAAAAAGGCAGAAGGGGGAAAATATCCAGAAACTAATGCTACACTAATATTCACAATTGAGATGGTGAGTGGTATCAATCAAAAGACTTTGATTCATAAAATTCAAATCAAAAAACTGTACTGGTCAACAGGACCCAGCTAAAAGCATGCTGATTCATGAATCTATTTCCCTAAGTAAGACAGAGCAGTTGAGCCAACAGTAGTTAGACACCATTTCCTTCCTCTGCATATGTCTTAAGGGGTCATAAGCCATTGAGAGCTAATCCTTTGCTTCTAATGTGACAGCCTTGGGTCACTGCTGTGAAATCTGGCAGTGAAAATCTGGTTTGGCTGTAATGGGCAGAAGTGGGAACAGGCACTATAGAGTTCTGAGCTCTGGACACAGATGGGGCTCCTCTGGCTGGCACTGGATCTATCAAGGCAGAACGACATCCTAAGAACCGACCTCACCCTTTGGCTCTCTCTAGGACAGGAAAGACAGTGACTCATGCAACTGAGCCATGGTCCAAGAGGAACCACCAACATACAACTCATCCATTCAACTACTGAACAAACATATATTGAGAGTTTACTCCACATCAGTCTCTGGGCTAAGCACCAGGGATACAACGATTAATAAAATAGATTCAGTCTTGAGGGAGGAAGACAGACATTAAACAAATTGCTACACAGTATCCAGGTGATTACAAGTGTGATAAATGTTACTTAGCTCCAGTTGCCTGTTGTCACACGGGAATCCAGAGATAACGAAGAAGGCCTGAGGACCAAAGCTGACTATGAATGAACTTTGTTCCATTTTTCTTAGAAAATGGAACAAACCAGAGGGTCAGAATGGGGTCCTAAGGTCAGATCAATGACCAGTACGAACTTGTTCACACCACCAAAGGGAAGCAATGCCATGCGGTGCCATTAAAGGCTGCTCAAGTCTTTGGATACTGAGCCTGGCAGTGAGGCCTACTCACAACTGGATAATTGAGGATAAACAAATACATGCTATAAACCCCAAGAACACACATACACTAATGCACAAACCAGAAACCTTGTCTCTCTCTCATACACACACACTAACTCATGTACATCTATATATGTACAACACACCATCACAACCGTAACTCACACTCCCAGCCTCACACTTCCAAAGGTGTAAACACACATCACACCAATATATATACTCAGGCCACCATACCAGGCTGGCTGATGCTCCACTCCTCACTTTCTGGGGTGCTAGCGGTGGGCTGTCCCTCTGGATCTTTTCCTTCTTCTTGCTTCTCCTGTGGAAGGAAAGTCTGATGCCAGCTTCCTGCCCTCATGGCTCAGGGTGCAGCGCCAGCCTCTATTCCTGTCCCCTGTCTGGCTCTCTGGGTCACATGGTGCTCTGCCCTAAACGGTGGAATTTCTTCTAGGCCACCAGCAGGAACAGAGATCCAGCAGACAACCCCCTACCAACTTGGTCACAGACTCACATGAGTATACGCCCCCTAGTTACACAGCTTGACAGGTGGGGAAGCTGAGGGCACAAATACCTGCCGTGTGCTGATTTGACCCGCTCACTGGAACTGTCATGCTCCATCTCTTCCAGCTTCTCTGCAACTAGAGCCCTGTGCTCCCTGGCCTCTGGTCTAGTGACTGGGCTCCAGTGATGGAGCTTTCCATCTGCCTGCACATCTCCTCTGGTGCCGGTTGATGTGAATGGGACTTAGTCCTGACACTAGACTGAGAGAGGAGCTCCAGAAAAGCAGGAGAGTAATTTATTCATTTCCCCCCAACCAAGTACAGGAGCTGACTCTGGGACTCCAAAATATGAGTTATTAGACGCCTTCTCTGGCCTAGCCTCATGACCTGGATTAACGGAGGGGATAGTGGGAATTGAGGTATAGCCTCCAGCCTTCCCTTCCCTCCCCCTGCCCTCTTCCTACCGTGGCCTCTGGCTCGGACTCCTCCTCTGATGGGCTCTGGTATTCCCTGCGCTTCCTCTTTTTCATGGGTTTGAGGAGCTCAGAGGCGCTGGCACAGGCGGAGTTCTGGCCTGAGGAGTTCTCCACTATGACTGACCTGAGGGAGGAGCAGCCTGAGGGGAAGAACAGCCGCCCTACACCCCCCGGCCCCTGTCCTGAGCCCTGAACAGGAATGGGGCTCTGGGGCCTGAAGGCAGAGCAAGTAGGGCTGCCCTCCCTCCCCCTTACCGCTCCTGGTAGAGCTGGGGGCAGCCATCACTGGAGGAACCAGCATCGGGACCGGCGCCTTGCTGAGGCCCGCAAGCCTGGCACTGACAGGTGCCATCATCCTCTGGAGGGTCTTGAGGGGGATCTTCTGGAGGGTCCTGGGGGAGGTCCGCTGGAGGGCCAAAGGGGCCTCAGGCCTCCCACCCCATCAAAGCCACGCCCAGGCTCCGCCCACCCTGGAGCCCACGCCCCCTCAGGCCCGGCCTCACCTTGGGCCCACCTCCTCAGTCCCTTCTCCACCTGAGGACCGACTCCTGGGCGCACCTGCAGAACCCGGGCCACGCCCCTCTGGCCGCGCCCCCGACCCAGGCTCCTCCGGGAGCTCAGGCCTCGCTCCACCTGCGCAGGGACCCAGCTCGGGGCCCGGGGCTCTTACCAGGCTGCTGGGTGTCCGAATCGCCACCTCCCGCCGGGCCCTCGCCATTTTCGTACTCGGCCACGCCCTCCCGCCGCAGCTCGGGGCTCGGGGGCTGCTCCGCTCCCACCATGTTCAGCTGCGCGTACTCGCTTATCCGGAACTGGAGCGCGGGAGGGTCTGAGGACTGCGACTCCCGCACCGGCCCCTGACCCACCCCCAGTGGACACGCTGCCCGCCTCCCCCCCCCCCCGCCCCCCCCCCCGCCTTACTCCAAGCCAGGCCCCCAGCAGCCTGCAGGACTCCGCCCCTGGGTGCCCACCTCAAGCCACGTCCCCAGACACCCGCGGGCCTCGGCCCTAGGGCGCCTCACTCCAAGCCACGCCCCTAAAGCCCATTCCCCACAAACCACTCCCCTAAAGCCCTGTCCTCAGAGAGCCTCTCTAAGCCACACCCCAGAGCCCATTCCCCACAAACCACGCCCCTAAAGCCTCTGTCCTCAGAGCGGCCCTCTCCAAGCCACGCCCTCAGAGCCAATTCCCCACAAACCACGCCCCTAAAGCCCGGTTCTCAGAGCCCCTATCCAAGCCACACCCCCAAAGCCCATTCCCCACAAACCACGCCCCTAAGGCCCCGTCCTCAGAGAGCCCCTCTCCAGGCCACTCCCCTAGTCTCTCACTCAAAGCCCCACCCCCAGAGTCCTCCACCTCGGCCGGCATCCCCCACCCTCCGCCTCAGACCCCGCCTCCGGGCCCGCAGGCCCCGCCCCGCAGCCGCGGCTCGCTGGGCCCCGCCAATCCCCACAGACACTGACCCGCAGGCCGCTCCCAGGAGGCGGGGCCGCGGCCTCCGTCCACTCCAGGAGCCGCACTGCGCTGGCGCCGGAGCTGGCCGCCGGCCCGGCGCTTAACTGCGGCAGAACGGTGGCCGTGACAGGTACGCTGCCGGCCACTCGCTCCGGAGCGCCCACATGGATCGGCTCCCGCGGAAAGCAGGACACCTCCAGGGCACTGCTGGACAGGCCAAGGGTGGCTGTGCTGGCTGCGAACAGATACATGGACAGACACGAAACAGGTGAGACTGGTGGCCCTGCCCCGATCCTGCCATGTAGGTAAAAAGTATCATGTTCTCCCCAGGATCCACACCTGCTTCGGCAGGTATGGGGGATGCTCCTCCTCCCAGACCCCTGGCTTGACCCACCTGGGATGATGAAGGCAGTAGCAGGCAGATGAGGGCCGGAACCCGGGCTGTCTCTGGGCACGAGGTGCACGCTGACCTCCCCTGTGGAGGGCCCCTTCAGTGTCCTCAGCATCTCCATTTCAGCATGCCCCTCCATCCTGGTAGGCCTACAAGCGGCACACAGCCACCAAGGCAATCAGGGAGGGAGGGAGCTTCTTTAAGGAGGAGCTGCCCACCCTCAGAGAAAAGCCTCAGGCCTGAGGGGAGTAGGGTGTCTTAGCAGACCAGGATCAAGTCTGGCTACTAGCTGTAACCAGGTCACCCAGGTGAAGGCTCTGGCCAGGCCCTGCACCTCCCCCAGTTTCTGTAAGATGAGCATGTGTGAGGGTGCTTTGTAATCTGTGACATACAGAACTGACTCCCAGGAGCATGTCTCAGGCCAAAGTTCTCTCTGGCCAGCTGTCCTCATCACATACCTCAGGCCAAGGCCAAATTCCCCTCTTTCCTGACCCTCACCTCTACTCCCACTGGAATCACTCTCTTCTCCCTCTGGGGATTCAGAGCCCTTGAGTACCAGGTTCTCCCTCACTCATACAGGTTCATCTTCCTGGGAGGAGATCTTTCCTGATCCCACTCCCTCCAACTCCAAGCACAGAGTGGGCACCCAAACATCTGTTGAACAAATGCATGCATTTGCAGAGCAAAGAGGTGGTGCATGAGAACCCAGGCAGTGCATGATTTCCCTTTAATAAAGCAAGGGCGGTGGAAGCATTTAATCAATAGTTGGTTGAACAGGTAAATATATGAAAAAAAAAGACTTAGTGCCACAACAAATATACTTAATAGCTATCATTACTTAACTCCTAAAATGTGTTGGCCACTGTCCTAGATGCCCTACCAGCACTATCCAGTCGAATTTTCTATGATGATGGAAATGTCCTATGCCTACACCATCCAACACAGTAGCCGCTAGCCACATGTAGTTACTGAGCACTTGAAATGTGGCTAGTGTGACTGAGAAACTGAATTTTTAATCTTATTTAACTTAAATGTAAATAGCCACAGTGGCCATAGTTATTGTATTGGACAGCACAACTTTATATATATTATAATTGGCCTGTCGACTCTACCTCCAAAACACATCTCAAAGTCCAACCACTTCTCTCCATCTCCATTGCCACCATGCTGGTCCCAAGCACCATCAGTTTTCCTTGGACTTTGCCATCAGAAATTGACCATCAGAAATTGCCTCCCAAACCATCTCCCTTCTTCCTCTCCTGCCGTCTACAGTCTATTCTCCAATAAGAGAAAGCTTTAAAAATGTAAACCAAATCACATAATTTCTCTATCTAAAATCCTTCAATGGCCCTCCATTGCCCTTAGAATAAAATCAAAGAGCTTCACCCTATAGAATGTGCCCTCTGTCTTCCTCTCTGACCTCATCCTCCATCACTCTTCCCTTGTTCTCCACCCTCCACAGACTCTGGTTTCCTTCTATTGCTTGACAGACATTCCCATCTCAGAGCCTTTGCCCTTGCTGTTCCTTCCTCCTGGAATGCTCTTCCCCAAGCTCTCTGCTTGGCTGCCTCCTTCCCATCTTTCAGGCCTCAGCTTAGTGGTCACCTCCTCAGAAGAGGTCTTTCCTGACCACTCAGTTTAAAGTAGCACACCCCTCACCCCCTCCCACTACTGCTTATCTCATTACTGTGTTTATTTCTTTCACGTCCTTCATTATAATCAATAATGATCTTCATTTATTTATTTGTGTGTGATCAGTCATCCCCATATAAATCTAAGTTCCACGAGGGCAAAGCCTTTCTCTGTCTTGTGCACTGCTCTATCCCCAGCACTTAGAATGGTGCCTGGCACACAGTAGGTGATCAATAAGTATTTGTGTTGGATTTCAGTAATTTCAACTTGTTAATAAAAAGCACTGTATGAGTGATTGACACTTGGTTGTTTAAAGTGTTAGGAGTACTTGGCAATGGCTTCTGGCATGCAGGTAAAAGGAAAGAACGTGGGCCTAGGCTTAAGACAGAGTTAGGACACTTTGAATCTCAGCTCCACCACTTAATACCTGTGACTATGAGTAAGTAGCTTACCCTCTCTGAGCCTCAGTTTCCTCATGTGTAAAATGAATGTGGTAATGGTATCTACCTCAAAGGGCTTTGGTGAAGAGTAAATGAAAAAATATGTAAAGTCTTGATACCAGCAGGCTTTCAACAAATACCAATCCACTCCCTTTTAACAGAAATTCCAGGGAGCTTGGTAGCTTCTGGCCAGTAACATCTCAGCTGCTTGCTTGCAATGGTTGCTATCTCTCCCACCCTCCCTCCTGCTGGTGAAAAAATTCACTTATTTTCCAGTTTTTCTTCCCTAAAATAGGGTCCATCCTCTATATTATAGAGTGTATACTCAGGTAGGCAAAGGCGAGATATAGAACCTGATTAAATAAGGCAACATGCAAACCAAGGTTTGTTTTCCTTTTTTTTTTTTTTAAATTATAAAATAGAATTCCCTGCATTTCAATTCCAATTATTTTGCTTTGCACAGCTGAAGTACTTGCACCATTTTTAGTTCTTTTAAATAGAGTCAATCTTTTTACTTAAAACACTGGGGTCATTAAGAGTGAATGTGGGTACTCCTGAAAGAATTCCATTGTTGTAAAACCTATCACATGTCTCAGGTGTGTCCAGGAAGAGTGGCTGAGAGGACTGCCCTTCTGTTCAGCTGTGCTGCCCTTTGTTCCACACACACTGGAGGGCCGACTTGGGGTCAGAGGCATTCTGTGCTCCGGGAATACAGTCTCAAATAAGACCAAGAGCTCTCATGAAGCTTATGTTCTAGAAATAAGGGATAAGGGTGAGGCTGGAGATATAAATTTGAAAACCATCCCATATAGATGGCATTGAAAACCACAGGACTGAGTACAAACAAAAAGCCGGGAGCCTTGGAGCTCACCAAGATTTATAGTTGGGAAGAGGAAGAAGATCTAGCAAAAGAGACTTAGAAGGAACCTGCAATGAGGTGAGAGAGAATCCAGAAGAGTCTGGGCTTCTGGAGGACACATGAGGAAAGTTTTCAGGAAGGTGGGACTTCTCAATGGTGTTAAATGGCATGGACATATCTAGTCAGATAAAGAGAGCTGACCATTTTAGCAATATGAGGTCATCAGAAACCTTGACAAGAGCGCTTTCAGAAGAGCTGTGGACACAGAAACCTGATCAGTGTGGGTTCCAGAGAGAAATCATTGATTAGTCCAATATTTATTGAGCACTTGTGATGTGCCAGGCATGGTTCTAGATTATACAGATTTGTCAGTGACCAAAACAGACAAAAACTTCTGCCATGGAGTCTACATTCTGGTGGCAAGACTGACAAGAAGGATTGGTCTTCGTAGGAGAATGGGAGAAACAAAAAGTGGAAACAGTGGGATGAACAACTCTTTCAAGGAGCTGTGATGTGAAGGGGAGCATGGAAATGGGGGATGGTATTTGGAGAGTAAGGTGGTCTCAAGGAAGGGTTTTTTAGTTGTTTTTTTTTTAATTTTTTTTCTCATGATGAGAACTTTTTTTTGTTTTTTTTGGTGAGGAAGATTGTCGCTGAGCTACATCTGTGCCAATCTTCCTCTATTTTGTGTGTAGGACACTGCCACAGCATGGCTTGATGAGCAGCGTGTAGGTCCGTGCTCCAGATCTGAACCCACGACCTGGGGCCACCGAACTGGAGCACGAGAACTTAACTGCTATGCCATGGGGCTGGCCACTGGTTTTGTTTTTTTAAATAGGAGGTGTCACAACATGTTTGTAGCTGATGAAAATGAGCCTATAGAGAGGAACAAACTGACAGTGCAGGGGAAAAAAGAGTAATTGTAGAAGACAAGTCCTTGAATATGCAGGAGGGGAGAGGATCCAGTGCACATGTGATGTTGGGACTCATCACATACGGTTGTGGGCTCCTGGCTAGCAGCACCTACCGTTTCTGTGTTCTTTCTCCCCAACTAGACCCTTAGCTTTCCTGAGGCCTGGAACTGCCTTCTCTGTGATTTGAATTCTCCCCTTCTCTACCACTATCACCTGCCATATTTGTGGCTCACACAGCATTTTCATAAGCATTGCCCCACTAGGTCCACACAACAGCATGACCAGTCTGAGATAGCTCCCAGGCCTGAGCCGGGTGAAGGGACCCATCCACTCCTACCCCTGCAGCCTGGTCACACCTTTAGAATGCCACTTCTGTGGGCTCTACACATTCTGTTCCTTCTGTTTGGTACCTTTCCACATCCCATATATCTGGAAAATTTTCAATCATCCTTCAAGATCCAGCTTCAGTGACACCTCTTCTATGAAGCCTTCCTAGAATCAACCCTCAAAAGAAAGTTAATCACTCCCTCTACTGTGCTCCGCTCCACCACAATCTGTGCATTAACTTGTCTGTCTCCCCCAGAGACCAGAACAAAGCACCTGGCATGCAAAGAGCCTGATCCAGAGATTGCACTGACAGTCACTGAATGAATGAATCAGAGAGCTGGGATTGTAAAGAGTGGTCAATAATATATGGAGAAGAAACAAATAGTATTGAAAGTCATAAACGGCTCAGCCATTCTTGCCTCAGGTACTAGAATACTACTGTTTCCTCCTGTGCCGCTCAGAGGCTGGAGGAGGAGGGTAGAAAGTGGGAGGTCCCGGCCGCTGTGAAGGTTGTCATTGGCAGTCCTCAGCTGTCAGCTTCTCTCGGAATTGCCCTCAGCCAGAAGAGCTGCCTCGCCCAAGTGCCCTCTCCTGGAAGCAGCCATCTGTTAACTAGTCGATACGGGGCATAAAGGCCCCGCCCCCTTGCCTCGATTTGGGCCATCTCTGCAGGGCCATCTCAGCTCCAGAGCTTCCCTTGGGACAGGCTGAGGGCTCTGTTGAGACTACACGAGCAGTTCAGCTTCTTCCTCTGCCCTACCTCCCTGCTGTCTTCACTCCCCTACGGGTGATGCTCCCAAGGGCACTCCAATAAACCTACACTCACGTCTCCCTCTCAGTCTGTTTCCAGGGTACCCGACCTAAAACAACCCTTGGATCCTCAGCCCAGAGCAGTGTCTGGCACATAGCAGATGCTCAATAAATATTTATTGACTGAATGCGCCCATGTTTATTTTCTCTCGGCCTGTCGGCCAAGGTTCCCCCCACCCTTTGCCCTTCAAGGCCTCGTATACAACAGACGCTCAATAAATGCCCTCTTTCTAGGTGTTGGGGGTGGCAAGCTAGCGCCCCAGACAGACACACCCGACACCCCGAACACACCCTCAGAGCCCCAGAGAGACTGAGCGCCACAAACTTGGGGCCTCGGCCCCGCCCTCTGCCGCAGGTGCGGCGGAAACCCCGGAGGGCGTGGAAGCCGGTTCCAGGGTCGGGACCCGCCGCCCGCTCCCGAGTCCTCCCGGGACTAGTGTAGACGGCAGCGGGCGGGGCGGTCACGGATCCGTCAGCCTCGCAGAACGGTTACTTTTCAAAACGCCAAAATGGCGGAATTCTTTTTATTCTTTCCCTTTACTGCAAAAGAAAAAAAAAATCCACTTTTCCGTTATAAAAATCGGAAATTAACGGTAGAAAAGAGAAAGTTTGCCAAATGACCCATTTCCTAAGAAAACCGCCCTCTACACCCTCTTTTCCATTAACAAAAAACTCTTAATTGACTGCATTTCTTTAAAATCGAAGCCTCCTCCCTCCCTCCCCCCCCCCACCCCGGATCGCGGCCAGCAGCGGCAGCAGCGCGGGAGACGCGCCCGCCTCGTCCAGGAGCCCCGCACCCCCGGGCCCCTGCGCACTCCGCCCAGACCCCCTTCCACTCGGTTCCCCCGAGCCTCTCCCCAGCCCGCGCCCCCCGCCGGAGGCGCTTGGAAGGAGCGACGCACCGGGGCCGCGGAGCCGAGGGCGCGTCGTGCTGGGCCGGGCCGGCTGGCGCGGCGCCCCCGCACCCCGGGGTGCGAGTCCACCAGCCCGCGGCATCCCTACCTGCGAGGCCAGCGTGCGGCCGCCCGGCGCCGAGCTGCGGTCCGAGCCCCGCGCAGCGCGCGCCTGCGCGACCAGGGGGGCGGGCCCGCCTCCCTGCAGGATACCGGGCGCGGACCGCGCGCGGAGCAGGTTTAGGGGGCGCGGGCCCAGGGGTTCTGCGGCGCCCGCGCCCTCTTGCCTTCCTGGGAGGCGCCGGCCGCGTGGGCCTAATGTCCGCTCCCTCTGGGGCCGGACTGCTGCGCGGGCAAGGCTGTTCCAGATTCTTCCTGCCCCCACCCCCTGCATCACAGCCAGCAGCGCACAGGGGGCCGCGGGGACCACCGAGCCCGAAAAGAGAGCCTGGTGGGCCTCCGAGCTGAGCGGTCAGTGACAAAAAACGACTCCCGCACGCAGCCCAGCAGGGTCGCTGCGCTGTCCAACGCCTTCTCACCGCACCTGCCCAACACTTGGAGAAGGGGAGCCATGAGCGTCAGAAAACGGCCCCAGGAGGGTTGAAGGGCCGAGCGACCAGAGGAAAGGAGGTCCCGCGCGGCGTGGATTCTGATCCTGGCCCTGCCTGGCATAAAGGGAGGCATCAGCCGCGCCTGCGTTTGGATGACCCCATCGCCACACATCACTTTATCCTCCTGGTCCTCTATTTCTTCATTTGTAAAGACTACCACCTACTTCATGGTATCTGTTTGTTTTCAGTAATGGTTCCTGTTGTGGCGTTGCCTTGAGTAAGTCACTGCTTCTCTGTGCCTCAATTTCCCTGGCTGATCTAACTAGTCAAATTGCCCGGTTATTGGTTCTTGTAGCACAAAATACCTTTCTTTCTTACACATACCAGAGCTGTAACTTCACGTATATTTGTGTAATTCGAAAGGTTGAGACAGCAAGCTCCAAAATGGAAAGAAACACATTGGTTTTTGTACCCCTAGCACCTAGGACAGAGCTGGACACTGAGTGGGTGCTCAATACATATCTGTTGACTACTGATGTACTGCATGCGGATGAAAACAGGGCAACACTTGGTAAGGCCCAGAGCCAGGGCCCCTCTCCCACACCAATGATTTAATCTAATTCTTTATTTTACAGAAAAGGACACTGACAACCATTTGGCCTAAGGTCATGGCCACAGGTCAGACCTCCAGACCCCCGACTTCCAGTCCAGATGTGAAAAGGGTTTCTGGATAATCGTAGGCAAATTCCCCAAATTGTTGTGATCCTCAGGTTTAAATTTACGCAGACTTTAACTATTCTGGTTGCCACGCCAACGCATTACATGTGTTCTTCCTCGCTGCAATGTCAATTTTTAATCACATCTCGTATTATTGGGAACAGGATTGCATCAGTTGAGGATGCTGGTTGCCATAACAATGGAAGTCTCTTTATACACACCAGTACACACACAACCATCCGCTCATTTTCTCTCATCTCTACCCAGACTATACTTGTTCTAGACTCCAAAAGATTTTAGGCATTCAGAAGACTAAAAGAAAGTGGTGAAACTACACAAACACACGGGTTCTCAATAACAATTGCATCTTTCAGACAGTGATTCAGACAGACAAGTGGAATCTGAGCTGGCAGGACGCAGGAACGAACAACTAACAGTGATCTGAGTTGCTGAGACATTATTTTTCTGCTCATTGACAGTATTTTGGTGGTCTTGATACCTTTCGTGGGCTTGCTTGCTTGAACACCTTCAGGAATGGAGAGGCCCTCCCAAGTTGATGTGATTTGGGGAAGGTTCTGCCTCTCATATAGCTAGAGTTTGCACTGCTGGTCCATTTTGCCCTCAGGAGCAAGTGAACAGTCCAGTCCTTCCCTCCAGTGACAGCCTCCTCTTCTACAAGTTAATAGCCTCCAGTGTCTTCCCCAAGTTAACTCCCCACCCAAAAGTGGACCCAAACTTTTCTTGAAATATTGAATAGAAGCACTGAGGAAACTGTTGTTTGTAAGCAGCCACACCTTTCTGTTCCTACAGAGTTTAATTCAGTGTTGGGGCAATCCATGTATTTTAGGAAAATCATCAGGATGTGCCCTTTATGTAAGTGTGAAAATACTTTTGGTTCCAGTGACACAGCAGACTTTGCTAATAGGGAGCTCTTTCTAGCACAAACACTCCAAAATCCCAGATAAAATATTACAAGAAAGGAAGGAAGCAAGCAAGCAAAGGAAGGAAAGTAAATTCATGGCTGAACCTGCAAGAAGGGGAAATCAGCAGGAGGCAGAAATAGAGTGAAATAGAGCAACAAGGGGGTGGGCTGATGTCTCTCTCATCCTCGAGGTGGTTATTGGCTAGAGACAGGAACCAGCTGCTACCGACTTGGGTTTCATCACACACCTAATGACAGGAGATGAGATCCTGGGTCCCTGTGATACTTGGAGTTGGAACTGAAACCTGTGCATAAAGACTGGACACTCTGTACCCCCAGACTATATACTTGTGGGCCCCATGGTGGGAAAGGCAGGGGAGGCACAAGGTTTCAAATACGATTAGCTTCAGTTCCTGCTTTCTCCCTGGGCCTGGGTGTATGTTATCCAGAACATCAGAGACTGACAAAATTTGTATTTGGCTTTGGGAATTTACTGTTGCAGCTTATTTTTGTGAAAAAACGGGTCCGTGACCACTAGGAAAATTTGTCTCAGTGAGGGCCAGAGCTTCAGCTATTTCCCTTACCCCCACCCTGGAAAATACCTGAACCTTGCTCTCAACATACTGATAGAATTCATGTCTTATGATGATGCTGAGGAACCCAATGAAAAAGAATCTCTTGATCAAGCTGTATTAGTCTTCTATTGATGCTGAACACAGTACTACAAAGGTATGGCTTAAAACAACACAAATTTATTATCTCGCAGTTCTGGAGGTCAGAAGTCCAAAATGGGTCTCACTGGGTCTCAAGGTGTCAGCAGAGCTGCATTCTCTTCCGGAGGCTCCAGGGGAAAATTCTTTTTTTTTTTTGTCTTTTTCCAGTTTCTAGAGGCCATCTACATTCCTTGGCACGTGGCCCCTTCCTCTATCATCAAAGCCAACAATGGCCAGTCACGTTTTTCTGAAGTCACAGCACTGATTCTCTTTTGCCTTTTTTTTTTTTCTTGTGAGGAGGACTAGCCCCGAGCTAACATCTGATGCCAATCCTCCTCTTTTTTCTTGAGGAAGATGGGCCCTGAGCTAACAACCGTGGCCATCTTCCTATACTTTATATGGGACGCCGCCACAGCATGGCTTAACAAGCCATGCGTCGGTGCGTGACCAGGATCCGAACCTGCGAACCCCGGGCTGCCGCAGCGGAGCGCCCTGCGCACTTAACCACTTGTGCCACCGGGCAGGCCCCCTCTTTTGCCTTCTATTTTCATCTTTTAAGGACCCTTGTGATTACAGTGGGCCGACCCAAATAATCAGGATAATCTCCCTATTTTAAATTCAGCTGATCAGCAAACAATTCTATCTGCAACCTGCTTCTCCCTTGCATATAACATAACATATTCACAGGTTCCAGGAATTAGGATGTGGACATCTTTGGGGGAACCATTATTCTGCCTACCACATAAACGAATGATCAAGTTGGTCAAGTAACTAATGCTCTTATAAAGTGCCCTCGTTCATAGTTACCTTCATACAACTTCAAGGTTACTGTGTGCTGAGCTAGGCTGATGGAAGTGATTCATTTATACACATTAAAATTAACTACTCATTTACAAAAGTTACAGAAATCCAAAGAACACAGAATACAAAAAAATTAAAACAAGTTCTTCCAGAATAAGCAAGTAGTCTGTGCAGGTATTGGGGAGGTTGGTCTATAACCTGATCCTCAAGTTACAGATGGCAACTTGGAGACGTAAATCCATTCAAATGATCCTTTTTGGGAAAGTATGTAGACCAATTACCAAAACAGAAGCAGGGAGTGATTGGAAAGTACCAGGTCAGGATGTTTCTGAAGCATATGCTTTAGAAGCTCATGACAGCTCTCACAGCTCAGCTCATATAAGCAATGAGAACCACTTTGCACTGTAGGGCAAATCTCATGGCAGCCAATGCCACTGCAAGGAATGAAATATTAAATTTGACAAATTCCTGTTTAATGAAAGGACTGTGTAAATCCCCCAAATTTTGTGTAATAGGATTCAATTTATGTGATTTTGACGTACAGTCCTGCATCGCTTAACGATAGGGATACGTTCTGAGAAATGTTGTTAGCCGATTTGGTTGTTGTGTGGAACATCAGAGTGTACTTACACCAACGTAGATGGTATAGCCTACTATATGCCTAGGCTATATGGTACTAATCTCATGAGACTACTGTTGTATATGTGGTCTGTCACTGAAACATCATCATGCCGCACATGCCTGTATGTGGAATTAGGTTTCATTGTGGGAGACTGCAGTACTTTGAATAGCACAATGTGTAAACCAGGAATTTTCAGGCTAGATCTCTAGGGACATAATTTGAGAAAAAGGGGTGAATAATTGGAGAAAGAGATTGTTGGTGGTTGGGAGAGTATTCCAGGGAATTCCTCTACATCAACCAGGGTAGCTCTATTTTAAAAAATCAGTTTAAAACTTAAAAAAAATTTAAACAGGGAATTCTGCTAAGGATCCTGGAAAAGTCAAGTCTTGCCTTGGCACCAGGATCCAGGGACAGGGTCCAGTTCTACAAAGCCTTGTACTTTGCACTTTTCATCCTCACTGACCCCCTGACAAAGGATGCTCCATTTTAGGGACAAGCGTGAGGTTCAGAGAGGTCCCCAGCCTTGGTTAAGGCCTCACAAGCTAGTACACAGCCAAGCTAGGACTTGATCCTCTCACCTATCTTTTCTGCTGCCTCTGCTCTACCTGACATATGTTCCCACCACTGTCACCTGCCTGACCTCCACCATCTCTGCACAGACCTCATGCTTCTAGGAGGCAATGCAGGCAAGTTTCTCAGGATTAGAGCGGATCCGAGGTTCCGCTTGAGGGCTTCCAAAAACATGGAAATCCTGGGTTAGCAGTGGGGAGGATATTCCAGCAAGGTGTAGGTATTAGAAAGGGCAAATACAGTTTGTGTTAGGTGATTCTGGAGCATGTTCAAGAAGTGGGGCTTTGTTCTAGACTGGACAGAGACACTTTTGAGTCATGCTCACCACTGTATCTCTAGTGCTGAGAACAGTGCCAGCACAGAGTAGGTGCAGAAAGAATACATTTTTACTACTGGTATTGTGCTATGGTACACAAACCAAAAAGCTAGATATATACAGTTGTATATCCTTTCCCAAAAGTATGACACAGTGTTTTATTTCCCAGTACCAAGGATTTTTTCCCCAAGGAATTACCTTGTCAAGTGGAGACAAACATCACCTAAGAAAGGTAACCGAGGAACTGGAAGCCTCCGTAGAAGCCTTTATCTTGCTTTGCTCTGGCTCTGTCTGCTCCAGGCAATCTTCTGATTTCATTTATCAGGTACCTTCATGTCTTAGTGCATTTGGGCTGTTATGACAGAATACCGTAGACTCGGTGGCTTATAACAACAGAATTTTCTCAGTTCTGGAGGCTGGGAACTCCACGATCAAGGCGCCAGCCTGTTTCCTGGCTCACAGATGGCCATCTTCTTGCTGTGCCCTCACATGGACAAAGGGGAAAGGGAGGTCTCTGGGGTCTTTTATTAGAGCACTAATCCCATTTCTGAGGGCTCCACGCTCACAACTTAATCACCTCCCAAAGGCCGCACCTATAAACACCATCACTTTGGGGATTAGGTTTCAACATATGAATTCTGGGGCGACATACAAAGCATTCAGTCCATAGCACTTCATATTCTATAATCAGCTCTTTGGAATGAGGTTGCTGGGAAGTTACCTTCTGATCTCCTTTTTTCTGGCATTCAAGGAACACACTGGCTTTCCAGTACAACCCAGGCATTTGGATGGTGTCAGCCAGGTATGGAGATGAGAGAATTGGTGGCATCCCCCCTAGAAAAGCTCGTCTACTCACAGATAAGAATAAACTTCTGTGGTGTGCTTGTTAATTCAGGAACCTCTTCTTAGCTTTTAGTAGTGAATGAAAACACAGTGAACTTTTGTAACTTTGCTTTATCTACATGAAGTATGTATAACGTTTTATACTCCATTGAAATATGAAACATTTACTTATTGCCTAATTTACTTGCTGTTAGGGTCATGACAGGAAACAGATGGCACACTCCAACCGAGTAAATATGAAGAGAATTTAATAAAGGGTCTATCTATAAAGGCGTGGGCAGGGTGTCGGAAAATCACAACAGTTAGTATAAGACCACGGAACTAGGACAAAAGGAGGCAGTAGTTACCAGGACTTGGGACAAAGAGGGCTGTGTAGAGCAGACACTATGCCCTTCAGTTGGGGGCTACCACCAACCTTCTCTCTGCAGAAAGGGAAGCTATGGGAACAAATACTCCAACCTCAATCTCCTCCCTCCCTCCCACGTCCTACAGCTGTTTCCTAATGGCTGAACCCCTATTAGAAACGAGGGCAAAGGAGTATGTGGGTGGAGTCAATAGAGGTTAGCTTCCTGGGGCTCAGAATAGGCAGAGAATGGGGAGTGGGAGGGCCAAATGGAAGGCAAGATTCAAGAAATGACTGGACTTCAGAATACTCTGTTGTGTGTGACCCTGGTGACAGATTAACCCCACCTGTTTTATAATCTACAGAATGCTGAATAACAATTTCTACCGCATATGGTCATTGTAGACATATGCGGAGCTGCCTAGCACCCTCTATCAGTTAGCTATGATTGCTGCTAACCTCCAAACTGAGCAACACACAACCCTAAGTTTTATTTCATGTGCCTGCAGGTTGGCTGAGGTAACAGGCAGCTCAGCCTCACTTGTCTCTCATCTCCTAGGACCAGCAGGATGACTGAGGCATATTATTATCATGGCAATAGCAGAGATGCAAGACCAAGCCCAACTGTGCAAGTGCTTAAGCCTTTAGTCACGCTGTATGTTTCCTGTCGTTGCAGTAACAAATTACAACAAATCTGGTGGCTTAAAACGTAAACTTATTATCTTACAGTTCTGGAGATGGCAGTCCAAAATGGGTTTCACTAGGCTAAGATCAAGGTGTGGGCAGCGCCATGCTCCCTGCAGAGGCTCTAGGGGAGAATTTAGCTTTCTTGCCTTGTGGTCTCGTCCATCTTCAAAGCCACTAGTGTAACATTTTCCAGTATCTCTGATTTTGCTTCCATTTTCACATCAACTTTTTCTGATTTTTGACCTTCCAGCCTCCCTATTTATAAGGACAATTATGATTACACTGGGCTCACCTGGATAATCCAAGATAATCTCCCCATTTCCAGACCTTCATTTAATCACACCTGCAAAGTTCCTTTTACCATGTAAGATAACATATGCACCGGTTACAAGGATTAGAAGGTAGACATCTTTGGGGGAAGGGAGGGCAATATCTAGCCTACCCAACAAGTCATGCCTGCTAAAATTCCACTGACCAAAATCAAGGGATGAGAAGCATTTTGCTCACAGAGGAGGAATGGGGATATGTAGGGAGGAAAATATCTCTATATATCCATATATAAAATTTCTGACAGTAATCTAATCTACCACACATCCAGTAAGGCCTTTAATAAGTGTTTACTGAATGCGGGTTTGGATCATGGTGACTCAGGGTGTCACACTCTTTGAGGGCTTCCTGAAAACACCTATGAGCACTAATCATCTTATTACAATCATAGCCACAGCTATCTGGGCTTGAGTCCCTGCTGGGTCTGCAGGGCCATGTCATCTATAGCAAAGTTGGGTGAAAGCTATAATTTATGATCTTATTTGCTCATTCCAATGATAATGCTGTTGTGTGCTCTAGAATCACACTGAAATTCAGGCTCTGAGTTTCCTCCTTCCTCTACTCCTGTTACGTACAGCAAGATGACACATTAACCGCTTTAAACCCTCTGAAGGTGCAGAAGAGATTCTGCACGGGTATTAAAGAGATAGTTTCCTCATCCCTTTGCCAGAAGTGGCCCAGAATTCAGCTGAGCATACATTACGACAGGGAGGCCAGAGTTCAAATCAGAGTACAGGCAGACAACTGAGATGGTTAGGGGATTCAAAACTGCTGCACTGAGACAGGGTTGATGGGGTGTTTAACCTGGAGGAGAGGAGCTTCACAAGAGCAGAAAGCAACATGATCTGTATGGCCTGAGGGAGACCAAACTAGTAGCAATGAACACTCCAAGGGCCCAGATTATCGTCGCTAAACACCATTTCCAAATAAAAATAACCATGGCTCCTTGGAAAAATGGCTGATTACAGGTCTGGGACTAGACAGATGAGCCTGGAAATCTTACCATACCAGAAAGCATGGAAGCTGGTAAGATTATTAGGGTTGTTTCAAAAGAACTCATGAGGCAACTTGAGTCGACTCCCACTGACCAAAAATAGAATAAGGCATCAATAAGGAGAACTCCAATGGAATGAACAAAATGTTTACAATCATGGGTTCATGGTTTAGTGGATCCAAGCAAAGATCCTCAATGGCTGCCAAGATTATAAAAAAAATAAAAAAAAGACAACTAAGCAGTCTTGCCAAAAAAAAAATTGAATTACAATCTGATAAAGCCTCTAGAATAATGGGTCTCAAATTTTAGCATGCACCAGAATCACCTGGAAGGCTTGTTAAAACACCTATGGCTGGGCTCCACCTACAGTTGCTGACTGAGTGAGCCTGGGGTGGGACTTGAGAAACTGCATTTCTAAGAAGTTCCCAGATGCTGATGCTACTGGTCCAGGAGCCACACTTTGACGACAACTGCTCTGGGTCTATCAACTTACAGGAAATGCAGGGGACAGAAGCACACACTAAATGACACCATGAGAATGCAATCAGCAAAATCAAGAGTAGGAAACTCTACTCAACAGTGACTTTCAAAAAATATACTGTAAGGGGAAAAATAGGGGACCCTACAGATTAAGGAGATTTAAGACGTCTTTCAGAGGTATACACTGAACTATCTTCAGCTGAAATGTCTAGGACTTCCTTCCAAGTTATCTGGAAAGGAAGTGGACAGGAACACAGATATTGTGAAAGCTGGTTTGAGTACATGGGAGGTTCATCGTACTATTCTCTAGCTGGTGTTTGAAATTTTGTATAATAAAAGTTAACAGCAATGTATTTAAATAGTACATTCAAGACTGTTCATGAATGATGAGAAAATAGGAGTAGTGGATATTACTCTAATCATTGAGCACCACATTCAGCAACCCTGCTTTGCCTACCTCTTTCTCAATTGGCTAGAACAGTATTAGGGTTTGACTGTTCTATTTATAGAATGTTTCAGTGAAGGCAGCTACTATAATGAGTGACTGTGACGTGCTTCGATAATAGCATTTACTCCCCACGATATTAGAAGGCACTGTTTATAGATGAGGACACAGCTTATTTCCTATTGCATATTCCTCTCATCTACCTCAAAGTTGCTTCTCACTTCCTCTTTGGCCCCAGGCTAGGGGAATCACTCTCTTGCTTTCAGTGGTCATGGAGCACAATCTGAGTACCATCAAAGCTCTCCCTCAGCCACTCTTTCTCAAACTCCAAAATGATTGGCTCCCTCCCCTCCTAAAAACACAACCCCTTCTTTTGACCTTACCTTTAAAACAGTCTATCCCCTACAGACAGCACTTCCTTACAGTAGAATACCAATGAATAGAACTTAGAAAATCAACAATAGATGTTAACAGTGGGTGATGGTTTGATAAAGAACTGGGTATTTAACAGACTCTAGTTATCCCTCCAAATTACTGACTATAAAGGGGAAAAGTGACTTTATAAGTGATCCAGGTTATTATTACAATGTGCCACTAGATATGATGCATTGAGGACAGAGTCTCATTTTTGTGATATTCCTGCTAAAAACGCAATCATGAGGAGACATCAGACAAACCCAAACTGAGGGAAATTCTACAAAATAGCTATCCTTTGCTATTAGGAAATGACAATGTCAAGAAAGAGGCCGAGGACCTGCTCCAGATTAAAGGAGACTAAAGAGCCATGACAACAAAAAGCAGCAAGTGATCCTGGACCAATGGAAAAATAAATATAAAGGACGTTATAGGACAAGTGACGAAATATAAATATGGACTACGGATTAGACAACAGTATTATATCAATGCTAATTTTCTGGTTTTGATAATTAGATACCCTAGTTATATTAGAAAATGTCCCTGTTCCTAGGAAATACGTTTTAAGGGACAAAGAGCAGGATGTCTTTACTTTCAGACGTTTCAGGAAAACACATGTAAATGAAACAAAATACAGTTGGTGAATGGGAAAAGGCTATCTGGTTTTTTGTACTGTACTTGCAAGTTTTTCCTAAGTTTGAAATTTTATCAAAATAGAAAAGCCTATTCATTCTTTCCAAAACTTCTTTAACCTAAATTCTTGAATGCTTTTCACTAAGAGGAATCGAGTATCTTGTTTTAAAGCTTTAGAGCTGTTAGAAACTGAACCAGGATTTAAAGTTTGCCTCTGCTTATAAATCCTCATGCTAATAACATAATGAATTCCCTAGAAATGATCTTGAAAATGGGTGTAAATATACAGATGTTAACAGTGAATAGCATAAACTTAACAAATAAAATAGGAGATTCCTAGCGTAAGCTATAACACTCAATACCACTTGCCTTTGTAAAATTCAAATCAACTATAAGGAAACTACCTGGGGAACGTGAATTGTTCTAGATTTGCATCTCCAGAAGGATGCATAGGAACCTAGTAATCCTGGTTTCAAGAGATCAAAGGTGGAATTCACTGTATTACCCTTTTATATCTATCTATCTTCTGATTTTTGAACTATGATTCCTTTCTACTAAAAAAATTAATTACTTTATTAAGTACTATACTGGGGGCCCATCTGTGGGGTTGCTATAAGATAGCCAGGCAAATCTAAACAAGCTATTTAGGAGGTAGAAGACCAATTACACAACTGCATCAACTCATCCCATTAGCAAATGGAAGCATATATGGTGTTAGGGATACAAAAAAGATATCTCTTATTCAAGATGTGGTCACTGCCTCAAAGAGCTCAAAATTTCATGTGTGAATTGATAATTACTAGGTAATAAACTGTGTAAGAGTTCTAAAATATATATTTTCATTGTATGGTATTTGAATATTGCGAGTAATTTTTTTATTCATGTTGTCACAAAAGCCAAAAGCCTACTTGAAAAAAAAAGCTAGTACTGAAAAAAATGTATTACACATCCTTTAATAGTATACTAACCCAGGCATTTAAAGTGAAAGATCTCTGTATTAGCGTATTTTAAGTAAAAACAAGTTGCAGAACACTACTCATGGTATGCACAGCTTATTGAAGGGCACAGGCATTATAGAAGCCAAGCAGATACAGATACTGTTAATAGCAGCCACCTTAGTAAGTGGTCTCTAAGAGAGAGAAAATTTATATTCCACTACATATTACTTTGTAATAAAAATTAAATCAGAACTTAAGAAACAAAAAATTCCATTGTCACAGGACTGAAACTGGGTGCAACCATAGAAACTGGATGAAGTCAGGAAACTATGCTTTCTGAAAGGTAAATAAAAATGTGATAGTTCCTAAGCATAAATTGCTCCAAGTCTAAATCAAGGAAATCAGGTTAAGGACTTGGAAAAGATGATTAAGGCTTCCTAGTTTATCTGAGAAATAACTGTCATGAAAAATGTTCAAACCACTACAAGATAAAAACAGGTAAATTTTATGTGAAAATAAAGCAGAGTAATACAAAAAAGATTTAGTATGCTTAATCCTTCATGATAGCAGATAGTATCTATTATCTACTCTAAGTACTTTTCATATATTAACCTTTAATCTTCCCAATTCATGAAGGTTTATCCTTATCATTTCATGGATGACACTGAAGCACAAAGGTTAATGACTTGCCCAAGACAAACCATCTACTATGTTGATCCTAAACTCATGTTTCTGAAGAACCAGAAACAAGACCTTTTTGTCATACTCAAGTCAGGAATGGCTGACCAATGGCAACTCCAATTCAAAAAACCATTTGCCAAATATCTGGCACTAAGTGGGAATACACAATAAATTCAAAACAAGCCTTTCCCTCAGTAAGCATTTTATTGAGGACATAAAGCACAAAACAGGTTAACAAAGTGGGAGAAAGAAGGTATCAAGATGAGAGGTGCTAACAACACAGGAGGAGTGGAACGTAAGTCACAGGAACAGGTGGGACCCAAACTGGCCATAAAGGCACTATGGCATCTCAATAAACACTATCAGGTAAAAGAAAGGAAGTCAAGATATTGCTCACTTCTATTCTGCTCTCTATCAGCTTAATACTCCTTCTAGCCACAGATGAACATGCGGCATGTTGTAGAGACTCTCGGATTCTACCTTAAGTTAGCAAGCAACTAAACATTTTATCAGTCTATTCTGTTCTCAAGTGGGCCAGTGTTATAAAACGGTTTACCATATCCAATGACATAGGTCCACAGGCGTGGATAGGACTAGATTTTTAATAAGCTGGTCTTTGCTATTACTAGAAAATTGGGTCCAGGCATTTATTTACACAATTAGCCACTACCAGGGCAGTGAGCGATGTGGACAAACCTGCCTATTACCATGCAATATACCATTAACACAAGAAAGCCCAGTGAAGGATGTCGCCTACTTTTAGAAGGCCAAATTTCACATCCTAACATTCTCCCCTCCTTCCTTTTAAAAGGCTGTGGTTTTAAAAGCTTTTGTTCTCTCCCTGAAAACAAGAGAACTTTGGTCAAAGCCAATTCTCAAACTAACTTGTCCTTCAACACCACATTTTGAAAGGCAGTGGAAGCTTGCCTCTTCATAGAAGTCATAACTTCTGTTCTAAATAGGCAAAATAACCAACTATAGTTGCAGACACCAGTTTCTTCTCTCAAAGTCTGAAGTTTATATTGGAAAAAAAACCCCATTTCTTATAAACATGTGTAAGTAAAAAAAAAAGTTATCAAAGTAAACAAAATAAGGTCATGAAAGAAGCACCAACCTTTTGGGGCACTCTATTTCCAAGATTATATAACAAGGAGCCCAGAAATTTCTTAAAAACAAGTCTTTTTACTCATTACCAAGTATTCCCAGCTTCTTGGTGATTTTGACAGCTAAATGTTGGACTCCATTTTTCCACACAGCCTCATTTTATTAGGTATGACTCTGGATTATTTCAATTTACCAACTCTAGATCATTATGCTTTCTAGTCACACCTGTGGCACAATGAGCAGCGTACCACCAGGCCCTAGAACAACCCAGCCCATGACACCTGTCAGTCACAGCTCCTAGGAAGATGTTAAAGCCGAGCCAAATAACTTACATCCTGACATTAGACTAAGGTTAATGAGTGCTTTTAAATGAAATTACTTTATTTAAACTATCTGAACAAAGAGATATGAGGTGACTCATTCTCAAACTGCAATCTCAACTAATTAGGATTATGGATGTATGGACTAATTGGTAACTGAGTAACTCCCACAAATTTGCAGTATAATTTGGTTTCCAAAGTATTCATTACACTTCATTCATGTTAAGGTACAAAAAGTTGAGGGTTTAGCCATTTAAATTTTTTTCAAACCAACTGCATATTGTCAAGTTTACAAGGATGCCCTAACCAATTATCACAGAACCCCGTTAACTACAAATGGGATTGACTGTTGGATGGAATTTTACTTTTACTGGTAACTAATTTTACCAAGTGATCTGTTAAGTGCCTGTTAAATATAATGATCTTCCAGCAGAAAATGCAATATTTGCTTTTCCATTTTAACAAGAAAACATTAAATTTCTGACCAAAGAAAGGCTACTTCCATTTTTACATAACAAACATTAAAGACCATGGACTCATACTCTAACAAAACACTCACTACACTGACCACTTCCAGAAAGTGGGATTACCAGGCTAAACTAGATCCCAAGTATTAGGAACCAAGTATTAGGAAGAGTTCAATCAAATTTAAGTTTGAAAAAAGTTTCATTATTTAAAATCTAGTAATTTAGGCAAAATTGGATAACAGATTGACTGGAAAATACCTTTTATTTTTAACTTAGCTTGTTAAAGGGGCAGATATGACTTTGGAAAATTTAACAGCACAAAATGATGTTATCCAAATTGACTGATTTATTGCTGGTCTGAGGCTTGCTTTGTTTTACACATAAGTAGACTTTTACACTGTTTCCACAAAAAACAAATTTTCAATATTTAATGGAATTTAATAGTGACCTATTCAATAAGGCAATCATCTTGGTAGCAAACTTTTATTGAAATCTTACATAACTCAAGCTTTATAAAAAGCCAACATAATTGAAGACCGAGTTCTCCCTCTAAAGCCTTAAGTATTCAAAGCTTGAAACGGTTAATTTAAAAGCAAACAAATAAACAAATAAACAACAAAACCCCTGCAGCAGATCCTGCTGAAATACTTAAAAAAAAAAATCTAAATGAGCTTAATCTTTACAAAAGTTATTGTAGCTCAAAAGCTATAAAATCAAAGTTATCTTAATTCTACAAAGAAGGGAGAGGGTCTTTGACTTCATGCCACCATTTCTTTAGAACCTCATCTTTTTTCATCAAATTTGGCCTCAAATTAAATTTCTGTGTGCCCCTATTTTCAGAAGATTCCTCTTGTAGAAGAGGCCAAATACAAACATGGAACAGTAACTGCCTAAGCAAGTAGGAAAGTGTTCTGTAATAGTGTGCAAAGAACAGAGTTCTGGGTTAATCTCTGGAACTTGATCTGGACCGTGACCTTGACTTTGAACGAGATCTAGAACGGGATCTTGAAGCTCTTTTTGGTGGAGGGGACACAGAACGAGCCTTTGAGGGTGGAGCAGGGAGGGGTGAATTGGAACGAGACTGGCTCCTTGATCTAGATTTTGACTTTATATCACCTTTTCCATTTTCTTTGGGGGAACGAGATCGAGAATGAGACCTGCTTCGAGATTTCTCATACTCATCTTTAGATCTGCTCCGAGAGCGCGAACGGGAGCCCCCAGACTTGGGCTTAGATTTGCTTTTTGATCTAGATTTCCTGCCTTTTGATCGAGAACGTGATCGACCTTTGCTCCGAGACCTGGATCTGGACAAGAAAAGCCAAATTTTTTTCAATACCTTGCTAGAACAGACAAATATTACATAAACAAGTATAGTAACATCCAGAAAAACATCTAAAGCACGTTATTTACCGGGAGCGACTTTTCGAGATACTTCGAGATCTACTGCGGCTGCTTCTGCGACTCCTACTTCGTGACCTTCTTCTAGACCGTGACCTATTGACAAGAAATGATAAAATTTTAATCTCAATACATCTCAATGTGAATGTTTGTAGAACTTATGAAAAACAATAGACAAACCAACAAAAAACGTAATCATTTACTACAAATTAAACCCACTATCAAAACATCTGGAAAAGAACCCAGTCACACACAACCAAAAACATAAGAACTGACCTAATTTCACTTAAGCATTAATTGAAATATTGCCCTTTGACTTTTTCTTTGTTCTTGGCAAATATTCTGTTTCTCCCCACTCCATATCCTTCAACAAGTTACCTCGATCTGCTTCCAGAGTAAGACCGCCTATGGCTTGTTCGTGGTTTATCTTCAATGAGCCTAATATTTCTGCCGTTTATTTCTGTACCATCCAGTTTATCCAGAGCACGCTTCATGTCAGAGTAGGACCGAAACTCAATCACACCTTCATTTGTGCGTTCTTTGTGAGCATCCGCATAGGTTACTTCACCTGCTTGCCTCATGAAATCCTAAAAGAGCAACAAGATGGATGAGACCCAGAAACCTAAAGACAAAAGATCTACATGCAGTACCTGATTCTCAGAAATAAAAAAGCAAATAAGAGCCTACCTTTTATACATTAGTCGTATCATTTTTATCTTGAATTATAGCACATACCTTTAAATCTTGCCAACTGCAACGACTGGAAAGATTTTCTACAATAAGTCTGAATTCTGTACGAACAGGTGGTCCATATTTGTCTCTGCCAGAGGTTCTCCGACTGCTGTATCCCCCTCCACCACCTTTATCACACGAAGAGAACAATTAGATGCTTTGTAATGATAGGGATGCATAATGCTTTTGAAAAGTTAGTACAAACATATTAACTTTTATTTACTGGAGTAGGACTTTGCTATTATATTGCTAAACCTCCGACACAGTTGTGATTTGCCATAAATTAAATTAAGGGCAAGTCAAACAGACTAAATCCAACTAAACTTCTCCTACAATCTGTTAGAGAGTGACTGCTCCTTTATTCAATTTACCTCGCTAAGTTTTATTTTACAGAACATTGTAAAATATAAAACTTAACTGATTACATGCATTTCTACATTTTACAAAAATGTTTACTAGTTACACTAAGTACTTACATCACAGTGTGAGGTTTTTGGTGGTGGTTTGGCCACAAAACACGCAAGGTAACAGTCACCTAGTTCAGATTAACCAGTTTTGTCTAACCCTTGGAATCCTCACCATCACCCTGCGTCTAATGGCAAAAGGCTGCTGTCGTCATGGCTTCCGGTAAGGTCAGCCAAAGGGTCATAGGGCAAGGGTCACACAATGTATGGAAAAGCCAAGGCCAATCAGGAAAGGCAGTCATCTTAGCCTCAGTGGACACAGCCTCAGCCCCATTGGTCACTTTCAAATTGAAACATCAAGGACTTGTTAAAAAGTTTGAATTCAACATGCAACAATTTCAACATCAAACATTTAACATAACCAAAAATCCCCCCACCTCCTCCCAAAAACATGCCCCAACTAGTTCAAATACAGCATAAAGCTTATGAATATTACTTTGTGGTTCAAGACCACAGTACTTCAAAATAGTATTTTCTTTGGCCCCCGTCAATTTTAATAACTCTAAGCCCCATACTTAAAAACTCCTCCCCTTTCCCCGCCCCGCCTCCACCTCCACCCCCACCCCGCCTGCCCCCAAAACTTCTACGCTAACACATTCACATTTCCAGCTAATGCACTGTCAGGTAAGCAAGGGAGATACAACAAATACAGCCACCCCTCACTTCCCCCGTGGGCAGGGGCCACGACAGTGCTGACAGGGGCCCAGCAGAAACCACCCCCTCCCAACTTAGCACAAAGCCCCCCAAACACCCAAACCCTGGCTAGGCAAAACCCACGACCCAATCCCCGCGCTCCGGCGTCCCGTGGCTGCCCCGGGCAGGCGTGAGGGCAGCGGAGCCCGGACCACCCGCGTCAAACGACCCGGCCCCCGCGCCTGCCCGGGCTGGGAGGCCCCACCCCCCCACCCCGCGCCTGCGCCCGCCCCGCAGGGTCCCAAGGACGCGGAGCGCGCGGGGGCAGGACTCACTGCGGCTTCCGTAGCTGTAGCCGTCGCGGTCGCGGCGCGGGCCGCGGGCGTGCTCCACGATTACGCGCTCGCCGCAGAGCTCCTTGCCGTTCAGCTCGTAAACGGCGTCGTCGGCGTCGCGGGAGTCCTCGAACTCCACGAAGCCGTACCTGGGGGAGGCGCGTCGTTAGCCCGGCGGCGCGCACGCGCGCGCTCCCACCGCCCCCCCGCGCGCTCCCGCGGCCCCGCGCCGCCGCCATCTTGGAGGACCTGCCACGCGGCGACGCGGCCTTGGCCGCCTCTTCCCTCCGGCGGGTCCCGCCGCCGCCAGGCCCAGGGCGCTGCAGGCGGACGCGGGCGCCCAAGCCCGACTTACCCATTTTTGAGGTCTATTTCGAGGAGGCGGCCATAGCCACTGAAAAAGCGCTGGATGTCCTTCTCCCGGACGTTGTAGCTAAGGCGTCCTATGTAGACGCGCGGCATGTCCGAGGCGGGCGGGGGGCCCGAGGGCTGGCTGTCAAACAGCTGGCCACAGGGCAGAAGCCGCGGTGCGGGTGCGGGGACGGCGAGAGCCCGAACACGCGCCTCACACCGCAGCGGCGGCCGAGTCCAGCCACACAATGGTGCGCGCGCGCCAGGGCTACGCTATAAGGGCGGGCGGCCGGGGGCGGGGCCGGCGCGTGACGTCAGCGCGCAGCACGCAGTCTCCCCCGCCAGAGCCCTGGGCTCGAGGTTGACTTGCGGGTGCACCGCCCGCGAGGCTTCGCGGAGGTGCGGTTTTACTCGCTCATAGAATTTTCTCCACCCATCTTTGACAACGGAGTATCCCGTCGTCCCTCTGCGGGCTTGTCGTCTAATTTGTACCTTCTAGAAAACTTCCTGTGCTTGATCTCTCCGAGACTGGCGCCTCGGGGGCCGGCTAGGAAAATCCCCGCTTTTCATTGGTTCTTGAGGTTGTCGCAATAGATCTCCGTAGTCTCTGATTGGTCTCCTAAAAGGAAACTGCGAATTTCCTCCACCTATCGGCTCGCGTTCAGCCTGGAGGGGAGCGCGCTCTCGGACACAGTTGATTAGCCCATTTCACGGAGTGCGAGGTTTGCGCTCCGAGGTCGTGGTGACCCGGCGGCGTCGCGCTGCGAGCGCACAGCCCTGCTGGCTTTTCTCCCTCGCGGTCTCGCGGCCGGCATCAGCCTGCACCGCCTCCCAGCACGTGCCGCTCTCGCTCCGTGGGTCTGCTGTGGAGCGCTGGCAGCTGGGATCACCTGTAGACTGGGGCGTGCGTGGCACTCCCACGCTCCCTGTGGGCGCTCACAAAGGAAACACGGCCGCGGCCTCTGGCCCAAGAAAGTTGAGCAAGACCTGGCAGCCCTCCTACAGAGGTGCGCTTTCTCTCTCCCCCATATGGCGAGTCCGTTGTCTCAACTCCATCCCTTCCCCCATTGGTTTGGAAAGCACCTTATCTGTGTGGCAGAAATATACATTTTTTATTTTCTCACTAGAGAGCCATTTAAAGCTGGAGGACTAGATGAAAACCCCAAAGGAGTAAGTTTAAGTGGAGAGGAGAAGACCCTGGAGTACTCTGAAACTTAAGTACAGAAAAGGAGAGGTGGGGAAAAGACGGGGGGAGCACGGTGTCCCAGAACCTGAGAGAGGAAAGGGTGTCACGGAGGTAATACTGGCTGTTGAAGTATTTCCATATATGTATTCCGGCTCTTGAGCTGCGCAGCCTTGATATTCTTCAGCTTCTGGTTGAAGGGGGGCGATTTTGCCCCCCAGAGGACATTTGGCAAAGTCTGGAGGCTTGTTGGTTGTCACGACTGAGGGAGGGAGAGTGTTAATACTGGCATCTAGTGGTAGAAGTTACACTGTCTGTGCTTAAAGCTAGATAAATACAATATATTGGTAGATCTTTTAAAAAAAATCGTGAAATATAGTAACGAGGGAAAGGGGAATTCAACAATGTGGTAACATTATTTTACTCATCAAGTTGTAAATGTTTTAAAATTTGTTAAAATTCATTATTGGCAAGAGGTGAACCAAGAAATGGCACCCATACAGTGTTGGTGGGACTGAACATTACCTTTGGGAGGGTAACGGGGTGGTGCTTATTAAGGAATGCTTATAGGGAGTGGGGTGTTGCCTCCTCTCTCCTTGCAATTCATTTGCCCAAAGAGAAAGATGCAACTGACATGGTCCTTCACTCCCTCTCACCTCTCTTTCCCCAGAGCCCAACAACGGTTACTCTTAATGAAAAAGCCCAATGGCATCGACTACTGAAGAGTAAACGGTCTCAAATATCGTTATTGAAGGGAGCGTTGGGCCATCAGAATTCTGTGGAGTCGTGCTGATGATCTAAATCACCTCTGGTGATATTTTGGAAGAACAACTCCAAGGAGAAATGATGGGTGTACAGCATGAGAGCTCATTTCTTTAGACATCTACAGTTGTGGCAGAGAAAGATCACCCCACTGCTCATTCTAAAATTGTGGAGGTAACTGCAGGAGTCTGTCAGCAAGAGAGGGAGAGTTTGATCCTCTCATCTGAAGCATCAGATGCTTCAGTCTGATCCAGATGAGAGTTAATAACTTCGAATTTGTAATTACTCAAATTGTAAAGGATGCTCCAGAGCACACAGTTGTGGTTTTCAATCCAGTGGATATTCTTACATATGGTAGCTGGAAACCAAAAGAATTTCCCAAGCACCATGTGATTGGAAGGGGGTGTAAACTGGATTCTGATAGGTTTTGCTGTCTTATGTCTGAAAAACTTAGCCTTCCAGAAGCTGTCATCTTGAATGGATTTTGGAAGAATATGGCAACTCAAGTAGGTTTACATGAGGTGGAGTGACTGTATCAGGAGTCGCTCCAGAAATGGAATTCAGAAGTGGAAATTGTCGGTGACAGAGTGACAGAGTTTGAAAGAAGTGTGAATCAGATGATTGGCAGATCCTCTGAGGCCATCACACTAAAAGTACATTCCAACTGGGGTGTTGGCTTCAACGTTGCTGAGCTAATCCAAATGCTTCTTGAAAAACATCTGTTCAGGAGTCATCTAGACAGAGTTTCTTAACCTCAGCATTGTTGACATTTGGGGCCAGATAATGCCTCATTGTGGCGCTGTCCTGTGCATGGTAGGATGTTTAGCAGCATCCGTGGTTGGCATCTACTCACTAGATGCCAGTAGCTCTCCCCCTCCCACAGTTGTGACAACCAAAAACGTCCTCACACGTTGACAAATATCTGCTGAGGCTCAGAATTGCCCTCTGACGTATTGCTTTTGACAGTGAGGGGATGTGTGACGCTCAGAACGGGCTTCACTTGTGTTCTAAGTATTCAAGGATTAACCAGAGTTTTCAACCAGAAGTGGAAGAAAAATGAGATTTTAACATTCAAGAAGAGTGGGGATATACTGAACTATTTAAATATCTGGTATTATCTGAGCAACATGCCGAGGAAACGATTAGAGTATGATTCACTGTGAGTATGCAATTTTTTTTCTTACTGAGTACATGGATTTGGGCCTACAGTATCCAAGCATACGCCTGCTAAAATGCTTGGGTTAAGAACCTATGAACAAATAAAATCTATTAGTGTCAAGTGGAAGAAATGCACAGAGTGGACCAGAGATATAAATTTGTGAGTTTGTCACAAACTGGATGAAAACCCCAAAAGAGTAAATTTAGATGGAGAGCAGAAGAAAGTTCAGAACTACACTCTGGGGGACTGTATTAATTCCTGTATGTAATTCTTATGGCTGCTGTGACAATTTACCGCCAACTTAGTGGCTTAAAGCAACACCAATTTTTTATTTTACAGTTCTGGAGGTCAGAAATCTGAAATGGTTCCCTGGGTTAAAATCAGTGTCAGCAGGGCTGCACTCCTTCTGGAGGCTCTGAGGAGGATCTGTTCCCTTGTGTTTTCCAGCTTCTAGAGACTGTCTGCATTCTTTGGCTGTGGTTCCTTCCTCCGTCTTCAAAGCCGTTAACTTTGGTTGAGACCTTCTTACATCCTATCACTCTGACCCTGACCCCTGCTTCCATTGTCACATCTCCTTCTCTGACGCTGAGTCTCCTGCCTCCCTCTTATAAGGGCCCTTGTGATTACATTGGGCCCACCTAGACAATCCAGGATAATGTCCCCATCTCAAGATCCTGATGTAATCACATCTGCAAAGTCCTTTTTGCCCCTTAACTGATTCTGGGGATTAGGACATGGACATGGACATCTTTGGGAGGAGGCATTATTCTACCTACCACAGGGACTCTGAAATTTAACAGGAAAGGAGACTGGGAAGGAGTGGTGGAAGAGGTAGGGAAAGAAACTAAGAGCATACAGTGTCAAAGAAGCCAAGAGAGGAAAGGGTTTCAAGGAGGCAGTGGTCCATCTACAAACAGAAAATTCACAAGCCTTTGGCCCAGCTACCTGACTCCTAGAAATCTATTTGACAAACAAGAGGACCAACCTATTTGGCAACAACAGGTCTGCAAACTATGGCCCCAGGCCAAATCTGGCCTGTCACGTGTTTTGTAGACAAAGTTCTATTGGAACACCGCATGCACACTCATTTACATATTGTCTCCACCGCACTTAAGCCCCAATAGCAGTGTTGAGTAGTTGCAACAGCGACTGTCCAGCCTGCAAAGCCTGAAATATTTATTAACCGGCCCTTTGCGGAAAAAGTTTGCCTACCCCTAATCCGTGTTATTGACTTGTAAAAATGCCTATGGTATGTTAAGTGAGAAAGGCCAGTTTTAATATATGCATGATGCCATTTTTGTAAACAACAGCCACCCCCAACTCCCAAGCCCCAGTGCTTTATATGAGTATACAGTACAGTCATGCATCGCTTAACGCCGAGGATACACTCTGAGGAATGAGTTGTTAGGCGATTTCGTCATTGTGCGAACATCATAGCCTGTACTTACACAAACCTAGATGGTGTAGCCTACTACACACCTAGGCTATATGGTGCTAATCTTATGGGGCCACCGTCATATACGTGGTCTGTCATTGACCTAAATGTTGTTGTGCAGCACATGACTGTGTATGTGTGTGTTGGGTTGGGTTTGTGGTTGTCTTTGAACATCAGTGGGGGTAGGTGCTACACAATCATGTCCCTGCCAACTCTCTCCTGTATTCCTCACCCCTCCTTCTCCCACTCGCTTCTTACTGTGCCTTGAATGTGCCAAGCACACACCCACCGCAGGGCCTTTGCACTGAACAGCTCCCTGTATCTGGAGCTCTCTTTTCCTGTGGTCTGTTCCCTCACTTCTGGTTTCTGCTCAAAATCACCTTATTGCTCCTTTAACCACTCATTTTATTTTTTCCTAGTTTTATTAAGATATTATTGACATATTACATATGTAAGTTTAAGGTGTACAGTGTGATGATTAGATAACACATATATAAGGCAAAATGATTACCGCAATGTTAGTTAACACTTCCATCCCATCACATAATAACCTTTTTTTGTGTGTGTGTGGTGATAACATTTAAGATCTACTCTCTTAACAACTTTCAAGTTGTTAATACAGTATTGTTAATTATAGTTATCATGCTGTACATTAGATCCCCAGAACTTATTCATCTTATAGCTGGGAGTTTGTACCCTTTGACCAACATCTCGCCATTTCCCCCACTCCCTATACTCTGGCAACCACCATTCTACTCTGTTTCTGTGAGTTCAGCTTTTTTAGATTCTGTATATAAGTGAGAACATATGGTATTTGTCTTTCTCTGTCTGACTTATTTCATTTGCCTAATGCTGTCAGGGTCCAACTGTGTTGTTGCAAAAGGCAGGATTTCTTTCTTTTTAATGGCTGAATAATATTCCATTGTCTACATATACCACATTTTCTTTATCCATTCTTCCCTTGATGGACACAAGTTATTTCCATGTCTTGGCTATTGTGAATAATGCTACAATGAACATAGGAGTACAGATATCTCTTTGGGATAGTGCTTTCATTTCCTTTGGATTTATACCCAGAAGTGGGATTGCTGGGTCATATGGTAGTTCTATTCTTAATTTCTTGAGGAACCTCCGTACTGGTTTCCATAGTGGCTGCACCAATTTACATTCCCACCAGCAATGCCCAAGGGTTTCCTTTTCTCCACAACCTCACCAACACTCATTGTCTTTTGTGTTTGGGATAATTGTGTTTGGGATAATAGCCATCCTAACAGGTGTAAGGTGAGCTCTCATTGTAACCACCCGTTTTGAAGTAGCATCCCTTCCTGCCTCTGTATCTTCTTACCCTGTTTTATTTTTCTTTATAGAACTTGCATCACTTGACATTAAATATTTATATACTGTCTCCCCTCCCCCACCCCCACTAGAGTACAAGCTTCATTAGAGCAGGGATGTGGTCTGTCTTTTATATCCCTAGCACCTAGGAAAGTGCCAGGCGCACAGTAAGCGCTGAGTGAGGGCAGCACCATCTGGTAATTGTTCAGAGCACGAGAGGTGACGATCGCCATCCAGCAGATAGCAGTGTGCTGAAGGGCTCATGAGGATGTGCTGGTGGGATGGAATCTTCCTCCTTCTGGTTCGTGCCCACCCATGGGTGCTGCCCAGACACTCAGACCCTCTGAGGGCTCAGAGGGGTGTGGGGATGCTCACTCCGGTTCCTACACTTCTTCCACCAAAACTTACCTAGACAGAGGATTCTGGTGTGGCTATGGAGCCACCAGAATTCTCCTACATTGTCCATGGGAGTGTAAATTGTCACAGTCACTTTGGAAAACTGTGTCTACTAAAGCTGTCTGCTAAAGATAAAAGCTGCTAGTGTCCACCCCTATGACCCAGCAATTCCACACCCAACAGACATGTACTAGAAATTCATAGCAGCATTATGTGTAGTAGCCCCCAAACTGGAAGCCACTCAGATGCTCGGCACAGGAGAATGGACACATTGGTTGTGGTTCATTCACACCACACAATACTACACAGCAAGGAGAGTGAACTACAACAACACACAGCAAAATCAGTGATCTCACAACAATGTAACCATCCAGGCCAGACACAAAGGAATCCATACTGTGTGACTCCATGTATGTAAAACTGAAAACAAGCAGAAATGGTCTCTGGTGTTAGAAGTCAGGATTGGGGGTGGAGTGACTAGAAAGGGGGCTTCTGGGGACCTGGTCATGTTTTGTTTCTTGAGCTGGGTGCTAGTTACACAGGTGTGCTCTGTTTGTGAGAATTCATTGAGCTGTAAACTTCTGATTTGTGCACTTTGCTGTATGTTTGTTGTACTTCAATGGAAAGTTAAAAAGGGTCATAAATCTCTCTTCAAGAAAATTATAACTTACTTGACCAGGAGCCCACTGGGTCGTGCTGGAGACTAAAGCTCTACTGAGGACTTGATTCATAGTCTTTGCCCACAAATGTCAATTTGTCTGAATCAGTTGTTTATGGAGTTTTTTTTTTTGGTTTTGGTTTCCAATTAGGTTTCTGTAGGCTGAGAACTGCTCCGTGGCTGGGAAGATGCGGCTCTGTCGCCACCTGGTGGCTATTAGCATGCTTACAGCGGTCGCTAAATTCCACCGGCTGCCTCATCCTTGCCTCAATAAAGCTCAGACACAGAAGGTCTATGAAGGTCCCTGAATCCAAATCTTCCGATTGTCAAGACCTTATTCACTTAGAGGTTTTCTGGCCATTACTTGGACACCTCCCCCTGGTGGAGAGTTCACTGCCTAATCAGGCAGCCAAGTCCATTCTTGGACATCTCACTGTGAGTAAATTCTTTATACAAAGTAAAAAATTGCTGCCTCGAATTGTCTACCCACTGGTCCTGGTTGTGCGCCTGAGGCTGTTCAAATAACCGCATCTGTTACCCACACGCAGGTCTTTCAGATGTTTGGGGGCCGCTCGGACCCTCTGTTCCTGTCCTCTCTTCTGACTAAATGTCCACAGTCCCCCAAACCTCCCTCCCGCGGCCTGCTTTCAAGTGCGTTCATCCTCCTGGCTGCTGCCCACTCAAGTGCTCAGACTCCTCTGTGGCCCTCTTCAGGTGTGGCCCTCAGAGCTGCTTCCGCCCCCTGGACCTGTCTGGACACACCCTTTGCCTCTGCGGCCCCACTGTTCTCCGGGCCAGTTAAGAGCTGTGGCTGCTGTTGGCGTAGACGGTGGTGGCTGCTGTCTAATTCCTCGCTCAGCCCTACCTCTCCTGCTGCGTGGAACCAAACTGGGATGGAGAAGCCCCTGGAATAGCCAGCCCACTGTGGCAAACGATGTTTGTCTTGAGAATGGAAGCAGGCTAGGCAGCAGAATGGAAATCCAGTGTTATTGGCAGGTCAGCTCAGGATCATTGCTCCAGTTCCTGGGGCAGCCTGGAGACAGAAGTGCTGATGAGGAAAATCCTGGTTGGCCCCGTGTCAGGTGAAGAGCATGAGGCCACGGGGAAAATCTGAAGACAATTACAGTGGAACCCACAGCATGCTTCAGTGAGTACTGTGGTCTCCAAACCTGTCCAGGTCCCATGAGAGGCCACGCTGGGTCCCCTCCCAGATATTCCCCTGAGCTGGTGCATGTGGCTTTCTGTTCTTCCACCTGGCACCGAGCTGTGGCTTGCAGACATTTTACCCATCATTAGCTCCATATGCTGTTATCTGGACAAATTTAGGCTGAAGCATATTCCTCAACACCTTGTAAGTGCTCGTGTTTGTCACTACAGCTCTTATTCCGGCAGCAAAAGCTGCATCAAATGGTGGCCCTCTAATGTCGCAGGGCAGAGAAGCCAAGCAGAACTGCAGCATGCCAGGGAGCATCCAGGGCTGTGCCCAGGGTGCAGAACCCGCCTCCTAGCAGAGTGAGGGAAATAAGTCTTTTTTTAGGGACCTGGCATGGCCCAGGCACTGTGCTAGGCTCAGGGGCCATAACCAGAAACAGGACAGACCCAGTCAGTCCCTCCAAAAATTGTAGTCCCACAGCAGTGGTCCTCAGACATTGGTGAGAACCATTTAAACATGAAGATATGTGGGCTCCCATCCCTCAGAGTTGGAGTCACTGGGTGTGTGGCAGGGCCTGTGAATCTGCATTTTCAGCATCCTTCTGTGTGACTGTGAAGCAGAGGGTCAGGTGACCATGCTTTGAGAAATACTGGCCTGGGGCCTCACGACTCAAAGCGTGGTCTGGGGACCCCTTCTCCCCATCGGCATCCCCTGAGAGCTGGTCAGACGTGCAGAATTTCAGGCTCCACCCCACGCCTACTGAATCATAATGGGCATTTTAATCAGATTCTCGGGAGGATTTGTCTGCTTATTAAAGTGTGGGAAGCATTGCCAGTGCAAGGTGCAAGGAAGTCTTGCTTTTTACCCAACATCTGTATTGTTTTGATAAGAGAAAGAATGTATTCGTGCATTACTTGGTAATTAAAAATAAATTAGTGAAAAACTTTGCATAAGCCGGAAAAATCTTGTACATGAATGTTCACAGCAGCTCTCTCCATAATAGCCCCAGGCAGGAAACAGCCTAAATGCCTATCACAGGTGAATGGATAAGCACAAGGTGCCGTATTCAAAAAATGGAATACTGCTCAACAATAAAAAGGAACAACGTGCAACAATATGGATGAATCTCAAATACGTTATGCTAAGTGGAAGGAGCCTGACCCGAAAAGCTACATGCAATGTGAGTCCGTTTATATGATGTTCTAGAAAAGACAGAACTAAAGGAACAGAAAACAGATTAGTGGTTGCAGGGGCTGGTAATTGGAGGAGAGGATTGACTACAAAGAAGCGGGAAGGAACCTTTTGGAGTGAGGGAAATGTTCCACATCGTGGTTGTGGTGGTGTTCACACAAATGTATACATTTACCCAAAATCATTGAACTGAGTATTTAAAATAGGTGAATTTTACTGTATGTAAATTATACTAATAAAAATGATTTTAAAAACACCAACAGAAACCAGGACCATCAGGTGGTTTGGGCCATTTGTTTTGTTCCCAGAGAGCCTTGGTTAAGCCTCTCCTCCATTGCCCCCATAGTTGAGCTTCCTAATCCTCTGACCAAAAATGAAAACTGGGCCCTCCAGCCCTGAAGCCGGTGCTGTCACCTGCAGTGTCTCACTCTAATGGTCCACTAGGAGAACTCACTTTCTGCTCCAGGCTGAGTGCAGCAAAGAGGGTGTTAAATTAATTCAACAAGGAGGTCATTAGACTGAAGTGGCTCTAATGCTATGGTGGCCTATGTGAGCAAACCAAAACCAGAGCCTGTAAATGCCTCAAGGTTAAGAAATTAAAACTGTGGAAATTAATAAAAGAAATCTTAGCTAAATTGAAGTTGGGAAGGCCTGTAGGGGGAGCTCTCATGCCCTATCACACATCATCAATTACATCAACCTGGAAGAGACTAACAGTTTGGACGGGAAGTAAAACTTTTACTACTCAAGGAAGATTTCTCTCCCCACCTGGCAACAGCCCAGCCAATGAGAATCACTGCAGCTCAGCCAATGAGAATCACTGCAGCTCAGCCAATGAGAAGCTGTTGCTGCCCTGCACTGCTCCTTTCCACTAGAGGGCTTTGTTTTAGAAGAGCCCCTCCGTACTCCCCCTTTTTCTCTATAAAAGCAGCTCCCTCCTTTGTTTTCTGGATTTGCTATGGCATGTACATCCCAAACGGCAATTCTTTTGGCTATTCCCACCCGAATAAACGCGTTTTGAGGATTTTCAAGTCAGCAAAACCTAAGGATAACCAATCCCTGTCAATTAGGCTTTCCTAAATAAGGCAAACGCTAAGAAGAACCAATCACAAACAGCGAACTAGGCTTTACGTGATAGCCAATCAAATAATTTCCTTTCTTTGATTCTCTATACTAATCTCTCCCCTAACCCTTTTGGTGGAGTGACCCTAACCACTTCTGGTTTGTCACTACCCAACTTGAATCAATTTTTACTCAAATAAACTCTGAAGATTTTTAGTATGCCTCTGTTTATCTTTTAACAAAGATTAAGAGCATATCTCCAGAGCCAGATTGCTTGGGTTCTGTTTCCAGCTCTATCTTCTGCTAGCTGTGTGACCTGGGACAAATTTGGCAACCTATCTGTGCCTCAGTTTTCTTGTCTGTAAAATAGAGAAAATAATAGTACCTGTCGCGAAGAGTTGTGTGAGAATTTTAAAAAGTTATATTATGGTAAAGCACTTAGGACAGCACCTAGAGATAGTATGCATTAAATGTTGGTTATTATTTAATAAATGTGAATTTCATCTATGCCATTTTTTTTCCCCTCAATGTAGCCATGAAGATCATTTTTATGGACTTGTTACAAGCTAAGAACGCTCCATCTTTATGACAGGCCGATTCTAGAAGCAGCCTCTGGTCCCATTCTGGCTGTCTTCACTGATGGAGGATTCCCAAGGAATGGCCGCTTGGGAGGTGGGAGCTGGAGATGGAGCAGAGCGAGCTGTAAGTTTGGGGCTCAGCCTGGGTCTGGGACAGTTTCACTCTGTGGTCAAGAAGACAGGGTCAAATCCCCTACCCCCAGGAAACTGTCCTGAGCACCTGGCCCTTGCTAATCCTTGACAGGTTGGGATTCTGGTTGCTTAAGCTGTGTGAGCTCCTCAGTCTCCACCTCTGAAAAATGGAGATGATCCCGGATCCCAGGGCTGTGGTGGAGATCAGGTGAGATGGCGTGTGGAGCTCTCGGTGCTTGCCTTAGTTTGGATTCCTTAAGCAGGCCCTGAGACGAGATACAAGTGCAAGTAGTTTATTTGGGAGTGATTCCAGGAAACAGCATTAGGAGAGAGAAGGTGAGGGACAGGGAAGGGAAGAAAGCCAGTGAAGGGTGCGTTATTGGGTTGATGACAACGGTGGGCAACTGAAGCTTAATTCCTCTGGGGACTCTGGGAGCCAGTGCAGAGCACACGGCAGACGCAGTGAAGAGAATGGCCTTTTCCCAACCGAGGGGTGAGGAAGCTGGGGTATTTGTACATCAACTGACCAGCGGTGTTGGTTGAGCGCTGCTTTCAGGAGCATTCACTCTCTGGCACTTCCAGCTCCCCTGGGTGGCCGAGTGTCTCCCATAGTCAGAAATCAAGCCCTGGGGCGGAGAGGAGCAGGTGTTGCAGCCAGCTGACTTGGACTGTTGGAGATGAGCATTGAGGCAACGCGAGCAGCTCAGCGTCTGCCACAGGCACGTCAACTCGTCTCCCCCTGCAATTCTGTTTTCATGGCATCCTCCCCTGATCAGAATGTATGGATGTCTGGCTTCTTGTGAACCGACCTGGGCCACTTTTGTCAGGCAGCGCACTCCGGCTGGCACCCTCTGTCATCTGCCCTGCCTTCACCAGCTCCTCCTTGACAGGCCAACCCCTGTGGTTGTCTGTCACTCCGCCCTTCCCACACAGGTCCAGTTAGAAAACTAACAGAAAATAATTACCCTTCCTCAGATTGCAGATTATCATGTGACTGCCCGTCTACCACATGAAAGGCCTTTTGACGCCTGCTGGAGAAAAACACCCCGATGGAGTTGGGGACCAGACTGGCTTCAGCTCTGAGACCAGCCTGTCAGATGTCTGGTGGCCCAGTGGCCCACTCCTGGTGAGGGTTGTGGGCTGTTTCACATGTGAATGTCAATGTTTCAAAACTTTGGCCACCAACATTTTGGATGGGACTTGGTGCTGTGCAGGGGCATCTTGTAGGGGAGGGTGGAGGGCTTTGGCATTATCCAGCTTCACACCTTTACAGCAGTGTGCTGAGTTGTCTCATGCTTCTGAGCCTCATTCCTCAGCTGTAAAATGGATGTAATCATAGGATGAGCCTCACAGAGTTGAGTTGAGAAGTAACAAAGATGGTGCATCTTCAGTGTCTGGCGTGGTGCAGACCAGGGGTTGGCAAACTTCTGCAAAGGGCCAGGCAGTCAATACTTTCACTTTGTGGGCCAGATGGTCTCTGTTGCACCTACTCAAATCTGCCCTTGTAGCCCTGAAGCCCCCACAGACGATATGTAAATATTATAAAAACAGGTACTGACCCCTGGGGTAGAGAATGGGCAGAATGGGGAGGGTTTTATTTCTCCCTCTTAGAGGGAAGAAATGTTTCTTACCCATCCTTGTGTCCTCATTTGGGCTTGGTAGAGGGCTTGGCATGTAGTAGTTATTCAGGAAATGTTTACTGAGGGAAGAAAAACAACGTGAGATAGGGAAGAGAATGGCTTTTGGAGTCAAACAGACCTGGGTCCAAATCACCTTATTCTCCACGTAACCTGTGTTAAAGAAAAAATTATTCATGACACTCATTAAAAAATGGTAAGGCAGGGCTGGCCCCATGGCATAGTGGTTGGGTTCGCGTGCTCTGCTTCAGTGGCCCAGGGTTCGCAGGTTCAGGTCCTGGGCATGGACCTATGCATCGCTCATCAAGCCATGCTGTGGTGGCGTCCCACATACAAAATAGAGGAGGATGGGCACAGATGTTAGCTCAGGTCCAATCTTCCTCAGCAAAAAAAAAAAAAAAAAAGAGGTGAGGCAGACTTTATCCAGGGGACCTATGGAGACAGGTATAGGACGACTGCAATGGGGTTTTGCAGGAGGGGAGAGAGATTGAGCTCAACTCTGAATACAACAAGGAAAAGTGGTAATTTATAGCTAAAGAGCGGGGGCGGGGTGGGTGGGTGGGTGGGTGGTCAGTGGATGGAAATTACTAAGAGGAAATATTGGTGGCAAGAGGGGATTCTGCTTAAATCAACCTAACAGGATCCTCGCTGAAAGCAGGTCAGGGCGATTAGACATCACCTGGGGGATGAGGGAACGTGATCAGATGTTGGAGATGATCAGATATCAAGGGTGGGGATTCTGGTACACCAACCTAGTGGGATTCTTGCTACAATTGTATGTATCAGCAGAGACACACATGGAAGCCCGAATGTCAGGGCCTAGTTGGGAGAGGGTTCAGAGAAGCCTGACTAACATTTGGTCAGGGAGAGACTCTTTCTCACCTAAGCTAAGACACTTCTCTCTCTGAGCCTCTTCACCTGTAAAATGGGCATCATAATAATAATACTTACTGTGTAAGGTTGTTGCAAGTGTTAATGGAGATCATGGGAAGAAGTGTGGATGCTGAAAAAATATTTTCTAAAAAGAAAGCACGAATCAAGTCTCCACCTTCCATGATTTTTAATCCATGGCCCTCAACACTTAGTCCCTCTGGACTGAGGACCATTTCTTGTCTCCTCCAGTCTGTGCAAACAGCCTTCTCTGGCCCATCTTGGCTACTGAGGGTGGGAGTGGGATGGCACTAGGAGAGAGGAGAGGTTGTTTCTAAGAGGATGAAGGGAGAGTCATGCTTCCTGTTCTGAATTCAGGGCCAGGCTGGCAGTAACTGCAGACAATCAGTTTTTACCCCAAGGGCTCAATGTTGGCTGTAAAGAATTAATGGCCAGGAAGGGTGTCTGCCAATTATTTTTCAACTCAAGGTGCAGAGATTATAGACACACAGCTGAGTCTATTTCAGATCCAGGCCTCCCAGCGCTGGCTGACAATTACCCTCCTACTGACTTCCGTCCCAGGAGAGTGCTGGAGTCAGGGAGTCTCTCCTTCAAGGGCATGCTCAGACTTCCAACTGTGTGTGGGACACTCCATGTTTCCACAGAGAAGGGGGTAGGGGAAGGAGGCACACACACGTATCTTGGTTCAGTTGCCCTAGAAGCAGGCCCTGAGACAAGGATTCCAGTACATGAAGTTTACTTGGGAGGCGATCCTGGGAAACACCAGTAGGAGGGTAAGGAAGGGAGGTGGGGAAGGGACAGAGTTTCGAGGTGAATATCAAGCCAGTTGCACTGTGGGAGATGGAGCTTAATCTCGCCTGGGGCTCTGGGAAACAGTGTTAACACATACACCTCAAAATTACCCCATCCGAGGGTGAGGGGGCTGGGGTATTTACACACCGAATCCTGTGGATCATTGGTTGAGGGCTGCTGCAGGGGTGTTAATTACCCAGCACTTCCAGCCTCTCTCTCTTGGTGGCCAAGACCGTCCTCAGGCAGGAAATGCCTGCCTGGTATTTGGTACCAAATACCAAATGGTAGCTGGCAGGCCCTGAAATGGTGAGGCCTGGGGGATTCCAGCCAGGCACCCATTGAATCCACTACAACATGTACTGAAGGCCCACTCTGGTCCAGGCACTTAACGCCTGTGCTCTCATTTAACCCCTGCATGTATCCAGGACTGCATCTTAGTTAACCTCCTCTCCCCAGACCTTCTCCTCAGCGCTGGGACCAGGGTGAGGTGAGTGAAGCCCTCGTGCCAGGTGCAACATTTAAGGGGGCGTCAAAAACCACAGCCATCCGATAACATTTTAATGCAATATTAAAAAAAAGAGAAGTGAATGTATAAAATCCACGGTGAACAAAATATCAGAATTTTAAATCAAGACAGAAGCAGCACAGTGCCGGGCCGAGCCACATTGAAGCCTGAGGCAAAAGGAAAAGTCAGTAATACTGACCTTGTCCATCAGAGATTTTTTTGGCCTTCATTTTCAATTTTTAAAATATTGCATTAAAACATTATCTCGATGACTGAGTTTTTTGGCACGCCCATGTATTTGGTACCCAAGGCAAGTACCTCACTAGTCCCACCCTAGTCCTGGCCCTGCTCCTCCCTCCCCATCTCCCCCCATCTTGGTAGACTTCACTCAGTCCACTCAGCTGCTCAAGCCAGAAATCTGGGGTCCGCTGTGGCTCCTCTCGTTCCCTCACGCTCCCCAGCTGTACCATTACTGATCTTTCAGGCCTACCTCTAAGCATCTCTCAAATCTGTGCTCTTTTCTCCATCTCGTTGTCATGAATCTTCCACGAGTGAGGGCCCCGTTCATGGTCTTCTTGGCAGACAGGAACAGCTTCTTGGATTTCCCTACAAGGTCTGATGTGTCCACTCACATCAGCGCTTCTGCCAGACACACTACTGGCTGTTTCTCTGGCCCTCTCACTTCCTTCCCTTCCCCAAGTCCTTCCACATCCATGTAAGTTCTCCTTCCGATATGAAATATCTTGTTCCCACAGTACTTACAGAGGCTCTATTTTTGGCTGCTCGAAGTGGGCATGGGGGTACCCTGAGGTACAGCCTCCTCTTAGAGCTTCAATGAAGCGAAAACCCCTCTGATCTTTCCTTATCCCCTCACCTACTGGGATGGCTATTTTCTTACCTTCCCACTTGGGTCCAGGGCTCAGGGAGGTGGGGGCACTGGGTCTCTGAGACCCGGGCAATGTCCTTCTCTGATTCACAGTCTCTCCAAGTCTCTCTACTTCCTTGGTTCCTCCTCCAGGCCTGGAAGAGATCACCTTCTTCTAGTGGGGTGGGCACTTTCCTGACCTCATTTGCTGATGCCATCTTACAACTGCTTATAATAAACTCCAGACTCAGACCTCCAACCTTTGCCCTTGATATGTAAAGGGAAGATTCTGGAATTAAGAAACTTTCTTTTCTTCCCCCTCCCAAGGCCAGGTTTTAACTACTGTCTCTAGACAGACTCAAAGTCACACTCTGACCTGTCTATTTCAGGGGGTGTCTGCACTCCTCGTAAAGTAATAAATGTCCTTGATTCAAGGGGAGGATGTGGTGGGGGGTGAAGGGACACCGAGCATCGTGGTTCATGGGGATGCAAAACAGATGGACCCATCTGTAGTTTCAAAAGCGTTATTCCCTTTACACAGTCAAGTGGGTCCCCAAGTTCCCAATACCTTTGCTGACCTCCTGGGCATTCACTATTTCTGGAGAGTTCCCGCAAGCTCTCCTGTTCAGCATTACCTCCCCACGTCAGGGCCATATTTGTCTTGGGCACGTGGATGGCTCCTCTGCTCACTTATTTAAGTTCTGAGTGGATAAAGAGGCTCCTTGAATCGTTGGTGGTGAAATCCAAACTTTGGGTGGGCGTTTCAGCGAGAAAAAGAGAGACCTGGATTCTACTCCTGGACCTGCCTGGATCCAAAGTCCTTGAGTGGAAAATGGGGACAATAGTACCCGTCACATAGATTGCTGGAAGGATTAAATGGCATAATGGGTGTACAGTGAAGCTTCCCACAGCAGCTGGCACAGACGGAGTACTCGCTTGGTATCTGTTTCCTCCGTTCCTTCTCCACCTCTCTGCCTCCTCAACCTCCTGCCATCCCCTGCTCTCTAAGCTGAGCCACCCTGTTCCAGATTTCTGGGCCTCTATAAACAGAGCTTAGCACTGGATTTGTTAACCTGCTCAGCAAGGCTAATCCAGCTCTTGAGCACAGGGCCATCCCGCTGCTGTGGCACAGTGCAGCAATCAGGCATAAGTGGGCTGCTGCTGCCCCATTGACATTATTAATGCAACTTTCTCAGCAAAGAGCCAGGTGTGTTGGTTCTCCAGTGCAATGACTGACGTTGGAGCTGAAGATTTCCCCAATACCATGTGATTATTCGATCATCATCATTATTATACACAAACACACACATGTACACACTCATGTGTTTTGAGTCCCGGGTCCTTGTGTCTGGGAATCTCCGGTCTGCAGAGGTGTTAGGTTAAGGGAGGTGGGTGGGGGAGCAGAAGAGAGGCCAGAAGTCCATGTACGTACCTACAGTCCCTCCTCCACCACTCCCCACCCAGGTCTACTCACTCCTCCAGCCCGCATAGCCCGGGCTTTGTGTCACACCTGTTCTGAATGTTGTGCACACAAGGGCGGGTGGGACACAGTCTTACCGAGCACAGTGTGGAATTGCCCCTTTTGATCTCTTGACTCTCAGGTCTTGAATTTTGTCTTCCCTGTGTCCTCTGTGCCCCAGTCACAATGACCTCCTTTTGATGACTAGTAGGCATCAGCCTCTTTCCTTCCTCAGAGCCCCATCACCTGCCCTGCTAGTCCCTCTGTGTTGTTCCTTCTCCCTCTCTTCCCATGGCTGGCTTCTTGTCCTTCAGCTCACATATCACTTCTTCAGGGAAGTCTTCCCTGACTCCCCTATCTAAAGAGAATCCCCCTAAAGTTACCTATCACAGTTCCTCACTTGCTTCCTTCACAGCAACTATTTTAATTATTTTAACCCATTTAAAATTTTGCTTTTCTGTTCCCTCCACCAGACTGTACATTCCACGAGGGCAAGAGCCATTTTTGTTTTGTTCCCTATACTATCCCCAGCACCTAGGTAGTGCTGGCACACAGTAGGTGCTTAATAAATCTTTGTGGCAGGGCAAGCCTCACTTCTCCTTTCCATTTTACTATCTTAAATGAATTTTGCAGGCAGCCCGATGGGCCATCTGGTTGACCCACCTTGGAACTGTTTCTGGGGCCAAGTCTCCTTCTCACTCTTTAAAAGCAGCAGGAGTTGGATCCTTCAGCATGTAATGTCTGAGCCTTCATGAGACACGCATTGCCGAGACTAACCCCAGCTGGCTGCTTTCTTTCTGGTAAGCTCCTCTCCCTACATCTGGTGAGGGGAATCAAGGAGTAGGAACTAGTCTTCACTGAGAACTTACCATATGATAGCTCTGTGACCTTGGGCAAATTAATCTCTATGGGCTTCAGTTTTCCCATCTCTAAAATGGGACTAACAGTAATACAGCGTTTCTCAACCTCAGCACTATTGACATTTGGGGCTAGATAATTCTTTGTGGAGTGGTGTGTGTGTCCTGTGCATTGTAGGATGTTTAGCACCATCTACCCACTAGATGCCAGTAGCAAACCCAGTTATGACAATCAAGAATGTCTCTAGACGTTGCCAAATGTCCCCAGGGGGTAAAATCACATCCCCCCTTGAGCACCACTCCAACAATATCTGCCTTATAGGACATTGGTAGATTAAATGATATAGGTCATGTCAAGTGCTTATTATTATGCCCAGCATAGAGTAAGGATTTAATATACATATAGCTAAAATTTATTATTGTTATTATTAACATCATTATACTGAAGGCCGCAAGGAGTTTCAGGAAAGAGAGGTGCGAATAGGCAGGGAGGCAGGCAAGCCCAGGAAAATCCACTCCTGTGCTAATGGTGAGCTGGAGCCGTCTTGTCCCTGCTTCCAAGCACTCACGTTAAATTTTCAGGAAATTTGCAAACCAGTTGTTAAACATAGCCATCCTTGAAAGTGGCAACGGTAGGAGTATTTACACCATGGAAATTGGCAAATGCTGCATAGCAGAGCTTTATTTTCAGGGAGCAACCTGGCTACCACATTTATTAACCATTAAATGACAAGATCTTGTGACTTGTTTAATGACATAAACTACTGACATTTTCAAATAGTGATGAGCATAAATGACATTTTGAGATATCAGCAACAACTGTAACATGATATGAAAATATCTGTGATTTCTATTGGTGTCAAAGTCACAGGTACTGATTTGTTGCTCACATTCAGATTTGAAGGAAATGCTAAATTTCAGTTAGAAGTAGGAGAAAATAAAGATGGAATTTTTTTTCATCCACAGACCCCCTGAATTCTATCCATGGACTCAGTTAAGAACCTCTGCTGTAGTGGACACCTTCAGTGGTAAAGTGTAAACGAACCTGGGCCTTAGAATCAGACAGACCTGAGCTTGAATCCCAAGCTTGCCAGTTACTTAGCGGGACGTCTTCATTTCCTCAACCTCTAAATGGGACTCTGAACCCCACATGTTGTGGAAATTACAGAAGGATGTAGTTAAAGTGCTTTAAGAGGGGCCTGGCACCCAGTAGTGTTGTGTGTATGTGGGTACGTGTGTGTTGGGGGGGAGGGGCTTAATAACATATCTCCGCCATCTCCACGTGTCTGCAGAGATCTCTGAGTTTGAGTGGCAGAGGTAGTGACAGATCTCACCCCAGATGGCGCTCCTGGTTCATCTTTATTTTTAGTTTCCGTCTGGGTGAAAAATTTGCAGTGTGTACACCAGGGAGAACAAATATAATTATGACTCACTTTTCACAAATTGTGTAGTGGATTTCACATACTTTCATGCTTGATTTTCCACCATGTTTCAAACCATTACAAAAATATGTTTTTTTCCCCTTCTTTTGGGACGTTGGGACACGTGTCCTAGTGGGGAGGGGGCATCGTGTCCCTCCCTTCCCTCCTTGCCTTCCCCACTGCACAGTGAGGGAAGAACCACACTGTCCCCCTTCCTCAGCCTGGAAGCTTCATTATTCCTCGGCCAGGACCGTTTTTCCAGCTCATTAGAACCTGGAGCTAAGATAAAAGAGGGCAGAGCCATTAGGTGGCAATTTATATGTAAATGTGGAAGTTGCCACAGAAAGAGGGTCAGCTGTGTTCTTTAGGAAGCATTCAAGTTGAGACCCTTCTGGAAAGCCAGCATCCGCGTCTAGAGCCCTGACTACGTACACAAACCCTGTAATCCCCATCGCCCCTCTGCCAGGATCAGGGTGTGTCTCCTTGTCTTCACCCTTGAGGAGACTGAGGCCAAGGTCACACAGTGAGTGACATGTAGGGCTGGCACTTAAAGACACAAGTGGACCCCAAAGGGAGCACACGGCCAATTTATGGGGTACCTCTAAGGGGAGGAGGCCCCTCTGACCAGCCTCACACTCTCCCTTCTCCTTCCTTCAGTGTTTCTCAACCTGTGCAGTCTCATCTTTTGGCTTGGGAGCTCGGAGCTGAGGGGAAAGGAGTATTGTACACTCCATTAATAAAATTTAATTAAGCAGTTATTGTGCCCAGACTACGCTGTGTATATGTAGAGGACAGTCACTAGCAAAGGAACCCTCTGGGCTAGTCCCATGCTCCGGTACTGAGGTGTCAGGAATTAAAATGGAGGACACTGAGACGGCCAGAGCCGAACCTTCTCCCTAAAGCTAAAGAAAAGCAGGCTTCATCTTCACTCCAGGCTTTTCTTCTCTGTGGTCAGTAGCCTCCAACCAGCCCAATCCCCAACCTCTTGAGAGTGACAGAGTCAGAGGGACGAGTGAGAGAGGGCAAGCTGTCACCCTAGGAGAAGCAGCATCCTTCCTCCTACTTCTTCAGCCACCTGCCAAGTAGTTTTCTGAGGAGGGAAAGACATCCTCACCTCTGCCAAGTGTTCCAGCTCTTGTCTGTGCCGTATACTCGCTTAGCACCCGAGGCCTTGAGCTGGCCCACAGCAATATTCTCCCTCCTTAGGTATGAGGTGAAGACAGAAGCAAGGGGCTGGAGGTGATGTGTGTTGGGGGAGGCTGAGCATATCCTTAAACCAATATGTCATAAGTAGGAGTTTGATCTTGGTCTTAAGAGCAATGGGAAACCCTCAGAGTTTTAAGCAGAGAAGTGATGTGGTCAGATTTGTGGTTTAGAAAGATCTCTCTGGCCTCTATGGGGAAGGAGTGGGAGGCAGTGGATAGAAAGATGAGTTGACAGGCTGCTTTAGTCATTTAGAAGAGAAATCTGGTGCCTGAAGCAAGGTAGTGGTAGTGGAGGGCAGACAGGAGGATGGATTTGATAGAGACTGGGAGATAGAATCCATAGCACTTGGTAATTGATTGGATGTAGGTTGAGAGAAGGTAATGATACCCAAGCTTGTGGCTTGAGCAACTGGGTGGGCAGCGATGTCTGCGGTTTCCTGAGATTGGACTGCAGGGGGAGAAGCATAGGTTTGGGGAGAAAGATGATGAGGTAGTTTTGGCCATGCTGAGTCTGAGGAACCTGTGGGACATGTCTGGTTGGAGCTCAAGAAAGATGCTTGGGAGACATTAGTACACAGATGGTAATTAAATCGAGAAGAGGGAAGTTTGAGGACAAAATCCAGAGGGAGATGATGGGAAGGATGGGAAGAGGAAGACGATTTCACAAAATTGACTGAGAAGTGATGGCCAGAGAGGCAGGGGTGGGGAGCAGAGTGTCGTGGAAATTGATGGACGAGAGTATTTCAAGGAGACAGGATCAACAGTGTGAAATGCTGGAGAGAGGTCAAATAAAATAAGGACTTGGCAAAGAGTAGGGGATGGAGGAGGTTGAGGAGGGAATGGGAGGTGAGGATGTGGAAACAGTGTGGATGACTCCTTTCCCCTTCCCTCCCTCCTTTCCTTCCTTGCTTCCTCCCAACAAAAAGAAGGAAATAAGAGTCACCTGGAATCCTACCACCCTAGGATGACCATTATTAACATTTTGGTGCCCAGCATTCTATGCATCTCTTTAGGTACCACACACTGCATATGTGTAGAAACTTTCACTTAAATGAGATGCCGTGCTTGCTGTTTTTATCATAGATTTCCCCCCCAACACTACATCAGCACTCAACCTCTTATCCTAGCCCTTCCCCATAAGCTGTGTAAACAACTTAATATATGTTCTCTCATATTTCTCTCTGTGCATATAAATCCTATACAGAGTGTGTGTGTGTGATTGTTTTATAAAAGTAGGATCATATTCATACTTGCTTTTCTCCTCAAAAATACCTCAGTGAAATTCCTTTAAACTATCTGGAGGAGCTCTGATTTGTTTCTTTTAATCCACGTAATGTGCATGGCTGTGCCATGTTTTATTCAGGTGAACTGCTGATGGATATTCACTTTGCTTCCAGTTCTTGGTCACCAGGAACAACAATGCAATAAACATTCTGATACGTATGTTCTAACAGACTAGGACTTTTATTTCTATGGGATAGATTCCAGGAGTGAAATTGCTGGGTTGAAGAGTATATGTATTTTTTTTTTTTAAAATTAAAAAAAAATATTTTTTAAAAAATAAAATTTTATTATAGAAAATTTCAAATATGTAGATAAATTGAAAGAATTACACACCTAACACTGATATACCCATCACCTATATTTACAATGAACCTTTTGCTATATTTGCCTATCATCTACTCATTAGACTTTCCATTTATTAATCCATCTTCCTTTTGATGCATTTCAAAGTTGTAGGCATCAGCACTTTAGCATGTGTAGTATTAACTTTAGTTCAGTATTGGTTTATAGATTTTTTCAGATATAATTTATATACAATGAATTGCACAAATCTTAAGTGTACCTTTCATCAAGTTCTGACAAATACATACACCTGTGTATCCCAAATCCTGATTAAGTTATAGAACATTACCATCAACCTCAGAAAGTTCTCTAGTGTCCCTCCCCAATCAATTCCACTCCACTCCCCAGAAAAAAACACTGTTCTGATTTTTCATGATATATTAGTTTTGTCTGTTCTAGAATTTCATGTAAATGAAATCATATAGTATAAATGTTTTTTAGTCAGGCTTCTTTCACTCTGCATAATATTTTTGAGATTTATCTGTATTGTTGTTTGTACCTTTTCATTGCTCAGTAGTATTCTATTTTATGACTATATCCCAGTGTCTTTATCCATTCTTCTGAGCTGGTTTCAACTTTTGATTATTATGAATAAAGCTGCTATGAACATTCGTGCCCAGTTTTTTTGTAGATATATACTTTCTGTTCTCTTGGGTAAATAACTAGGAGTGAGATTGCTGCTCATAGGTATTTCCGAATCATTTTTCCAAAGTTATTGTACCATTTTACATTCCCCTCAACAAGGTGTGAGTTCTGGTTACGCTACATTCTTAACATCAATTGATGTTGTTAGTCTTTAAATGTAGCCATCTTGCCGAATGTGTTGAGGTGTCTCATTGTGATTTTCATTTACTTGCCTCTGATGACTAATGATGTGGAGCACATTTTCATGTGCATATGGGCCACTGATGTATTTTCTCTCCTGAAGTGTTTGTTAAAATCTTTCACCATTTTTTAACGACTTGTTATCATTGAGTTGTAAGAGTTTGTTTTTTTAAAATATATATACTCTGAATACTGGCTATTTGTCAGATACATATGTTTTGTGTATTTTTTCCCCAGTCGGAGAATTGCATATTCATTTTCTTAAAGCTGTCTTTTGATGTGTAGATGTTTTAAATTTTGACGTCTAATTTATAATTTTTTTCTTTTATTATTATTGCTTTCATGACTATTCTTTTATGATTTTTTATGGTTATTGCTTTCTAAGTCCTGCCTAAGAAAACTGCTGAAGAAGTCTAGTCTCTAATTTGAGAAGAAAGTCGCCTACATTTTCTTCTAGATGTTGTGTAGTTTTAGCTTCAATGTTTAGGTCTGTTGAGGAGAGGGGAAGTCCCCCCTCTACCCTTCTTGTGTTCTTATGGCTGGACTAATAATAAAATTGACACAAGACCAGATTAACAGGAGAAAAACTCAGTTCAATAAGTACGTCTTGGAGATCACAGAGAAATGATGCTTGGAGAGTGAACAAAGCAGGCAGTATACATATCTTTTACACAAAGAAACAAATTTGTGAGGAAAGACCGGACAAAGAAACTTAGGTATGTAATTAGTGAGGAATTTAAGCAGAGTTTAGGCTTGAGGCCGTAAATTAGCAAGGTTTGTCTATGCAGGCTTCTCGGCTAGAATTCCCCAGCTCTGCTGATAAGGATGCAGGGGGAGCACCTATCACATGGGAGGTGTATTTCCTGCTTTCAGGGGGAACGGAGACAGGAAGGCCGGAATGCTCTTTTCGCTTCTCAAGTAACTTCAATTCAAGATAATCAGCATGGGCCAGCCCCGTGGCTTAGCGGTTAAGTGCGTGCGCTCAGCTGCTGGCGGCCCGGGTTCGGATCCTGGGCGTGCACTGATGCGCTGCTTCTCTGGCCATGCTGAGGCCACGTCCCACATACAGCAACTAGAAGGATGTGCAGCTATGACATACAACTATCTATTGGGGCTTTGGGGAGGAAAAAAAACAAATAAAATCTTTAAAAAAAAAACAACAACAAAATAATCAGCATTGTGATTGTGGGATATTTTGGAGTAGCCTGCCATGGGCCCCAACAGGTCCATGATCCATGTTGATTTACCTTCGTACATGGTGTGAGGAAGCAAGGGTTGAGAGTCACTTTTTTCCATATTTGCTATCCAGAACAATTTGTTGAAAACATTTCCTTTCTTCATTGGATTCCTTTGGTGTCTTCATCAAAAATCAAATGACTCTATAAATGAGGCTGTATTTCTGAGCTCTCTATTCTGTTCCACTGATCTATCTGTCTATCCTTATGCTCCAATGCCTTGATTGCTGTAGCTTTGCAGTAAGTCTTTAAGTCAAGTTGTTTTAGTCCTCCAAATCTGTCCTTTTTTAAGATTGCTTTGGGTATTTCTAGGTCCCTTGCATTTCTATATAAATTTTAGAATTGGTCCGTCAGATTCTACAAAATGGATTGATTGGATTATGGCTGGGATTGTGTTCAATGTTTAGATAACTGGCATCTTAAAAACATTGAGAATTCCAATCAATAAGTTTGGGATATCTCTCCATTTATTTAGATCTTTAATTTCTGTCAGTAATGTTTTCTGGTTTTTAATGTAGAAGTTTTTAATGGAGAGGTTTTTAATGTAGAGGTAATACTTTTTGTTAAATTTATTCCTAAGTATTTCATATTTTTTGACAATACAGTAAGTGAAATTGTTTTTCTAATCTCACTTTCTACTTTTTCACTGCTAGAATATAAAAACACAATTGATTTTTGTGTCTTGTCCTTGTATCTACAAGTTTGCTAATTTACTTATTGGTTCCAGTGGGTGTTTTGTAGATTCCTTAAGATTTCCTAGGTAAACAATCATGTCACCTGTGAATGAAGACAGTTTTACTTCTTTCTTTCCAAACTGTACCCGTTTTACTTCTTTATCTTGCCTTACTTCACTGGCTAGGCCCTCTGGTACAGTGTTGAATGTATTCCCCCAATCGTGAGGGGAATATATTTAACTATTAAGTATAATGTTCGCTGGGGTTTTTTGAAGATGTCGTTAATTAGATTGACGTTTCCTTTAATTCTGATTTGCTGGAAGTTTTTTTTTTTTTTTTTTTTTTTAAAACGAATGGCTGTTGATTTATTTTTTCAAATGGTTTTCCTGCATCTATTTATGAGTATTTGATTTTTATTTTTAGTTTTTTAATATCGTTAATTAAGTTGATTGGCTTTGCATAAGTGAAACCAAACTCAGGTTCCCAAGTTAGACTCAATTTGGTCATGACGCATTTTGCATCTTATATGTTTAAAAAATAATTTTTTTTGTGAGGAAGATCAGTGCTGAGCTAACATCTGATGCCAATCCTCCTCTTTATTTATTTATTTAGTTTTTACCGAGGAAGATTGGCCCTGGGCTAACATCTGTGCCCATCTTCCTCCACTTTATATGGGACATCGCCACAGCATGGTTTGACAAGCGGTGTGTTGGTCTGAGCCCGGGATCAGAACCTGTGAACCCTAGGCCACCGCAGTGGAGTGCACGCTCTTAACTGCTTGTGCCACTGGGCCGGCCCCATGTTTTATATGTTGTTGGAGTCTATTTGCTAATATTTTGTGAAGGAGTTTTGCATCTACGTTCATGAAGGATGTTGGTCTGGAATTTTTTTTTTTTTTTTTTTTGGTAATTTCTTTGTCAGGTTTGTCATCAGGGTTTTGTTGGTCTCATAAAATGAGTTGGGAAGTGTTCTTTTCCATTGTCTCAGTCTTTGTAAGATGGGAGTTAATTCCTCCTTAATAAAACTTGCTGGTGAAACCACTTGAGGTTTTCTTTGTGGGCAGGTTTTTTGTGTGGGTGTGTGGAAAGGTTTTAAATTGTGAATTCAATTTTTTATTAGATATATGACTATTTAGATTTTCTATCAATTTTGGTAAGTTGTATTTTTCAAAGAATTTATCTATTTTATCTAGATTGTCTAAATAATTTTTAGCATCAAGTTATTTATAATATTCTGTTATTATTCTTTTAATATCTGTAGGATTTGTAAGGTTATCTCTGCTTTCATTTCTGATATTGGTAATTCGTGATCTTTCTCTTCTTTTCTTTGCCAGTTAAGCTAGGGGTTTATGAATTTTATTGATCTTTTCAAAGAACCAGCTTTTGGCTTTGTTAATTTTCCTCTATTTATTTTCTATTTTGTTGATTTTTGCTCTTTTTTTCTTTATAATTCCAATTTCTACTAATTTTGAGTTTGCTTTGCTCTTCTTTTTCTAACTTCTTAAGGTGGAAACTTAAGTCATTTATTTTACATCTATTTCATTTCTAATATAAATATTTAAATTATGAAGTTCCCTCTAAGCACTACTTTAGCTGCATCCTGCAAATTTTGACATACTGTGTTTTCATTATTCATATAAAATTTAAAATTTCCCCTGTGATTTCTTCATTGATCCAATGATTATTTATGTTTGTTGCTTAGTATCCAAATATTTGTATTTTCTATGTATCTAATTGCTAATGATTGTAAATTTAATTCCATCATGGTCAGAAAATGCACTCTATATTACTTCAAGTTAACTTTATTGAGACTTGTTTTATGGCCCCAGATATGGTTTATCTTGGTGGATGTACCATGAGCATTTGAAAAAACTGTGTATTCTGCTATTGCTGGGTATAGTGTTCTATAAATATAAATTAGATCAATGTGGTTTATGGCATTGTTCAAATCTTCTATATTTTATTTTATTTTTTGTGAGGAGATCAGCCCTGTGCTAACATCTGCCAATCCTCTTCTTTTTTTGCTGAGGAAGACTGGCCCTGGGCTAACATCCATGCCCATCTTCCTCCACTTTATATGGGACGCCGCCACAGCACGGCTTGCCAAGCAGTGCGTTGGTGCGTGCCCGGGATCCGAACCAGTGAACCCCGGGCCGCTGCAGCGGAGTGTGCGCACTTAACTGCTTGCGCCACCTGGCTGGCCCCAAAATCTTCTACATTTTTAGTGATTTAAAAAATCTAGTTGTTCTATCAATCACTGAGAGAGGAGCGTTAGATTTTATCAATTTTTGTTTCATGCATTTTGAAGCTCTATCTTTAGGTGTAATTATACTTTTTATGTCTTCCTGATGAAAATGGACCATTTTATTATCATAACATGCCCCTTTTTATCTCTAATAATACACTTTGTCTTGAAGTCTCCTTTATTTGAAATCAACATATCCCTCATTCCAGCCTTCTTATGCCCTGATTGTACGTTGTATGATATATCTTTCCTCATCCATTTACTTTCACCTATCTGTGTTGTTATATTTAAAGTGCGTCTTATAGTCAGAATATAGCCTGTTCTTTTTCCTTTTTGTTTTTAATTCATTCTGACATTCTCTGCTTTTTAGTTGGAGTGTTTAGCCTGTTTACAGATACTGTAATTATGGATATGATTTGATATAGGTCTATTTATTATTATTTATCAGTCATATATAAGTATATTTTATTATTCTGTTTCTCCTTTTCTGTCTTCTTTTGGGTTAAATAAATAATTTTTAGAACTCCATTTTAATTTGTTATTTGATTTTTTCGTATACCTCTTTACATTTTTAAAACTGGTTGCTTAATGATTAACTATTGATTCTTAACTTTTCCCACATTCTACTTAGATTCAATATTTTACCATTTCACACAAAATTTAGGAGCCTTGCAACCATATAGGTCCATTTACTACCCCCTCTTATGCTATACTTATCATGTATGTTATGTCTACATATGTTATGAACCCTACACTCTTATAATTTTTACTGTATTTATTTATTTATTTATTTATTTATTTATTTATTTATTTATTTATGTGCGGAGGACCAGCCCTGAGCTAACATCCAATGCCAATCCTCCTCTTTTTTGCTGAGGAAGAGTGGCCCTGTGCTAACATCCATGCCTATCTTCCTCTACTTTATATGGGACGCCGCCACAGGATGGCTTAACAAGCGGTGCGTTGGTGCATGCCTGGGATCCAAACTGGTGAACCACGGGCCATCGCAGCGGAGTGCGTGCACTTAACTGCTTGTGCCATCGGGCTGGCCCCTATAATTTTTACTTTAAATAATCACATGCATTCTTCTTAGAAATTAAGCAGAATATAATATTTTATATTTACCTATATATTTAACATTTCCAGGGATTTTTCATTACTTCTTGAAGATATGAGTTTCCATTTATGTCATTTTCCTTCACTTGATGAATTTCATTTAGTATTCCTTGTAGTGCAGGTCTGCTGGCAATGAATTCTCTTAGTTTTCATTCATTTGAAAATGTTTTTATTTCACCTTCACTGTGGTGGACAGATCCCGAGGTGACTCCCAATGATCCCCACATTCTGATACTCATGCCTTTATATAACTCTCTCCCCTTGGGTGTGGCTGGCACCTGTGACTTGCTTCTAACTAATAGACTATGGCAAAAGTGATAGAATGCCGCTCCCATGATTATGTTACATTGCATAAGACTCTGTCTTGCTCGCTGACCCTAGAGTTCCTCTTTCACTTGTTGGCTCTGAAAAAGCAAGTTACCACGAAGTAATAGGAGCCCATGGGGCAAGAAATTGCAGGCAGCTTCTAGTCATTGAGGATGGCCTTAGTCTTATGGACTCAAGGAAATGGATTCTGCCACCAACCTGAGTGAGCCTGTAACATAATTCCTTGTTGTCGGTTGAGCTTCCAGATGAGAACTGAGCCCTGGCCGACACCTTGATAGCAGCCTTGCAGAGGACCCAGCTAAGCCATCCTCTGATTTCTGATCCACTGTGAGATAATAAATATGTGCTGTTTTAAAGCCACTAAATGTATAGTAATTTCTTATGCAGCAAGACATTCATTTTTGAAGTATATTTTAGTGGCTTTAGGATTCTGCATTGACGTTTTTTCTTTCATCACTCTAAAGATGTTATTCTACTGTCTTTGCCCTCCATTGTTTCGGATGTGAAGTCATAAGTCTTTCAAGTCATTGCTCCCCAGTCTGCAATGTGTAACTTTTCTCCAGTTGCTTTCATGATGTTCTTTATCTTTGGTTCTCAGCAGTTTGGTGTGATGTATCCCTAGGTGGTTTTCTTTGTATTTTTTTCCTGCTTGGGGCTTGTTGAGCTTCTTGAATCTGTAAATTTATAACTTTCACCAAAATGGGAAAATTTTGGCCGTTATTCCTTCAAGAAACTTTTTTTTGTCCTACTCTCTCCTTGCCTTCTGGGGCTTCACGTATACATATGCTAAACCTGTTGATATTGCTCCACAGATCACTGAGGTTTTGTTAAAAATTTTTTAGTCTTTTTCTTTCTGTTCTTCAGATTGGATAACTTCTACCTACCTTCAAGTTTGTTGATTCTTCTGTCACCTTCCCTCTCTTGTTAAACCCATCCAGTGAACTTAAAAAATAAAATCCAGATATTTTAACTTTTAGTTCTAGAACGTTCATTTGGTTCTTTTCTGTAGTTTCTATGCATCTGTTGAAATTTCCTATTTGTCCTTTTTTTGAAGCATTATTTTCTTTTGAGTCCTTGAGCATAGTGATAATAGCTGCTTTAAAATTATTTTATGTGAGTTAGAATTTCTGAGATGCAGATGCTGGGATAGAATTAGCATTACAAAAGATTTATTGTGGAGTAACACCTGTGAAAGGTGTGGGAGGAAGCAGGGCTGGGCAGGAGGAACCATCACATCGTGATGTACACCTAATACTGGCTCTGCCAGCTTGACGAGGGAAGCTCTGAAGCAACAATTGTCCATTAAAGGAATTCCCCGTTGGGCAGAAATGGCTAAGCCCTTGCACCACTGCCTTGCCCGGTCATTGGCTGAAAGCTACCCAGAGAAGGTGGGGCTAATAATATCTGTTCAGTTCTTTTAGCCTTAGCTGGGTGTGGCAGTTTTGAAATGTGTGAACTTGGCTAGGCTGAACTACATTCCACAAATTCCCTTACCTATGTACTTCTTGTTAGGATGGGCCACAAAAGAGAGATTCTCATGGATGGTTTGGAGGGCAGAAGTGAAGCAACAGCCATTTTGTCGCTCACACACATTGTCCTCTATCTGCTGGCTCACTTTTGAGTTCTTGCATATCCTAGAGCATCTTTCTTCCACCCTATCATGTGAATCATTTCCTTTTCCCTTTTTTTTCTTTTTCAGTCCATTTGTCTCCATGGACTGAACAAGCTATTCAGATCTTTCCTCGTTGGGGGAAATTTTCTTCTGGTCTGAGTTTGATTATTACCTCTCTTCCTACTCTTATTTTATCTCCATCTGGAACTTCTATTCTTTGCTTGTTAGGATTGCTGGATCTTTCCTCTGCATCTTTTATCTTTTCCCTCATGACTTTTGTCTCATTGTCTTTCTTCTCTAAGCTTTAAGATATTCCTTATACTTGATCTCCCAGGTTTCTGATTCAGGGCTCAACAGTGACATCCTTTCCTTTAATTCTTCTACTAGTTTTTTTTTTTTAAAGCTCAAAGTGCTTGTTTTTTAAGCTTCAGAAGATCTTTTTGTGTTGGGTTTGGCTCTTCTTATAGCCTGCTATCATTTTTAAAATTCAGATGTTAATTGGTCTCTCCCCGCTGCAATTCTATTCAGTGACCACGTGGTCTGATTGTTCTACCTCAGCCTCCCCTGTGGTCCCTCTGTTGGGATGTTATCTTTTGCTGTCTGTACCTTGGGGGTTAGATCTGGCTCAGAAGTATCCTTAAGACGGGCAGAGGGAAAGGGTCTCTGGCCCTGAGGACCTGTGGTTCATGTGGTCAGGCCCCTGCCAAGGCATCCAAAGGAGTCTTCCCTGATCCCTGGTCTCTCTGAACTCTCCCAGACCCGAGGATGGGTAACTCAGCCCATGTCAGCAACTTCCTCGCTTTTTAAAGATCAGGAAGTCTCAGCAGCTCAGGCAGGGTCTATGGATCGTGAAATCCCAGTTTTTCCTGCAATGGCCACTTTTGGCTCTTACCTCTGCACTGCTCACTAAATGATTGTCCAGGAGGGAGAGAGCCACAGTGGTGATTTCTTAAGGAACCAGCTCTTGCTCAGAAAAGCCGATAGCCTGAAGTGAGGATGGGAAGAAAGGAGTCCATTCAGGCTCCATTGTCCTCAGAATCCCCATGTCAAAAGTATAATTTCCAAAATGTTGACAACTTAATTTTCTATAAAGTGAGCATGTGTCAGAGATTTAATTAACTCCTTAATGAGGGAACCAGCAAGATGGTAAGGAGAGTTCAAAAAAGTATAAGAGAGGCAGAAATATTTATAGTCGCTTAAAAGAAAGAGTGTTGGAATAAGACTGCTAAAGTACATATAAAAGAAATCTGTCTGCTTTGGGTTATAATCTTTTCATTTACATATTTATAGAACAAAATTCATTGATGACTTGGTTTTCTAGGGTAACATCTATGCTTTCACTTGATCTTAGCCAAAAGGCCGAGAAGCGATACATCTACGCTTTCAGAGTTATAAAGTAAGCTAGTCAGTAGTGAATACAGTGCATACCCCTAGAGCAATGCCATCCAAGAGAAATACAACGTGAGCCCCCAAAGTAAGCCACATGTGCAATTACTCATTTTATTTACCTTAACTCAATGTATACAAAATAGAATTATTTAAACGTGTGTTATGGGTTGAATTGTGTCCCCTCAAAACGTATTTTAAGTTTCTAACCCCCAGTACTCAGGATGTGACCTTATTTGGAAATAGCTTCCTTGCAGATGTAGTTGGTTAAGATGAGGTCATACTGAAGTAGTAGTCAATTAGTTCTATATGACCAGTGTCCTTATAGGAGAGGAGAATGCCATGTGATGACAGAGACACGCAGGGGGAATGCCACGTGATGACAGAGACAGGAGTGATGCAGCTGCAAACCAAGGAATGCTAAGGATTGACGGCCACCACCATAAGCTGGGAATAGGCAAGGAAGGCTTCTCCTATGGGTTTCAGAGGAACATGGTTCTGCTGACGCCTTGATTTTGTGCTTGTAGTCTCCAAAGCTGTGAGACAATAAATTTCTATTGTTTAAAGCCACCCAGTTGTGGTACTTTGTTATGGCAGCCCTAGGAAACTAATACAACACGTAATATAAAAATTATTAATGAGATAGGCGACATTCTTTTTTTCTTACTAAGTGCTTGAAGTCTAGTATGTGCTTTACACTTGCAGCTCATCTCAATTTGGGCATGCGGTAATGGCTACCACATTGAACAGCACAGTTTCTAGAGGATCAGATAATGGGGGATGGGACCACTGCTTGGCAACACTTAACCCTGAAGGAACACAGTAATTTCCTTGCCTCATTTTCAAGTGTTGGCCAATTTTCCTTAACATTGTAATCTGCCCCTGCCAGCTCTGAACTGATGGTAGGACCTGGTAGAGAAGGAGAGACTAATAAAGAGGCGATGAGTGAGAAAGGGTTTTGAAAGAAAAGGAGTTTCTGAAGTTTTGAGCTCCGGGGCCAGGGTTTCCACTTGCCTGTAAGATACTTTTGTTAAAATTTGAAAAATGGGCCACTCTGGGTGGATGAATTAGAAAAGGCATGCATGTCTGGGCATCTCATGCTGGGGTGTAGGTCTTAGAAAGAAGAGATGGGTTGCATTTCAGTTCCTCCTGGCACCTTGTGCAGTGCACAACCTGCACAACTGTACTGCCAGACCCCACCAGGGATGAGAACCAGCCACAGACGGCAAAGTGATGGAACCTTCTCCAGGCTGGCAGGAAGGAGAGTGGGAGAGTGAAAGCATGTGTCTGGAAGCAGGACAGAGTGAGGTGTATGGAAGGAGGTTGATGGGGTTCTGTTTGATGACATTATTTTCACTGTGAAGAAGGAGAGATGGGCTGAGAGTGAGGGTCAAAGGTTTGGTGGGAGAGGCAGGTCTGAAACAGACTCCACAGAGAAGGCAAGAGACAGACTAGGACAAATCAGAGGGTTGTTGAGCCATGTCAAGGCCCGACGGACTTTTGTCTGGAGCAGAAGGCAGGAGCGGCCAAATATTCGAGAGTGAGCAGAGAGCTCACCGGGGAAATCGACCATCCCGAGGTGCAGGTGTGCAGCAGCTTGCTTTCATCAAAAATTGTATGCCAGCCTCTATTCTAAGCACTTTACAAATATTAAGTCATTTGAGTCTCAATTACTTCCCCTTGGCAGATAAGAAATGCAAAACACAGAGAGATTAAGTGACTTGCTCAAAGTCACACAGCTGCTGAGTGGCAGAGCCAGGATTTGAACCTGGGCCATCTGGGCCATCTGCCTCTAGCAGCTTTGTGGGAAGGATGCTCTTGGTCCTGACTCCACCCTCTAACTGTGAGAGGCCTTTCCTTCTCCCAGAGTGTCTGTGAGGTCCTGGGGTCAGTCAGAAGAATGGGGTAAACTGATATTTGTAAAAGCCAAAAAGGTAATCGTTTGTTTTGCTGAGACTAAACATTCTTAGGTCACAATGTCTAAATGCTGGGGGTCCACAGGGAGGACCTGGGAGCCATGGGCAGCTCAGAGACAGGCCTGGGTGGCCTGGGGATCGGGCCAGTGAAGTCCGGCAGCGACACCCCTCTTCTCTCAGTAGTTGGGGAGGGGCCGGGCAGGGGGGTTTAGAGCTCGAATGTACACATAGAGCCCTTCGTCTGAGAGAAACTGTTTTTCCGTTTTCATTTTTTTTAAATTTAGGGAAACGTGCCCAAATCAGTTTTATAACAATCTTGGCGCCGTTTTATAAAACGCAGCATTTCCATTGAAGCTCCCTCCTAGAATCACTCTGTCAGCCACCAGCCTTGTGAAAGGAGCGAATGCACTTTCTCTGTCCATAATCACCCCTCTGTGGGAATGAAGTCGATTTCAATGACTACCTAATAAAGGAACAACTCAGCATTAAAAAAAAAAAAGTAGAATCCCTGGAAACCCTAGAGGCAAAAGGCAAAGAAATTTGATCTGATGAAAACCGAGATCTTTTTTAAAGGAAAGCTTTATTATTATTTTTTCGAAGACAAAACTGTATTTTAAAAACAGTAGGTTAGTTTATCAACAAATCTCTATTTGAGGAATTGAATATGGAACTGATTATACGGCTGGAAAAACCTCACTGCTCCAAAACACTCTGAGATGGTCTAATTTAGTGGAGGGTCTGAATCGATTTGAAGCTTGTGGTTTTGTAACTCTGACATGTTAATTACCTTCATCTTAGACTAAGCTGAGAAACTCATTCTTTTAGATTGTGACCTCCAGAGCCTGGGGGAGCTTGCAGCAACAAGCTCATAAAGACAGTTTGTAATTAGCATATTAATTGGGCAATATTAACCACCCACTTCCGGATGTTTGCACTGTTTATGGTACAGGAGGCACTTCCCCTTCTGTGGTCTGGTCCCTGTTGGGCGCAAAGAGTCTTAACTCCCTCCCCCCAACGCCAGGATCACCGCTGCACGTCCCACATACAGATGTGGAAACTGAGACTCAGGGACAGGGGGTGCCTTGCTCGAGGTTTCAAAGCTGAGCTGTGGCTAGAACATATCTCCTTGTGACTCCCAGTCCAGTGCTATTTGTAATGTGTGTCAAAGCACTTGGCATACGGTGGTTATGTTATTAATAAAAGAACAGAACGTTAGAAAATGGTTCTCTGCTGCGTGTTAGACATTTCTCTTATAATCTTACCAACGAACGACTTGGTCTCTCTATGTAATAGTAATGTTGGCACCACTCATGTAAACGGTCATCTTTACTGTGTGTGTTGAAGATTTTGTTCCTGTCTTTAAACTAAATCAGGGTATAGGGCGTTGCTCTGGTCTTGGATGCACATCCAATTAAACAAAAGATTGTCAGGAGCTAAGACCAGATGTCTGCCCCGCCTGGAGCCCAGCCCCTATGTAACTGGCTTGTAGTCTTTGTCCTGTAAGGTGGGCTTTAAGGACACTGGTCTGCCATCTTCCGTCTTTGCTGGCAAATACGAATAAACCCTTTCCATTCCGCCAACTTGCCTCCTGGCCTTTTGGCTCAGTCTTGCAGCAAGCAGACGGACCTGTTGCTCGGTAACAATAACCACGTGTCTACAGCAGTTACTAAGTACCAGGCCTATGTCTTCACTTCATTAATCCTACCAACAACCTTATCATCTATTAGTCTAATCCCCAATACATACTTAGGGAAACCGAGGCCCAGAGAGGTGAAGTACACTGCCTAAAACAGAGACTCCCACAATTTCTTGCTTCCCAGTACCCTTAGCATCTCAGTAATTTTTTCATGATGCCCCAAGGCCAAAAGTAATACTTAGTACCTTTGTTTATCAAGCAGTTACCTTCAAATAACCTATACGTATTTATGTTCTAACAGCTTAGTAGTCACTTGAAAAAATAACACATAAATTGAAAGAAAAAAATTTTTCTTTCATCTTGATCAAGCAGCCTACGCAGTCAGTGGATGTGTGTGCCTGTTGGGCACTGCCCTGCTTCTCAAAACTTAGAATCAGATGGCCCATCGCCACCTTCATTGCTTGCTCTACATGGATTTTCACAGGGTACTAGCTTTTTATCACTGAGAGCACTGAAAACCCAGCTTTGCCTAGATATGAAGTTGTCAGAAGGAATGTAGCACAAATTAATGTTGAAACGGGGACTACCGCGAGCTGTAGTTTGTGGTGTCTGACAGATATCACTGTGTTTCTCTTGAACATTCAAGATAACTCGTGGTGCCCCCGTGTGTTTGCTGCAGTGCCCAGGGGTGTCTTGGCACACAGTTTGGGAACTGAGGCCCCAGGGGAGGGGCTCGTGAAAACAGGGACTTGAACCCCAGCAGTCTAGCTCCTGAGCCCACATACTTGGCACTAGGCTGTTTTGCTCAGTAGATCCAATCCAATAGGCCCTACCCTTTCAGGAAGGAGGCTCGTTCATTCAGCAGACATTTGGTGAGTTGCTACTCTATGCCAGACCTTGTGCTGCACTGGGTGGGGAAGGGACAAAGATGAATTTGCTCTAGCGCCTGTTTTTCAATAATCCTGTCACATAGGAAAAGAATTGCAATTCAGCTATCATAGAAGGATGTACACAACCCCACGGCATCCAGAGAGGGGATCCTGGAGAGGACATGGTGTGGGACTGATGTTATTGCCACAAAAGCTTATTTAGGTCCATTGGTAGAAATTTGGTGTTGGGGCATGAAGCGCACGCTGCTCCTTCCCATTCTGTGCAGGGCAAATCCCTCCAGAATTATGTCCAGGCTGGAGGAGGGACAAACCAGGGGTTTCAATCGGCATCTTGTCACCTCTGAAGGCTGCTGTGGACAGAAGCAGGAGGCGTGGACCAATCATAAGCCTGTGATGAAGAACTTGGGCAGAGAATGTGCTGAGTGCCCCGTCACTGAAGGTACGTAAGAAAGGGTGTGTGGCAGAGACCCACTTCAGAGAGGGCTGGGCCAGCTGGCCCTCGAGGGCCCATCCAACTCTGAAAAGGGATGATTTGGTGCCTTCTCATTGTCCACACCTGTCCGCCCTTGTCACTGATGCTGAGAATCCAACACGCCTGTCGCTGTCCTTGAGACAGCACTGCTGTTGTCTCAGACGTGGAAACTGGTTTCTGGAAACTGGTTTATCTTGGTTCATTTTAGATGTGTTTGTTTTGGGATCTCAGCAGCGCCTCCTTTGAGGGCAGGGGTGAGGGGAGGAGAGAGAAAGGGCCACTGCCTGACATTCCGTAGAGGCTGGTGGCACTGGCCCGTTGCTGGAGGTGGAAGGTGGGCACCTGATTCCCCTCACTGCTGCCAAAGCGACCTTTGCAAAACCCACATCTCCCCTCGGCCCTCTCCTGCTCAGATTCCTCCAGGGGGTCCCCACTGTTTTCTGGATAAAGTCCAAACTCCCACACTGGGCACTGAGGTTCCCTGTGGTGGGCCTCTGCCTAACTCGCCAGCCTCCTCTCTCCCAGAGGCCCTGTCATCTAGTCATCTCAAGAGCCTCATAATTCTCTGGAAGCAGAGACTTCCATGCCCACATGCCTTTGCAAATGCTGTTCCCACTGCCAGGTTTACCCTTCCTTGATTGTCTACCTGGTGAACCCCACTCATCCTGGTAGGTCTGGCTCAGTCCTCTCCTTGGCTGTGGAGGGCTGAAAACAACAAACATCCATTCAACTCAATTCTGTAGTTTGGCAATTTGGGCTGGGCTCAGTTTGGCTGGTTCTTCTGGACTAGGCTGGGCTCACTCAGGGGTCTGCAGTGTGCTGGTGGGTTGATGGGCTGGCTGGCTTATGCAGGCCTCGTCTGGGACGTCTGAGATGATGAGCAGGGATCTCTCTCCACGTGGCTCTGTGGTCTCTCCTCCTCCAGCAGGTTAGCCCAGATTTTATCATGTGTGGATTCCAAGATCTGCCAAAGAGAACAAGCCCTGAGGCCCGAGAGCTTTTCAGACCTTGCTTGCTTCCCGTTTGCTAGCATCCTATTGGCCAACACAAGTCACCTGACTGAACCGAGAGTCGGAGTGGGAGGGCATTCAAAGTAACAGAGCCAGAAGGTGAGGAAATGGACGTGAGGGGGATTTGGTGCCATTTTTGCAATCTCCTATAGCTGAGCAGCCTTCATGCCAAGAGGGTCTGTTTGAGCTCGCTAGGTTGTGAGCTCCCGGAGGCCTGGCTTTGAGATGCCTCAGTTTCCCCAGAGCCTGGCACAGAGCAGGTACGCAGTAATGACTGACTTCTGTTTGGATACCCACGGGGCCAGCTTTGGCTTTTGACTCAAACAAAGGCCCAGAGAGCCTGAGATGAAGGCTGTAGCAGGTCGGGGGAAGGAGGCACAGACAATCCTTGACACATTTTTGCTCAGCAGCTCAGGTCGCAGTTTGTCCCAGAGAACGATCCGATCTGATTCAGCCACAGTCTGGTCTCCACCTTTAAATGTTGGGAACTGCATAAATCAGCACATTTCCCCCAAAGCACAGTCTATATCCAGCGCTACCAGGCTGTTCACCATAATTAGGCCTCCAGCAATGACTGCTTCTGCTCCCCGTGTTTCATCACCAGCCTCACAGGGCAAGGGGAGGGGTGTGATCAGTGTCATCATGTTTGTGTGCAACGGCAATATTGAGAGGTCGGGGGCAAGTGTACAAATGGGGGCTCTGGTCTGGAGCTCATCCTCCTCTCTTCCCGTCCCCAGCTTTGTCCTGCACCACGAGGGCTTTCATATGGTCCCTCCACTCTGCATTTCCCATTCCTCTCCACCTCCTTCATCCCCCTGTGGATACACTCCTCCAGGCCCTTCCAGGAGAGGGGTGCACACCCTGGGGGCAGCCCACTCTTGGGAGGAAGGACCCAAAAGAGGATTGACGTGGGTCCTGGAAGCGGGCTCAGGACCATGTAGGCAGGGCTTTCTGGGTTCCTGGGGAACCGTAGCATGGTCTGGGAAGGGGAGGGGCTACAGGTGGGCACATCCTCTTGGACCTTCAGATTCCTCACCCTGTGTGGAGGAACACTGGCCATCCGAAGGCCAGAGAAGGGCTGTCAGCAGCAGGGACAAAGGTGGGGAAGCCCTGGTCGCAGACCTAAAGGTGATTCTCTTCGTGCGTGTGTTGAAAGCTAGAGAGGCTGGGGTCTCAAAATCTGACCCTGTCACACTGCTGGCAGGACTGGGCCTCCCAGAGTTCTAGGAGTCACCCGAGCAGAGCCAGGCCTGTTTGGAGTTCTGGAGCAGCAGCCGTCGCCGCTGATGCTTGCACAGCCCTCTGTTGAAATGAAAGCTTTTGTATCTGTTTCTATTTGGCTCTCACTGCAGATCTGCAGGGTCACCAGGAAAGGGAGTCTCATCCCCCGTGAACAAATGAGGGAGCTGAGGCTTGGAGAGATGCTGTGACTTGCCGCAGGTCACACAGCTGTCAGTGGTGAAACAGGTCTTGAGCCCCAATGGTGGACTTCATGTGCAGTGCTCCTGCTGCTGCCCCTGTCACTGAAGTTTAGAATAGATCTTAAATGGTATCAGTCTATCCCTTGCACCTGTAATTGTTTCAACACTCCCTTGATGATGGCAATTTGCATTGTGTCTAGTTTTTTGCTGTTGTAAACAATGTGGCATTGAGCAATGTACTGGCAATGAAGTCCTCCACGTCTAGGACGGAATCCTACAATGTTACTAAAGTTCGCTGAACCTCAACTTCCGCTTTCATTTAACAGGGGTAATAATACCATAATAATACCATACCAATATTGAATAAATGGATGAATGGATGATGATGATGATGGTGATGGTGAAGGTGGTGATGATGATGATGACATCTGGTCTACCTGACGATTACGTTCCTTGTTGGGTGCTCTGGTTTATGCACGAGGCTCTGGTGAGCTTTGTTGGTCTGAGGCATAATCTCTGCCCCTACGTTTCCTGGGACCCCCAACAAGATTTAACTAGCCTAGGCTCAGAATTAAGACTCTGGGGAGCTCACCGAGGTCCTGTACCCTTCTCTATCCGTACTTGCTGTCTAACTGCCTATGGCTTTAAGTACCACCAGTATGCTGATGACTCCAATAACTACATCTCCAGTTATGACCTTTCCGCCGAGCTCCAGACTCATCCATCCATCCTGTTGACTCAGTCTTCAAAACAATCCCAAATCTTTCTCAACCTCCACTACTATAGTTCAAGCTGTCATTGTTTCTCTTGCTGTCTTCCAACTTCTTTGTTAAACACTTAGCTTGTTTGCATTAAATCTTTCTGGTTGTAGGATAAATACTTTTTTTGTGTGTGTGAGGAAGATCGGCCCTGAGCTAACATCCATTGCCAATCTTCCTCTTTTTGCTGAGGAAGATTAGCTCTGAGCTAACATCTGTGCCCATCTTCCTCTGTTCTGTATATGGGACACCGCCACAGCATGGCTTGATAAGTGGTGAGTAGGTCTGCACCTGGGATACAAACCTGTGAACCCTGGGCTGCTGAAGGGGAGCACAGGAACATAACCACTACACCACCGGGCCGGCCCCCTAGGATAAATACTTTTTAAACTATTCTTTTTCCTCCAGGCATTGCTTTAGCCTATTCCCCCGAATTTTGAAGTGTAGTACTTAGTTGCTTAGTTCTTATAATTTCCTCTTAATCTGTAGGTTGCTTAGTAGAATATTATTTAGTTTCCAGATGTAAGAGAATTTGTCAGTCATCTTCTGTTGATTTTATTGCATATTGTCAGAGAAGAGCCTAATTAATGTCGATCTTTTGAAATTTATTTTGGTGTATTTTAATGGTCAATTTTGATAAATAGCCCATGTGTGCCTAAAAAAAAGTGGCTGCTTGTAACATTTAGAGTTCTGTGTATACATATCAGCTCACTGATTGAGATATTCATTTGCTTGATCAGTTTCTAGGAGAGATGAATTAAATTCTCCAAAGACAATTGTTGATTTATTTATTTCTTTATACAATTGAATGTATTTTGAAGGTATCTGTTTTTTAGTGAAAATATGTGCTTAGGGGTGGCTATTTGAAAATCTGTTGTTTTTTCTTATGATACTATTGTTCGCATTGGATTATATTTTGTCAGATATTAGGATGATTACCACAGCTTTCTTTTGGTTTATATTTGTCTGATATATCCTTTTCTCTCTAATCTCTCTGTATCCTTTTGCTTTAAGTGTTGGCTTGTAAACAGCACACTACTGTATTTTGTTTTGCTCATCCAATCTTAGATTCTCTATCTTTGGATTAATGACTTCAACCCATTTATCTTTATTATAAATACTGTCATATTAGGCCCCATTCCTGCTATCTTATTTCCTATTTTCCATTTACTGTACTTTCCCTTTATTTCTCGTTTTCTCCTTTTTTGCTTTCAAATTTTCTCCCGTCCATCAACCGGTGAATGAATAAACTGTGGCACATTCGTGCAATGAAACACTACTCAGTAATAAAAAAGGAACAAATTACTGATCAACACAACAACATGGATAACTCTTAAAATTATATTAGGTGAAAGAAGTCAGACTCAAAAGGCTACGTACCATATGTTTCCATTTATATGACGTTCTGGAAAAGACAAAATGATAGGGACAGAAAACAGATAAGTGGTTGCTGGGGGCTGGAAGTGGGAGATTGACTAGAAAGTGGCAAGAAATATTTTTGGATGATGGAAATATTCTCTGTCTTGATTATGGTGGTGGTTTCATGATTGTATCCATTTGTCAAAATTCACAGAACTATGTACTTCAAAAAGATGAATTTTCCCATATGTAGATTGTATCTCACTTAAAAGAAAGAAAGAAAAAAAAAGCCCTACCAAAGATGTTACATTGGTTTTGCAAGATGTCCCCTCCCCCAAGGTCTGTCTGGACTTCATCCAGATACGCACAGAGCTCTCTCTCTCTACCTTCTTGGATTCCCGATCAAAGGTCTCCTTATCAGAGGGATCCTCCTCAACCTCTTCCCCTCCCCAATACTTTATCGCCACCTGATGTTCTCGAGATTTGCTAATTGTATGTCTCTTCCTTCTAGAATGTAAACGCTATGAGGGCAAGGGCTTTGTCTGTTTTGTTCATGGCGGTGGTCGCTGAACAGTGGCCCACAAACAAGTGGAGCTCAAGGAAGAGTTAATGAGTTCACTGAGACAGCTGGGTCCCGGACCAGTGCTGCCTAGAGAAATAGAACGTGAGTCACACACACGAGCTGCATATTTAATTTAAAATTTTCTGGTAGCCACATGCAAAAATTAAAAAGGAACAGGTAAAATTAATTTTAACGGTGTTAACCCAATCTATTAAAAATATTATTTCAACATGCAAATGGTATAAACATTTTGAATGAGATATTTTACATCGCTTTTTTTTGTGCCAAGTCTTTGAAATTGGAAATGTGTTCTACATGTACAGTACAGTACATCTCAAATTTGGACTAGCCACTTTTCAGGTGTTCAGTAGCCACGTGTGGGTAGTGGCTGCCTTATGGGACAACACAGTTCCAGAAAAGGGAGATGGCTTGTCCCAGGGTCCAAGAGAGGATTTTCTCCCATGGGGCTGTTTTTGTTGTGGGAAGTTAATTCTGAATCAATGATGAATCTCAGATTTAAAAGTAAACAGCTAATGATGGAATTAGAATACTGGCGTTTTGCAGTCCCCAATGAGATTATGGATCTAGGTCATGAGCATCAAAGATGGCTGGCATCACGAGAGGAGAGGCCAGTCGACATCTTCCGCCTCCTGATAGAAAACGACAGCTCCTGTGAAGTGGACGTGACAAAATCTGAATAAACCTCTAGATTCAACTCCAACTGACAGAACTTACAACTCAGGAAATCTGAAGAACGTATTAAATGATACCGCAAGTGTGAAACCAACAAAATCCAGACTGTGGGAACGTCAACACAAATATTTGACCAGGTTCTTTCAACAAGAGAATTGCAAGTAAAACAAACAAACAAAATGAAGGGGAAATCTATAGATTAAAAATGACTCAAAAGGCATTGAACCAGTTGCGACGTGTAGACTTGATTAGGATTCTGATGAATAAACTGTAGAAAAACATTTATGAATTCACGAGACAATTGGATATTTGATGATATTAAGGAATTATATTATCTTTTGGTGAGATAATGGTATTGCCGTTACATTGTAAAAATACTTATTTTAGAGATACGTACGGAAACACGTAGGGGTGAAACGATATGATGCCCGGGATTTGCTTTGAAATAATTTGGAAGGAGTAAGTGGCGGGGTAAAGAGGAAGCAAGATAAGCCATGAACTAACTGGCGAAGCGGGGTGATGTGTATCTGAGTGTTCATGACTGCAATTCTCGCTTCTTTTGTATGTTTGAAGTTTTCCATGGTAACATGCAGAAAAAGGAAAAGTAAACAGCCGATCCGCTCCTCTGCGCCCCGCACCGCGTCACCCCACCCACCACCTGAGGCCCCACGCTGACCGGGCGTGAGCTGCACTCCCCGAACGCGCCAGGAGGTGGCGCCGCCGCCTGTCCGTCGGCTGCTGCTCGAGGGCTCCGAGCCTCCGGGAAGCCCCCAGCCTCCCCAGCCTCCTGCAGGCCAGGGTTCTGCTCTTGCATACAAGGCGGGGTGCGGGGAGCAGGGTCCAGGGTCAAGTGGGAATTTGCCCTTTCCAGTGCGTGTTCCGCGCTGCTCCTGACCCCCACCGGCCTAGGGTCGGGGAGGGCCCTGTGCTGGCCTTGGGCCCCGCCCTACGGAACCCAGTCTAGGCTCCTGAGCTCCACCTTGATCTTGGGGTCTCTATCCCATCTCCTCTGGCCTCCTCCCACAGCTGGAGGACTTGCTCCAGCTCCCACACCCCCACTTCTGCCTGTCTCCCGTCTCCTCATCCCAGACTCCCCTTTCAGGGCTGGGCGGGATGTCCCTTCTGGCTGGGCCTTTAGGTGCAAGGCCCTCATTTGGAGGCAGAACCACCCATCTCTGGGTGGGCTTGGCTGGGGTATTGAGCTGAGTGAGCACTGGACCAGGAGTCCAGGAGTCAGTAAACCTGGGTCCCAGACAAGCCTCCTTTGAGTAAGTCATGCTCCCTCTAAAAATGCAGTGGTTGGAACTGTAGAATGATAGTTTTCTCACTTTTTGATGAAGTGGAACTCCATTTCCAGATCTCCAATATGTAAAATCAACAGGAGTGGAGCATCCTGGTTCCATATGGGAGAGGTTTAGTCCGCTGGCCCCCAGGCCCACCCCAGGGTGAAAAACCCTGGGCTTCCTGACGTCTGGGTTCCTTATGTTTCTCACTGGCTGTCAGCCCAAGAGTTCCTACAAGTTGGTCCGAGTCTCTAGTAAGTCACAGCATTCATTTCTTTCATTCATTCATCCATCCATTCATTCATTCATTCATCTAACATTTACCAAGCTTGTACTCTATGCTGAACCCCAGCGAGACAAGTCGACCAGGATGAGGACTCTGTCTTCCATGCGCCCACAGCCCTGTGAGCAGACAGTACAGTCTGGGGCGTGCCATACAAGCAGGTGGTCCCAAGTTCATGGAACACAGAGGAGAGGGTGCCTGCCAGCTCGAGGGAGTCAGGGAAGGCTTCTCGGAGGAGGTGACATTTGGGTGATCTTGAGGAAAGCCATGTAGAGAATGAATTGGAAAGGGAGAGGATGGTCTGGAAGACAGTGAGAAGCTTTCTTTTTTGATGCAGCCATTTAGAAACGACTCCCAGAAATGACAGGGGAGAGCAATTACTCCAGGCTGTGGTTTGGGTGGTGACCAAGTACTTCCCTGTGGATACCCTGCCTGACACTTTGCATGAGCATCTATCTGTCGGGCCGCCCACACAGACACAGCAGCCAGTCACCACTCCTGAAGCGCCACTACAGCATGTGTGGAAGGAAATCCACTTCCCTCAGAGAGTGAAGTTGCCAATAATTGGTGTTGCTGAGAACGTGAGTAGCTTCATGGGCCCCAAATGCAGGACTGAATCTCAAGTGTTCCTTCCAAGTGCTGGGAGTGTGGTGTAAGAAGGTGCCAAGATTTTAAAGCCCCCTTTCTTGGGCGGAATGCCTCCCCATCCACAAATAGAAACTTGCTGAGATTTTAATTAAGAACAGTGTACATAAAACTCACTGTTCCTAAGTAAACAAATATTAAGCAAGATGCTTCTCTCTTGTGTTATGGGCTCTTGAGAGACGGGAAAAGTAAGGACAGGAGGGGTGGGTGGAAGATGCCGAGGGGGAAGAGGAGGAAAGACACAGATGGAGAAGAAAATAGATTCCAGGTTGGGGAGGGAGAGAAGGCAAAAGGCAGACGTACACACTCCAGAGGAAAGGGAAGAGAGGCAGATGGAAGGTTCTAGCTTCTCCTGTGCCCAGAGCTTTCTTTTGCCTCAGACCCCTCCTTTCTTGCTCAGTTTACGTTAGCTTCTGACACCTATTAGTTAGTTAGTTGGAGACAAATGTTTTTGTCACGTTCACTTTTCCCTTGGGGTTTGCAGCAGAGGCTGTCGGTGACTTACTTACACCTATTGGGCACACCCACTCCTGGATACGCTGAGGGTGTCCCGCTGCAGGCACCAGTCACCCTCCACTCGAGGTCCATCTCTCAGCCCTGGGTGTGTGGGCAGGCTGGAAATCCTGGGGATTAGCGCCCCTGGGAGCAGGCTTGGCAGATGGCAGTTGGGGAATAATTACCCGGCTTCCTTTCCCGTAGGTGGGTCAATTTGGAGGTGAGTCTGTACTGTCTCCCAGAGTCCCCAGGAGGATGGAGCTCCAGTGCCCACAGTGCTAACTGGACTGATAACACACTATCAATTGGCTTCCATCCCTTCACTGTCTTTCCTCCCCTGCTGGTGCTTCCTGGGGTCGCCTCCCAAGTAAACCACTTGCCCTCTAACCCTTGTCTCAGGGTCTGCTTCTGGGACAACCCAACTCTAAAAAGGCTTTATATATTAAAATTTTATTTTGAGGATCTCATTAGCCCTCCAGAATTAGGCCAAGCCTGTTTGCAATGTGGAGTGACTGATATCCTCTTATTGTCAAGGTTTTCAATTGAGGGCTTGTTTTCTTATTGCCTTTTGAAGGCGTGTTGTCTCAGAAGGCTGGTTTAAAATTTAAAAAGGTACTTTGAGACTGTTTAGTCAATTAGGGGTGCTATAACAAAGTACCATAGACTGAGTGGCTTCTAAATAACAGAAATGTATTTCTCACAGTTCTGGAGGCTGGAATTCTGAGATTGGGGTGCTGGCATGGTCGGGTTCTGCTGAGGACCCTCTTCCGGGTTGTAGACTGCTATCTTCTCATTGTATCCTCACACGGTGGATAAAGAGCTAGCCAGTGATCTGGCCTCCTCTTATGAGGGCACTAATCCCATCATGAGGGCTCCACCCTCATGACCTAATGACCCTCAAAAGACCCGTCTCCAAATACCATCACATTGGGATTGGGGCTTCAACATAACGAATTTTGGGGGGACATAAACATTCAGTCCATAACAGGGACCTTAGAGTTAATGGTCATTTTACTGGAAAGTACCTGATGTTTCCATTTCTAAATCCTAAGATGACGTCTAAACCCAATCCTCTAGGTCACCTGGGAAGAGTCAATAGAAATCAGTGTGTAAATGATCAGCTGTGTTCATCATTCATTCATTCTTTCATTCATGAAATAAGTTTTTATTGAGCGAGCACATGCTGTGTGCCAACATCCCTGCCTCCTGAACTTGCTGTCCTGGGTAGCTTGAAGTTGGATTTCTGATGAGGTTTCAGTTCAGTTGGTTCTTCATTCACTATTTACTGAGAGCTTCCGTGTGCCTAGAACAGTGCTAAACAAACAGAAATGGATGAGGCATGGACTGTATTTCCTGGAAATCTGAATGACAGAAGGCTGAGATCAACATAGAAACAATGGTGGAAATGTTTCCTGTGACAGATGCACCTATAGAGTCAATGGGGACATGAAGGAGAGATGGGTTCTTTCTACCTTGGGGCTTGGAAGGCTCAGAAAGTCTTCACGGTGGAGGAGACCCATGAGCAGAGTTTGGAGCATTTTGGGGAGAGCCAATGGTGTGAGCAGAAGTGTGGCAGCACTGGTCAGACTGGGAACTACAAATGGTGTGGTGACGCTGCAGCCAGAGTGTGGGCTAGTTTGTCCAGAGTAGGAGAGTCTTTGGTTTTAAGATCTGGGCTGTGCTGGGAAGCGGTGTATCCCAGGGGTTAGGGCACAAGCTCTGCTTATGAAGAGACCCAAATTCCCATCTTGGCCCTGCCACTTGCTCACTCTGTGGCCTTGGGCATGTTAGCAGCCTCTCTGAGCGTCAGTTTAGTCATCAGTATTATCTTGGGGTTAGACTACCTCCTGCATAGAGCTGTTGTGAGGATGAAATGTAAGAAGCTGAGCACAGCCCCCAGGATATAGTGAGTACTCAAGGGACAGAAATTATTTGTTAATGATTTGCACCAATATCTCCTGGCTGGGTTTAAGAGGAGTTGGGTCTATAAAGTTGAGAGCCCTTCACTGGTGTACATTTGCATCAACTGATTCCCCCGGGGGTTGGGGAACATCTTTGTAAAAGAGACTTGACAGTGCCCTGGACAGTGAGGAGCAGAAACTGGGACAAAGGGATACCCCTAAATGTGGCCCTGTGTGTCCCCATATGCTGGAGGGTTGCATCATTTCCATCTTCACCGTCATCATCACCATCATCCCAGTGGTTCCAGGAATTTATCCTTTGGCACCTGGGCAGGGTAGGGAAGGCATCGTCTCTGAAGAGTCCCTGTCCTCTCCTGCATCTCATGGAAGGACCCAGAGCCCCCATGGGGAGTTATCAGTGCTTTGCATTTGGGGGCTGGTGCCTGTCTGGTGAGCGTGGGGACAGGCAGGACCGAGTGGCAGCACTCCAAACTTCTCACTCGCCGCAAGGCCCACGTCTCACCCTTTTCAGAAGCATCTGCAGAGATGTTGTCAGAGCAGTTGGAGACCTCCCAACTGCCCACCCGTCGTGATGTTGCTCTGTAAACAGGACTGGCAGATGGGCGGTGAGACCAACTCTGCAGGGGGCCTGGAACATGGCTCTGCTTTAACAGTTTGAGGACACCCCAACCCCATGAGGATTCCTTGGATCTGGGAGACGGAAGGGACCAGAGAGAGGGAGAGCTGGGACAGCCCTATATTTGTGTAGATGGGGAAACTGAGGATCAGAGAAGCAAAGGGTATGGCTCAGAGTCACATGGCAAGCTTTCGTCCCCCTGGTCAGTATTCTCTCTATATCCCTCACAGCCACTTGCCTCACTCATCTAAGAGATCTGCCAGCCAAAATGTGTTGCCAGGATCAACCAAAAACCCTGGCCTCTCACCTCAGCCAGGTGCTCCTAATTCTGCCTCTTTAGAGAACCACGTTGCTCTCATTGAGCGTTTGTCCATGCATGCATGCATGCGTCCATCCATCCATCCAACCCATCCATCCTCCCCAACCCCCTCAAGTCAAAAAAACATCGATGCTGTCTCTGCCCCAGACATTTTTTGTTATTGGCTAAACAAAGGTGAATGTTGTGGGGGTGAATATGGGTCCCACCTTGAAGCAGGGAGGGTCCAGAATCATAGCTGTTCCAGTAAATATTTCTCCTCTGATTTGTCCATAACTCCCACATTTCCTCATCTATTGAACCAATCTCCATCCTTTAGTAACCTGCAGTTCCTTTGGCTCCTAATATTTTCCCTTTCTCCTTCCTATGTAAAATTTTGCTATCAGTCTGAGGTATTGTTGCTGGGCGTGATGGGGACATCCAAGGATAACTTTTGGGGCCAAGGGGTGTGGTATGGCTCTGTTTTTTCAGGGAAGATCAGAACAATCTTCAGATGCCACAGGCTGTGGAGAAGATGGGTGGGAATGTCCCAGAACAAAGCTGTCTGAATTACAGGTGAGGGTTGCAGTAGGACATTCCCTATTTGTCTCCTGAATGTTATGAACAATGTTGCCCTCACACTTGGGTTGGTTGTAGAGGTGAAAGGGACTTTCTCTTTATTATTGAAGTCTTGCTTGTTTGAGTTAGGTCTCTTGGGTTGTAAGCAAAAGAAACTTACCTGCTGGTAATGGTGGTAGAACAACAATGGAAGCCAAAAGCACCAGGATTTGAAATGTCACAATTTCAACCACCAGAGAGTTCAATTCTCAGTTTGTCCCAAGTCCAAAATCCCAAGGAACGGTTCAACTTAGGTCAAGTACCCGCTTCAAGCCAACCAGCTGTGGCCAGGGGAATGAGGTCACAATATATGAAATGGCTGCTTCTGTAGTAACCATGGGAATGGGGGTGAAGTTTCCCAGAATGCTCATTTGGGAAGGGGTCTGGAGACACCAGTGCTTTTGCTCCCAAGATGCTCACTTTGACCTCAGTACATCTAGTCAGGTTTAATAAGCCTCTCCAGGCCCTGACGCTTCTCTTCATTACCTCAGACTCCAAAGGGCCACAGTGACCACAAAGGGGCCTGGTGCTGGGGGCCTGGCCTTTCTGGTGCTCATGGTCTGGGAGAGACAGGCTGTGTCCCCATCCAGGATTCCCTCATCCCTGCTGCCTGTTTTCAAGTAGACACAGTAGGGTAGAAAGAGCTGGTCTCTGGAGTCATCCTGAGTCAGGTTCAAGGCCTAGCTCTGCTGTTACTAAATCAGAACGTGGGCAAGGCACACGGCCTCTCTGAACCTCAGTTTCCTTATCTATAATAGGGATGAAAGCATTCACCTTGAGAGGGCAAGAGACAGTAGACACCACTGGTTCTCAAACTTGAAGGTGCATCAGAACTGCCTGGAGGCCTATTACTGGGACTCACCCCCAGAGTTTCTGATTCAGTAGGTCTAGAGTGGGCCCCCCCCCAAATTTGCATTTTTAACAAGCTCCCAGTGGTGCTGATGCTGCTGGTCTGGGGGTCACACTGAGAACCACAGGTCGACATTTACAGTGGTTCTCAACTGAGGGCGAGTCTGTCCCCCTTCTCTTCCTACCCTCACCCCCACCAGGGGACCTTTGGTAATGTCTGGAGATATTTTTGATTGTCATGATTGGGTGGGGGGCTGCTATTAACATCTCATGGGTAGAGGCCAGTGTTGCCAAACATCCTACAATGCGCAGGACAGCCCCCCACAACAAAGAATTCTCCAATCTGAAATGTCAGTAGTGCTGAGGTTGAGAAACCCTGTTCCGAAATAAATCTCTGGTCCTAGGTCTGCCTCACAGCTGGGCTAGCCTGGCGAAGTCACTTCATTTCTCTGAGCCTCATGGTCACGCCGAATTAGTTCCAAGAACCTTTGTAGCTGTAACATTCGACAACTTTAGCCGACAAACATTTATTATGTACCAACTACGTGCAAAACATGGTGGCATTTCCATGCAGGCACTTCTCCTGTAGGAGATCGCACACTTGGCAAACACTTTAAAATGTGGTTGGGTTTTATATGGTAATGCGTAACGATTGCTTTTACAATCCTGCCTAAATAGTACTATATTTCCTTCCCTGTCCTTGGTGGAATTTAGAAAAACGATGCCACAGTGCCATAGCTTTTTATTTTTGTTTCTATGTCATAAATGCCTGCATTAATGAGGGCTTTTGGGGCACGAGCTTGCTAATTGGCGATGGTGACTATTGGCATATGTGCAAACCACCACAATCAAATTTTTCACACTTGGTTAATTAAAGGCAACCTTTTGTTTGAAAATTAATAAAATATTTATTGCAATTAGCTCTGGCCTACAATGTCTTGTTAATTCACAGTAGCTCTCAGTGACTAGCTGATGAAGTAGAAAGTGCAGGGAAATCTGCAGGAATGGAACAGGCAAAAGCCTTCCTCGAGCAAATGTTGGGCTGTTGCCCTTGGTTTCTAAGCAGCTGTTGTGGAAAAACCGGCATCTCAGCCAGGGTGACCAACTCATCCCAGTTTGCTTGGGATTTTCCTGGTTTTAAGACTGAAAGTTCTATGTTCCAGAAAACCCCTTGTTCTCAGGCAAACGTGGATGGTTGGTTACCCTAGGGGAGACTGAAGAATTAACAGGAACACGGGGATGATGATGGAGAGGACACATCCATCAGAGGGAACAGCTTGTGCAAAGGCCCCGAGAGGGTTAAAAAAATCATATATTCAAGGTAGCCTGGTACTGCTTCTGGCGATGGCTGGCAATCCGTGGCATTTCTTGGTTTGCAGCGGCAGTGTTTCAATTTCTGCCTCTCTCATCACATGACATTCTTCCCCTTTGTGTCTGTGCCTCTGTGTCCCTTCTCTTTTTATAAGGACACCAGTCATATTGGATTAGGGGCCTACCCTACACCAGTATGACCTCCTCTTAACTAATTATAACTGCAATGACCCTATTTTCAAATAAGATCACATTCTGAGGTATTGGAGGTTAGGACTTCAACATATTTTTCTGGGGGACACAATTCAACCCGTAACAGTTGTCTAGAGACATAAGTTCCTTGCCATGTGGACCTGTTTGTAGGGTACCTCTCAACATGGCAACTGGCTTCTCTCAGAGCCTGCAAGGAAGAAAGTGAGAGAGCCAGCAAGTTGGAAGTCTCAGTCTTTTTGTAACCTAATCTCAGAAGTGATAACCCATCACTTTTATTGTGTTAGAATGAGTCACTAGGTCCAGCCTACCCTCAAGGGGAGGAGTTCGCACAAGGGTGTGAATACCAGGAGGTGGGATCATTGGAGGCCATCTTGGAGGCTGCCTATCACACCCGCCAAGGGGCAAGATTGCTGGTTTATCCACCAGATCCCATTTTTACTGGTTGAAAGCTGCTCCTAGGGAGCTTTCCTGGTTTTAGTCCTGAAAGTTCTGTTTCCTGGGAAACCCCTCAGTCCCAGGCAAACCAGGATGGTTGGTCACCCCAGCACGAGGGCACAACTGAATCAAGAAACAGTGACACGCTAAAATATGATGAGATGTTATAAAATTGTATACAAGTCCAAAATACCAACAGCTGAGATGCGGGATGGAGATGTGGCTTAGCATCGCTGGTGGAAAATAAATCAGAGGCTTTAGTTTATTCTAAGCTCAATTAGCATCAACAGTTTGATGTGGCCCTCCAAAAAGCAAATGCAACAGAGGAATTAATGAAAGAACTGCTACAGGAACAAAATTCACAGCAGTAGACAGAAGCTAGGACCATCAGATGATCCGTTGTCAAAACCTGGGAGGACTTTGCACTGATTTGAGAGGACAAAGTGGAATTAGACAAAAATAAGTTCTCAGCATGCCAAAGGAAAAGGCAAAGAGATGGCACAAGTTGTCACAGGTAGCTGAAAGGACAAAGGGCACAGGAGTCTGATTTTACATATAAATTCCTCAGTTTATTAAGAAAAGATGCTCTCATGGTGAATGTCTGAGACCCATCAGGAGCATCCGTGTTGCTATGGTGATGCAGTTGGTCTACTAGAGTGTGGAGGGCTACCCTCTGCAGTTCTCTCCTGAAGGAGTTCCTGGGACATAGGATAATGCAGGCCTTTTAGCATTTTGTTATTTTCTGGGTGACTCTTCCAGATGTCACTGCTTTGGGAAGTGGAGCTCAAATTTGAGTGTGCATCAGAATCATCTGGAAGGCTTGTTAAAAAACAGATGGCTGGGAGGGCCGGCCCCGTGGCTTAGCGGTTAAGTGCGTGTGCTCCGCTACTGGTGGTCTGGGCGCGCACCGACGCACTGCTTGTCTGGCCATGCTGAGGCCTCGTCCCAAACACAGCAACTAGAAAGATGTGCAACTATGACATACAACTATCTACTGGGGCTTTGGGGAGAAAAAGGGAAAAAAAAGGAGGAGGATTGGCGATAGATGTTAGCTCAGAGCCGGTCTTCCTCAGCAAAAAGAGGAAGATTGGCATGGATGTTAGCTCAGGGCTGATCTTCCTCACAAAAACAAACAAACAAACAAACAAAAACAGACGGCTGGGCCCCACCTCCAGAGTTTCTGATTCAATAGGTCTGGGATTGGGCCCAAGAATTTACATTTCTAACAGGACACCAGGTGATGCTGATGCTGTTGGTCCAGGAACCACTGCCCTAGGGCACGAGGCCCAAAGCTAACTTGGGGTTGTATTAAAGGAAATTTAAACATCTTTTCAACTCACATCCATAATTTTCTCCTAATGCTGTCCTCTTCACTGTAAAACAAATGAATTGTGTGTGTGTGAGTGTGTGTGAGGCCTTCTGAGTTTATCTCCTCTTCTGACATCACGTAGTGAAGAAGCTCCCTATTAAAGTCATCTGGTTCTCATGCTTCTGCCACCAACCTGGTCTAGGGAGACTGACATCATGTTAGAAGTTTTTGCCTCCTTCTGATGTCTCGTCAAACCCCCCTGACAGGAGAAATAGGCATTACTTGTGTTAGGTAATCTTTAGGTAGTCTTTCCTCTACCTAAACCCTGGCTGCACATTAGAACTCCCTGGGATTTAAAAATCCCACTGTCGACCCTAACTAAAATGAATTAAATTTAGGACCTCTAGGGGAAGGGAGGAGCATCACCAGCTTCAAAAAGCTTTCTTAGGTGATTATCATGATATTATAAAACCAAGGCTGTGAATACAAATCTTTTCCATATTCTCAGAGGTGTTAACAGGTCCTATGTAGAGATAATTCTAGGCTAGTGGGCCTCACCTTGGCTACACATAAGAATCACCTGGGGAGCTTTTAAAACTCTCAGTGCTCAGGCAGCACCCTAGACCAATTAACTGAGAATCTCGAGGGATGGGATCCATGCATGGGTATTTTTTAATATTCCCAGGGTGATTCCAACGTACAGCCAAGGCTGAGAACCAAGGCTGGCCTGGAAGTATCTCTGCATAGGACCCGTCGCTGTTCCAGGCCTTGGCAGGGGGATGTTAAGTGCTTGACTTAGAACAAGGAACTGTAAGGCTTGGTGGCAGCCTCGAGAGGCCCCATCTCTGAGCGCAGAGATACCAGCACAGCTGAGCAGTGCCCCCTCGTCAGTGGTCTAATTTTCAGCTTTGCAGAGCCCTTCCTCTGAGCTTCTAAGTTTTTCTTTTTCAATTTTCTTTGTTATGTTAAAATACACATAACATAAAAATTTACCATCTAAGTTTTAGTAATACTGTACTACCTTCTTCCTTTCGTTTCTCCAGCCCTCAGGTGGTTGTTGCTCCCTGCAGTTGCTAGTTCTATAATCTCTTAGTGTTCTCTTTTTGCCTTTTTCAGTACCTAGTTAATACCTTTATACCAATTATTTCTTTTAAAATAACTGGTGTGTCTCTTGTCTCCTGACCAGATCTGACTGATACACTGAGATATGGAGAAGAGGGAAACCTGGAACTGACGTAGGAATAATTTGCGTTCTTGGAGAGTAAGAACTAGAACAAATGTAACAGAGACAATATGCAAAAAGGAAATAGAAGAAAACATTCCCAAAGTGAAGGTAGATAGGTATTTTCAGCTCCAAAAGGGTTACCAAGTAAATTTAATGGGGGTGAAAAAACTAACAGTGAGACATATACTCTGATGAAACTATCACAATTCAAGGATAAAGACTCTGATGAAAATTCAGGCAGAAGAAGCAGATTGTCTTAAAAAAAAAAATCAGATGGTCTCAGCTTTTCAACTCTGACATTAGATTCCAGAAGAAAATGAAGGAATGAAGAAAATTGGAGGAAAAAGTATGGCATCCATAATTTTATGCCCAAAGTGGATATTTACATTTGATTCAAATATACAAGGACTTAGGAAGTATATCATCCATAGATCCTTGTTGGGGGAAAGGGAGTGGGAAGGAAATATCTGAAAACGCTTCCATCAACCAAGAGAGGAGTCAAAACAGAGAAGTCAAGAGAAGAGCATCTAGAACTCCTGGAAAGGAAAGTGGTCGTATGGTGGTGCACTTTGTAACTATTAATATGTAAAATTAAATTTAAATAACCATGGAAAAATTGTAAAACAGAATGTAGCTGTTATCATTATTAAAACAAAATAACTTCATAATTTTACTATAAAAGACTAAGACAAAATTCCCAGAGCAAACCATTGAAAATCAGAAGATGGGGGTGAGGAGAGGGAGGAAGTACAAGGGGACGGATTTTCTCATCTTTCCTAAAGGGAATCAACTGCTACTTTTTAATTTCTGAATTGATAACTTCAGACATGTAAGTTAAAGTGTGTTATTTAAAGATATAGAAATCATCACCAGTAGAACTAAAAACGTTGCTTACCGAATTAGCAGAAGGTAGGAAAAATGAGAAAATAGAAGATAGAACAGAGGTATATAAAATAGAAAACAAGGAAATGGAATTAAGACCAAAGATAGCTGTTATGAAAGTACTTACAAATTTTTTAAAAATTCCATCCATTAAAAGAAAATGACTCTCAGATGGGATAAAATCAACCCAAATCCAACCATATGCTTGTTCAAAGCACACACCTGAAATTAAATAATTAAGGCAGAATAGTTACAGATACACCAGCTGAACACACACAAAAAGAAGGCAGGGGTCACGACTCTAACAGTGGAGGAAGGGGGATTCAAGTTTGATATTATTGAATGAGACCAAGAAGGTCACTCGACAAACTGGTGGAGGATTTAATCTACAACCAAGATGTAACAGTTATGATTGTAATGCAGGTTATAAATACAGACAGAAAAAAAGCTGGGCATGAAATGAGAAATCGACAGAAAAGCGATTAATGGGAAACTTGAAAGTGTTCTTTTAATTCTTGACAGATCACATTGACAAAAATGTAAATTAGACTATAGAGAGGATTTAAATAACAGAATCACTTGAATGATGAACATGAAGACCAAAGCCCTGCGTCCCTCAGGTTCTGGAAGGCCACTCAGGGTCTTACTCCCAGATCCCTAATTGCCCTTGTAAACTGGATCCTGGGGTGAAAGAGAGCAAATTTGAGTATAGTGGGAAAGGCAGGGTTTGGAATCCGTCAGACCTGGACTTCAGGCTCAGCACAACGACTAACTGCTGTGCAACCGTGGGCGAGACACTTCACCTCTCTGAGCCTCAGTCTCTCCAGCTATGAAATCTGTAATATTTCCTCCTCTTATAGAGTTCTGGTAAAAATAAAATGAGCCCCTCTCTAGGGAATGGGCAGTGCTTGACCATAGTGGACAAGCGATACACGTGTTCTTGCAGGATGGCAAACAGCTGGCGTAGTGAGAACTTGATTATGTAATTGTCACAGAGCTGCACATCCATATGTGTACAGCAGGGTTTCTCAGCCTCAGCATTGCTGACATTTGGACTGGATAATTCTGTGTATGGGGGGCTGTCCTGTGCTCTGTGGAAGGTTTAGCAGCATCCCTGGCCTCTACCTACTAAATGCCAGTAGCATCTTCCCAGTTGTGACAATCACATATGTCTCCAGACATCGCCAAATGTTCCCTGGGGAACAAAATTGCCCTCAGTCGAGAAGCACTGGAATAGAGAGAGATGTGGAAGAATGCTCTCCAAAAGTGGATGATTTTTGTCTCCAAGTGGTGAGATTTGGGAGAACTTTTTTTCCACTAGCCTGTTTTACAATTTTTTTTTTCTTTTGTGAGGAAGATCAGCCCTGAGCTAACATCTGATGCCAATCCTCCTCTTTTTGCTGAGGAAGATTGGCCCTGGGCTAACATCTGTGACCATCTTCCTCTACTTTATATGGGATGCTGCCACAGCACGGCTTGATAAGCAGTGCGTCGGTGCCCACCTGGGCTCTGAACCTTCCAACCCCAGGCTGCCAAAGCGGAGCGTCAGCACTTAACCGCTGCGCCACCGGGCCAGCACCCCTGTTTTGCATTTTTGAATGCAGAATCTACAAAGTGCATGCATTAAGGTGGTCAATGTAACACAATTGTTCAATGTTTTATTTTATTATTATTTATTTTGTGAAACCAAAAGCCACACAGTACCCTCTCTGTTCTCTACTCTGGCCCCTGGTCCACGAGGAGATATTCAAACCTCTTATGTGTGTGACTAGTTGTAGGAGAGCAATCCATGTGGGTTTTCGGTCCCTCCTTCAGCTCTTTACTAGAGCAGAGAATGGGGTGATTAGTATAGTCTTCTTCCCCGGCGTAAACAGAATGGAGCGGTCTTTGTGCAAAGACGTTAACAACTTCGTGATTTTATTTCAAACCAGCAGACGTGCAATTTGTTGACAAAGATCTGCCAAAGAAGCGTGCATTAGGCAGTAACCCACCTGAGCTGCTGTGCTTGTGGCAAAAATCTCAAAGACCCCAAAAGCGGCGCATCATCATGTTTACATCACTGCTCTGAAATGAACATGAAATGTGCTATTGAGGCTGATTTCTCCATTATCCTGTTGCGTTCTGATTTTTAAAAGAGATCAAAATTCCATTTTTCCTGAAGAAAGGGAGCACAGATTCACAGACTTCATTACCGACTTAAAACAAATTGAGCAAAAAATTAGGGGGAATGTTTTTTCATACGCGGCAAGGCCTCCTTTTAAAACCAGCAAACATCTGTGCACTGAAGTACCTTCTGTTAAGGTCTAAGGAAGTCAGTTTCTGGAATATGTGTGAGTTCATTGACTCCGCCTCGCTTTCAAAAACTGAAGAAGAAATCATCCTTTAGTTTTTTAAAAAGTGCCAAAAATGGTACATCTGCCAAGAAAGTTTGGATGGGGCATTCAGATCTTGTAATAAAGATGCAGAATGCGGCGTTGGGCTGGAGCAGGGCCAGACATGGGGGCAGCGTTTGGATTTTCTGTTCTGAGTTTTTATTTATTAATTTAAAAATCACCTCTAGTGCTCTTTTTCTAAGTATAAAAATAGTTGTTTACGCTAGAGCTCTACTCTAAAATATAGTAGCCACTAGGCATGTGAGGCAGTTTAAATTTAAATTTCAATTAATAAGATCAAATAAAAAATTCAGGTCCTCAGTTATATCACACATGACACGTTTCAAGTGTCAATAGCTACTTCCTACCATACTGGACAACGCTGCTGTAGAGAATTTGGAAAATAAAGACATGCATAAAGGAGAAATGATAAAGGGATTTTATCTCTGCTGCCCCACCCCTCAGAATCACTGTGGGATTTCCTTCTGATGTTTTTTTTTTTTAGTACTTTCCATATTAAATTTAAAAGTTGTTTTAATTGGGCTATATATTACGTACAGTAAGCATCTTCTTTGTACCCAACTTTCCACCCCACATTTTATCATAAGACTTTTCCCTTCTTAAAATGTAGTCTTTGAAAACATGATTTATAAAATTTTCTGCTTGGAAGGATAATCCATTTTTACTGTAGGAAATTGAAGTAAATGAGAGAGCGAAATTCCCCCTGAAATCTCACCACTCAGAGAGCTGGAGAGGGCTGCAGGGAAAGTGGGATCCAGGGGACAGAGAACATCGGTTGAACGTAAAGAGAGGTCCTGAGTGCACAAGGAAAAGGTCTGGGAGGGAGGGAGGGAGTGACAGAGGTGGGTCAGGCTAGAGAAAGCCAGGAGCAGTGTGGGGTGACCGTGGAGGCAGGGACAGGTGTGGTCAGTTAAATTCTTGGCCCCTTTAGCAGTATCGTTTATGCTGGTGGTTGTGCTGGGATATAAATCCAGGCCTGTGTGTTAATTAACTCTGAGGCTGAGCCTAGTGGTTGGAGGTGTCGGAGGGGACAGTGACCAGAGGGGCCATACCAGGGGCGCCCCTGGTGCTGATGCCAGGCTCTGTAGGGAGCCTGTCCAGGGTGTTTCCAGCTGCCTTGCCCCAGGAGGGGCATCTGGGTGGAGTGTTCTGGGCTCCTGGCCCCACCAGCTGGACTGTATGTCTGTGGGCAGGTGAGTGGGTGCTGGAGAGTTCCAGGCCCTTCTCCAGTGTCTGGCCCAGCTCTTACCTGGTGCTGAGGACAGGTCCGAAGGCTGAGAGGAACAGTGGCCTTATCTTGTCCCTGTTTGCATTGTGAATGAGTTTGTATAAAAATCGAGGCTTTTGAGCCAGATGGTCCTGGGTTCAAATCCTGACTCTGCCACATACAGGCTGAGTAATCTTGGGCAGTCAATTTGGCTTTTTTGAGCATTAGTTTCCTCCTCGGCAGGGTTTGCTGGGAGGATTAAAAAAGCTTAGGCACGGGCCGGCCCCGTGGCTTTGTGGTTAAGTGCGCGCACTCCGCTACTGGTGGCCCGGGTTCGGATCCTGGGTGCGCCCCGACGCACCGCTTCCCCGGCCATGCTGAGGCTGCGTCCCACATACAGCAACTAGAAGGATGTGCAACTATGACATACAACTATCTACTGGGGCTTTGGGCAGAAAAAAAAAGGAGGAGGATTAGCAGTAGCTGTTAGCTCAGGGCTGGTCTTCCTCAGCAAAAAGAGGAGGATTAGCATGGATGTTAGCTCAGGGCTGATCTTCCTCACAAAAAAAAAAAAAATAAAAAAAATAAAAAAAAATAAAAGCAGTTTATAAAGAAAAAAAGATTAGGCACGTGACAGCGCTCTATAAACTGTAAAGTGCTGTCCCCATGTGAAGTACAGTAAATAAGGACCCTTGAAAAGGAGGCAGAAATGCCTATGAAGGTTTTGAGCAATGGATGCTGACCAGCCACAGCCTGGGAGGGGGATGTGAAAGATGCTCTGGATTTGAAATGTCACCAGAATAGGCTCTGCCTATGATATTTCACAGCTTACTGCCCAAGGCTGAGTCACAGAGAACAGCGGAGAGGATTTGGGTGTTCACACTTCTTCTTCCCGCGCGCCGCAGAAGGGCAGCGCCGAGTGTGGAGACGGAAGCCGAAGGAAGAGGCCTGCTGAACAAGTGCTATTTCTCGCACGTGGTTCCCTCTGTGCCCCCCGCATCCTGCGGGATGGAGGGCTCAAGAGACAGTGACCACGGGCTGTCCACCTGGGAGCCGGGCTTTTTCTCATGTGCTCTCCTTTAATCTTCACCGCACTCTTGAGGATGGGTGTTTCTACCCCCATTCACAGATGAGGAAGCTGAGACGCAGTGGGTGGATTAACTGGCCTCTGGTCATCTAGTCTACCTTATTCCAGGAAAGACTCTCCTTCCTTCACATCTCCCTGCTTCCTTCAGGAACTGGGTGCTGGAGCAGGGTCTGGGAGTTTTTTCGTTAGGAATAACGTAAGAGCTGTCTGGGACCCAGGCCTCAAGGAGCCAATGATTGTGGCCCAAAGGCCCAGGGTGACCTGAGTGGGAGCAGGTGGTAGCCATATGGTGGCCAAGCTGGAGGCAAAGCACTGACGTGAATGGGGGGCCTCTGTCCCTTTGATCTTGTTTTAACTGGAGAATTCACCATTTGCACCTAGGAAATGATGGCCTGTCAGTTTGTTTAGACGTCAGTTTCATCAGAGCAGGGGCTGTCTAGTGAATGGTCTTTTTTGGTTTCTCAGGCCAGGCGTCAGACAAGACATTGTTCTCAGAGGAATTGCAGGAGCCAGGCCTCTTAAGCCAATGATGGCACATTTTTGAGCACCTGTTGTGTGCAGAGATCTGTGCTCTGAGAGTCAGGGCAAGTCCCTAAGCAGAGCCACTTATGGGCCACCCGAGGAAGAGGGGTATGGACAGACTCCTGCTCATCCTTCAGTCCTTGGCTCATGCATCACTCCAACAGGAAGCCTTCTGGACTCTTCTCCAGCAGAGTTGGTGACTCTGCACTCTGTGCTTTGGCCAGGCCTTGCACTGTGCTTTGTCCCCACATTGGCCACCTGTGAGTCAAATGCGTCTTTCCATATCTGTCTCCCCACCAGCCTGGGAATGACTGTCTCCCCCATCTCTGTAGCCCTAGGCTGTTGCACAAGGTCTGAACACAGAAATGTTTGTTGGGAATGCATACCCCTTCCCATGTAAGGCAGTTTGCTGTAAGTGTCCCATGAGTGGTATGGCTGGAGGAGTCCAGAGAAAACTAAATTCTCCTGGATTTTGGGGGTCAAAGAGGGCTTCCAGGCAGAGGCAGGACACAACAGCGTTCTCAGGAACACTTGCGTTATCTCATTGGGTCCACACCATAATCCTATGAGGTCGGTATTATTATCCTTATTTTACAAATGAGTAAGTGGAGTATCAGAAAGAAAGAAAGATTTGCCTAAAAAGTTTCTCCCACTGAGAGAGCTGTGGAACCAGGATAGGAGCCCTGACCTGACTCTCCATCCAGAGCTGGTTATTTATCCATTTAGCAAATATTTGTTGCAAGTCTGACATGATGGTTCTCGAAGTGCAGGCCCTGGACCAGCAGCATCGGTATCACCTGGGAACTTGTTAGAAACGCAGATTCAGACCTCCCTAGACTTACAGAATCAGAAACTCAGGGGATCGGCCCAGACATCTGCTTTAACAAGTTCTCCAGGTGATTGTGTTGGGCATCGTAAGGCTTGAAAGCCGCTGGTCTACTGTTTGCAGGGGGTGGGGAAGCAAAGGGCAGAGAGGAAGCAGAGCTGGTGAGAGACAGCATTGTGTTCAGTTAACTTGGATTCCAACTGGATGATACCCAGAGGGGAGAGAGGTTGGGGCAAAGCTCGGCAGGGGCACTGGAAAGACAGGAAGGGGACAGTAACAAGGAGGAAGTTTAGTGACACTTCCCTTGGGCACACAAGCTTTTGGTGGCTACACCGACCTTTTAAGATGACCTCTGGGGGGGGGTGGGGAAGAAAAACTTCACCCCTCTGTTGTCCACATTTCTGCCCACCTCATTTCTAGGTTCTTCCTGCAAAGAAGAAAGTGGGGCAAATTCAGGGTCCCATGGAGGAGCCCATTAGTGGGGGGCCTCTGTGTGTGAAAAGGGTGTGTGCCTGGGAGCGGCTGTTAGGTTCTTTCTCCTGACAAGGTTCTTTCTCCTGACACCTGGGTGGGTCACCCGGTACCATCTTCTCCGGGCCAGCTGGTGGGAGGCGAGATGCCAAGATGTAGCCGAAGGTTTAGGGGAGTTGGTGGACCAGGCTGCTTTTGTTTTGTTTGAAATCTTTTTATTGAGGTATAATTTACATATGATAAAATGCACAAATCTTAAGTTCGATGAGTTTTGACAATTTTGCACACCTCTGTGACCAAGATATAAAACGTTTCTATCAACCCAGAAAGTTCCCCGGCTTTCCTTTCTAGTCAATTCCCCACCCGCTCCCCTTCCTGGAGAAAACCTCTTTTTCTTTTTTTTTTTTTTTCTTTTTTAATTTTTTGTTTATTGCAGTAACATTGGTTTATAACATTGTAAAAATTTCAGGTGTACATCATTATACTTCTATTTCTGCATGGACTACATCATGTTCACCACCAAAATACTAATTACAACCCATCACCACACACATGTACCGAATTATCCCTTTCACCCTCCTCCCTCCCCCTTTCCCCTCTGGTAACCACCAATCCAATCTCTGTCCCTATGTGTTTGTTTATTGTTGTTATTATCTACTACTTAATGAAGGAAATCATACGGTATTTGACCTTCTCCCTCTGACTTATTTCACTTTGCATTATACCCTCAATGTCCATCCATGGAAAACCTCTTTTTCATTTCTGTCACCGTGAATTAGTTTTCCAAGCTGGGTTTTGTTAGGGTGACCAACGTGTTCTGGTTTGCCTGGGACATTTCTGGTTTTAGCACTGAAAATCCTGTGTCCTGGGAAGCCCCTCTGTCCCAGGCAAACCGGGACACTTGGTCACTCAGCCAAGCTTTGTGCTGCAACCTGACCCCTTCCTCTGCTTTGCAGAACCGGTGGCCTCTAACAAGGTCCCCCAGCTGCCATCTCCCTTGGGACTGACAGGCAGGATTAGGTGTGCCTGGTTCTCCTGGTCCCAATACCGTCAGATACCATCGATGCTCATGCTTTTATTTGTAAGTAGGATGATGAAGCAGAAGGAGCATGTGGCCGTTGACAGTGGGCAGTGTAGAGACTCGCTACTCAGATTGTGGTCTGTGGACCAGCCTCACCAACAACATCTGGGCTCTTGAAAGAAATGCAACATCCCAGCACTCCCCCAACCCCTATCTTCCCTCTGCCGAGACCTACTGACTCAGCTTCTGCATTTTAACAGGATCCCCATGAAATTTGCGGGCACATTAGGATTTTACCCTCCCATCCATAGGGATCATGTCCCCCTTACTACTCTTGAGATGGGATGAGCCCCTCACCTCAAGCCAAGTGGAGAGTGGTCATGGTGAGTTGTTGGAATCACAACCCAGGCCTATAGAAGGTTCTTCCTCCCGTCATAAGTTGGTAAACTTTGATAGGCTTGGGTTCTGATAAATTATTGAGCCAGGTGAGCGTTCCCTTCCATCTCTCTAAAGTAGATTGTGAGAAGCGTCCAGTGCATTAAACCCTCTCCCTTTTCATTCAAACCCAAGGTCATCTCTAGTCAGGACGGAGGGAGGGAGGTTTTAGCCTGGACTGGATGCGTTCTTCCGTACTCCCTTATGGATGGAGCCATTCCCGCACTCATGCCCCTGTTCAGATGATGAATTATTGAAATCTGAGAAACGTGTTTATGGTCAGTCACGTAGGCTCGGGGGACCCCAGAGAGCACGCCTCAGAATAGCTGCTTTATTTTTCTTTGAGAAGTTAGAACAAAAGAAAAATATGAAAGTAATGAATTGGCATGCCCACCTCTGGGATGATAACTGTGAACTTCCTGTTGTATTTACTTCAAGTATATTTTTAATAAAAGAGATAAAACATTACAGACAACGTTGAAGTACTCTTTGATCGACACCCTCAAATCTTAAAGTTTACCTCTTTCCCAGAATCACCCACTATCGTGACTCTCATGAATAGCTGTGTTTCCTTCTGGGCAAGCCTTTTTAAATAAAATGTTTTGAAATTTTTATATTTTTATATACATATATAAAGTATTATAAATAATAGATACATGGTATTGTTTTGTGGGAATGCATTTCATTATTTAGATAAATTTGCTCTGAGTCTCTTTACACCTTGCTTTGTCTCATAAGGCCACTTTTGACCTCTATTCTTGTTGATAAATTGAGCTCTAATCCATTCATTCTAATGATGTAAGGTATCCTGTCATGTGGATAGGCCATGTTTTGTTTCTTGTTTCCATCTTGTTGCATATTTAGATTGTTTCCAATTTTTCACCGCAACGAACAATGCTGTAATGACCATCTCAGCCCTGGATCTCACTGGGCACGTGTGGGAGAGTTTCTTTGGGGGCATGTCATGTGGCGTGGAGTCATTATGTTGCACAGTATGTACACTTTCAATTTTACTAGGTATGTGCCAATTGCTCTCCAAAGTCTCTAATGATTTACTTTCCCACCAGCACTACAGGAGAGTACAGTTTTCTCCACATCATCTCCAATGCTTGATATTATCAGAATTTTTTACTGTTGCTAGTTCCGTGGGAGAAAAGTGGTATACCTCTGCAGTTTTAATTTGCTAGTAGTTCCTTTTTGGGTGGAAGAGGCCCTGGTGGGGTGGGATGAGGTCTGAGCTGAGGTCAGCAGACTTAGATTCTCATCCAGCTCTGCTATCAACTTGAATTTGAGCTTGGGAAAGTCCCTTCCTCTCTGGTCTTCTATGAGGTGGTTGGGCTGACGGTCTCTAAGGGGGACGTCACAATGTGGGTAGGACTCTTCTGATCGATGGTATTTGGAGTCTTGAAATGACACAACTTGCACAGGATGTGTCCTCCACCACTTAGCACCTGTAGGGGATCCTGGGGTCACCTCTTAGTAAATGATTCCTGAATTAGTGAAAAGGCTGCAGCATGGGGATCAGAAGAAGTGGGTTGTAGTCTAGGCTCTAACATTGACCTATGGTATAGTTGTGGATGGATGGCCAGGTGTTGGCAGTAGGGTAGGGCTCCAGCAGAAAGGTCTACCTGCTTTGAGGGCTAGGAGGCCCACACCTGGGGAGCCCAGGTGGAAGGTCATCTTCCTGACAGCAACCAAGCCCTGGACCAGCTGTAAGACCCGGGATCCAAGTGCAGCTTTGGCCAAGTGCATTTCCTGAGGCTGACTCTGTCTCTTCTTGGCTTTGACTCAAATGGTTTTTGTGAAGTAGAGGAGGTAGCTTCATCTGGATTGAGCTCACCTGGCTGCTTCAGGATTGGCAGGAATTTGGCTCAAGTAGCTGGAGACCTGATGGGTAGGAGTGCAGGGTTGCCAGATTTAGCAAAGAAAGATAGTTATATTTGTATGGGACATACTTATACTAGAAAATTATGCATTGTTTATCTGAAATTCAGATTTAACTATGCATCCTATATGTTATTTGGCAACCCTAGGTAGGAGGTGACAAGTCACTCAATATAAGAAATAACTGAAGAGAGGGTAGTCTAACGTGACAAGTAGTGAGCATCTTGTTCCTGGAGGTATGCAAGCAGAGGTTAGATAAAGCATGAATGGAGATGCTGTGCGTGTGATATAGTCTTGTAGCCTCTTGGTATAGTCTTGCATGCCTCCATGGTGCTCAATGCTGCTTGAAACAGCTTGTGGACATCTTGGATGGTGAGAAAAGGCAGGGTATTGCCCAAGTCCTCCACGCCTCTATTGCCCGCATATGCAAGCCATTTCTGTGGCTGGGAATGTCTTTCAGGGACGGTCCTCACTGAAGCACAGTGCCACCAGGGCTCTCCAAGTATGATCCCTGGACCAGCAGCATCAGCATCGCCTGGGAGCTTGTTAGAAGCTCACACTGTTGAGTCCCACCCCAGACCCACTGAATTAGAAACTCTGAGGTTGGGGTCCAGTAATCTGTGTCTTAACAAGCCTTCCAGAGGATTCTGATGCAAGATCAAGTTTGAGAACCAGGGGACAGAGGATTGGATTAGAAAACTGGCCTGAGATCCCAAAACCAGTGCTTTGAGCTCCCCTTCTCTGGAGGTGGAGTGAAGCTGGGAATTACATTTGAGGTGAGAGTATGAGAGGGGAGAGGTGGCTGATGCTCTGTGGGATGGGCCCTCTTTCTGGTTTCCTCACGTGGCCAGGAGAGAGAGAGAGAGAGAGAGAGAGAGAGAGAGAGAGAGAGAGAGAGAGAGAGAGAATGGGAGGGAGAGCCTAGGGAGCTTGGTGAATGTTGTTAAAAAATTGCATTTTTAACAAAAAGATTTTTAGGTGTCTATTTGGGTCAGGAATCAAGGAGAAAACTCAATTTATGCCTTCAAAGAGCTCACAGTCAGATGGGGAAGACAGTTATAAAATAGGCTGAAACACACTCAGACAGCTGTGCATGCTGTAAACAAGGCTGGGCAGCACAGAAGAGGGGGATTAATTTGATTGGGGAGGATGGGTCGTGGTGGGCGGCATGGTGCTGTGCTGAGGACAGTCTTGGAAAGACCTTCCCAGCCAGGTGTGGCTTGCCTATGGAGACAGGGGCAGGATGGAGTGCTTGGGCAATAGTCTGACTTTTCTCACCATCTAAGATGTCCATAAGCTGTTTCAAGCAGCAGAGGGTGCTATCCTCGGAGGCATGCAAGAAGCAAGGCTACAAGACCATTCTAGTGCTGGATGGAAGGGTGGCCTGCACGACCTTCCAGGATGAGTCCCTTCTAGGATTGTCAAGTGGCTCCAGGGGTCAGCTGTGGGTAGCCTCTCTCTGCACGCCATTCCAGCTAAGTAACTGTCTGGCTACACATTACTCATTAGTGGGCAGAAAAGAGTGGTTTTAGGGGCCACGTGTTAAATAAATGAAAGACAAGGGAAAAGGTGTAAGTATCCAGCCCAAACACTATGTGTTCACTAAATGTGCTTTTGTAAAGACCAACTTTATTCTATTTATCTGCCTCTATCGAGGGGTTCATGGATTTTCCAGATCACCTCGTACTTAGGTGATGGGTTGTGGTGGGCATCTCCGTGGGCAGCCGTGTGGTCACTTGCCTCTCCTAGATCTCTCCTCTGAATGTGCTGCAGAGCCAGCAATCCTTGTGTAACTTGGCTCTGGCAGGGGGGTGGGGCCAGGGGCTGCTGGGTTTCCAGGGGACTGGGGAGCACCGAGGCTGTTTCTCTGCAACCGCACAGTTGCCGCGACTGTGAGCCGAATCACTGCTTTGGCAGCTGCTTGGCGTCTGGAAACGTGGTCACACCCTTTGGCCATCTTCACAGGCTCCATTTCGGTCACAGAATGTTGGCGCTGTTGAATTTGGCTGTGGTATTTTGTCCAGGTTGTTAACAGCCTCGTAAACATCTACTCTCCTTTTTCTCCCTGATGTTTGTGAGCAACTGTCGTGACCAAACACACGAAATCCTTGCTGTTATGACTGCCAGCTCTAGTGATATTTGCACTGCACCCAGTGTACAAAGTACTCCACATGCAACGTCCAAGCATCCGAGTGCATCAGCGTTCTTATCTGTAGAATGGGAGTGATGACAGTAACCACCAGTGTAGACTCGTACTGAGAATTAAATGAGTTAATACACATAAAACTCTTAGAATAATGGCAGACATTCAATAAATGTGAACTATTGTCGCTTTTTGAAGTAGAAATGATTTTCCCTGCAGAATGGAAGGGGTTCCAGTCACTAGCAGCCTAGGAGGATGGGGCGCTGCCCTGGGTGCAGCCAATAACAGGGAGCATTATCTGTAGAGAATTTAAAAACAATAATGATACCAACAAAGCCAGCCGGTTTTTTATTATCAGGATACGCTGGCAATTCTAAACCACAGCAATGATAAAACCCTCCCTCCCCTTGAAATATTCAGTTGATCTACGATCTAAATTGCTGTGGTTACTGTCGAGTTTTAATATACATGTAAGCTTCAAATTAGCATATTTTAATCATTTATCCGTTCATAAATATTGTATTTTACATGGACGTTAATTCAAAGAATTCCCCATTAGATAGTTATCCCTCTGCATATACGGGCTCAGCTACACATGTGCGTTTTGAAAATAAGTTCCTAAGGATTTAGAATCATTCAAGCTTGCTTTGGGCACAGTTCAGGTCTCCAACGCCTGTGGTATATACAGTCCTGCATTTAAACATTCGACGCGAGATCAGCAATGATAGCCCAGTAATTAAATGATAAAGAACTCTAATATGAGTGGCTTCAATTCTGTCATTCTCTATGACCACTTGGAGTTTTTATTTGTGCTTAAAATGTAGAATGGTGAAATGGGGTGTGCACTGCAAGCTGGAAAATTTTTGTTTGGTAAGTGCAAATTTCAGTTCCTACAGTAAATATTTTATTGAATCTGAGTAATATATGTAACACTGAAATTACTCCTTTATCGTGGATAATTGTTAGTGGTTTTAAAACTAAAGAATGAATCAGGAAAGTAATGATTATTACTGATCATTCCATTATTACTGGTAATAATTATGCAGTAGAGTGGAGGGGGGGTGTTACAAAACAATCCTCTCTTATGCATTTATACTGACCGTATAACTAGTTCTGATGGGTCTTTTATATACAATATCTCATTTAATGCACAAGTTGACTTGAAGAGGGAAAGCTTATTATTCCTCCTTCATGTTTTTAATTAATCTAATTCTGTTAATGATACAAAACTCTAAAATATTGCTTATTCTTACATTCAAATCTACTCCCATTTTGTTTCTTCCCCATAAAATGTTTTATTGCAAATGTAACCTGGAAACCTCTCTCCAGCACTGTGAAATGAAATCACCTACCCTGCCTACAATTAAACTGTTTTGGTATTAGCCCCTTCTGGGCCTCTTGCTGGTAATAAAGCCTCTCTAAAGTGTTCCCCTCCGTTATCTCAGGGGGCTTCTGTGCTGCCATCTTGTGTGTAGGGGAGCGGTAGAGTAGGATCCTCTGTTGCTGTGGCTGCACTGCTGCTCGGGACCCTCGTGAGAAGCCTGCTCTGGGGCAGGGATGTCTTTGTCACGATGACCGCTAATCCCCCTGTTGGCTTCCTGGGGCCCACTCCCTCTCACTCCCTGGGTTGGGGCAGAGGGGCTGAGGTTACCATGAAAAGCAGTTGCTCTCACAGTCCACAAACCCAAGTGCCACCTTGGAGACCCCAAGGAGCTTCTGCCTGGTCCCCAGGGCAGGTCAGCTCTGCCGCCAGCAGCTGGCACCTGTGGGCATCCATGTGGCATGGAGTCCCAGCTCAATTTCCTCCTTGGCCTTAGAGGGAGAGAAGTCTTTTAGTCGCCCAGTCCAAGACTCCTTTATTTTCTGCCTGGGATCATGGTGGAGACACCTGCACCCTTCAGGGGGAATCCTTCCTCCACCCACAGGGGTTTGGTCTGGCCCCCAGCTCTGACAACGGTCACAAGGACATTTGGCACATTCTCCAAAGTCTGGCTTGCTCCATCTTAAATACTGCATCACACACGCGGCACCCAGCCCTCTAGGCTCTCAGCCCCGCTGCCTGGCTTCACCCCAGCCTCCTCTTTCCAGGCTCCTACTGCCTGTCTAGGGTGCAGGACCCTTTGCTCAGTGGATCTCTCCAGTTCTCCTTCTTCTCAGTTGGGGGGAACATTATCTTCTTGGCTGGTGGGGTGGAGAAGGAAGTTTGGCCGTGGTCCTCTCAAACATTTTGTTTACAGCCCTCAAAGGCCCAGGCTTGTGGAGGCCCAAACCAGGCAGTTGTCTCTGTTTCTGCTTCCCCTGACATTGTGTCCTGCCCCCTCTCAGGCAACGAGCTCAGAAGCGTGGTGGCCTGAATTGGGGTGGGAAAAGGGAGCGGAGAAAGCAAAAGAATGAACTACGAGGAGCAAAAACAAAACATCAATTAATATCTCAGAAACGCCATCCTGCGGGATCCAGAGAAGCTTCTGATCATAGCTCCCCTTCCATTCCTCACAGCCCACAGGCTAATCTCAATTATTTTTAAATCTAAAAATGTATTATTGCTTGGGGCTGCTGTAACAAATTACCGCAAACTCGTTGGCTTAAAACTGCCAATTTATTCTCTTACAGATCTGGAGGTCAGAAGTAGGAAATGGTTTTCACTGGGCTAAAATCAAAGTGGCAGCAAGGCTGCATTCCTTCTGGAACTTCTAGGGGAGAATCCCTTTTCTTGTCTTTTCCAGCTTCTAGAGGCTGCCCGCGTTGCTTAGCTCGTGGCCCTTCCTCTATCTTCAAAGCTAGCAGGATAGCATCCTCATCTCTCTCTCTGATTCTGACCCCCTGACCCTCCTGCCTCACTCTGTCATTTATAAGGACGCTTGTGATTACACTGGGCCCACCTGGACAATCCAGGTTAATCTTCCTATCTCACGATCCTTAACTTAATCACATCCGCAAAGTCCCCTTGCCATGTCGGGTCACGTATTCACAGGTTCTGGGGATTAGAACATGGACATCTTTGGGGGGACCATTATTCTGCCCACCACATCCTCCATATCTCACAGGGGCATTGAAAGGATGTGTGTGAGGGGTTGTGCATGTGGGGCCACAGCTGGCACACCCTTGTGAGTTTCTTTTCCTACCTGAGGGTCTGATTCTAAGGGGGAGTCTGCTTCCTGGTGGAGGTGTCCTTGGAAAACACGGGTGGACCAGAAGGAGGCCCTGATCCGATTCCAGCCATCCTGTAGCAGGTGCCGTCAGTGCCCTCCCCAACCCTCTCTCCCCCAGAGGTCACCTGCAGTTCAATGGCAATTCCTGCACACAATGATGGCTTCCTATCAAAAGCACAGGTGTCTCTCTGCCTGAGGCCTTTCTCTGGCTACAGGAGTGGGCTCAGCCCCTAGTGGCTCAGGCTGGAAATGCTGGGAGGTTGACCCCAGGAGTAACACTTAACCCAGACAGGATGGGAGTTGGTGGATGTATCAGGGTCCTGTGGCTACCGTAACAAATTACCACAAACTGGGTGGCTTAAAACAACAGAGATTTCTTCTCTCACAGTTCTCGAGGCCAGAAGTCTGAAATCAAGGTGTCGGCAGGGCCTTGCTCCCTCTGAAGTCTCTAGGGGAGAATCTCTCCTTGACTCTTCCAGCTTCTGGGGGCTCCTGACGTTCCTTGGCCTGTGGCTCCAATCTCTGCCTTCAACTTCACTTGGCCTTTTCCTTTTCTCTCTGTGTGTCATTGGATTTAGGTCCCACTTGGGTAATCTAGGATGATCTTATCTCAAGATCCTTAATTATATTGACCAAGACCCCTTTTCCAATTAAGGTCACATTCACAGGTTCTGGGGGTTAGGACGTGGACATATCCTTTTGGGCCACCATTCGTCCTCTCCAGTGAATGAACACCTGGCTTCCTTGCCCCTTGGGGACACTCAGGTGTGCTCTACACAGCCTTCCAGAGAGTTCCAAGTGTAATTGAGCCCAGCCTGCTCCGTGACCAACCTGCCCAGTACTGCAGCCTTTCCTGACTGCCTTCGCTCACCCATCTCACTCCCCCACTCCTCCACTGTGCTTCCTCGGATCACCTCCTGAATAGACTCCTGCACCCCGTCCTTGTCTCCAGATCTGCTTTTGGGGGAACCCAAATTAAGACATGCCCCTCATTTCTAAGGCCCTAGAAAGCAGCTGAAAGTCACATCTCAGCTGGTTCCCAGCCACGGTTTGCCCTGGGCCACCTCGTGCCGCCATATTCCTGGCTGATCTTTCTCTCACGTGCTCCCTGGTCAGTCCTCTGGTCTCCCTGGCCTGTCCCCTCCCCCATTACATTGCCCTTGTGATTCCACAACCTCATCTCTTTCTCCTGGAGACCCCTGGCTGACATGCAGCCTCAGCAGAGGGGAAGTAATTGCAAAGGTACCTGCTGTCTTAGATAGTGGAGAAAGTATTGCAGTCAGCATGTGGCTTAATTGAATTAAAGAAAAAAAATCCCATCCCTATCTCCACAGTAACTCATTGCCCTTGACGGGATACAGATAGAGCTCATCACAGAAGCAAGAGTCGAGGCCAAGAGAGTTTCTGGGTTGCAGGCCTGGCTTTAGGGAGCTCCTGACCCAGACAGGGAAGTAACTGAGTGCTTGGGCCCCTGCCCAGAGCTCAGAGGCATCAACAGGCCCCGAGCCTAGGGGTGAAGAAATGAAGGTGTTTCAGGGATGAGGAGACAAAGGCTTTGGCCTTGGATGGAGAGCATGACCCAGGAAGAAAGTTTGACCAAGACAATCCTGTGCTCAGGGCCAGCAGGTCAAGAGAGCTGGAAAAGACTGGTCAGAGGTGATGGAGAGGTGCTCTCCCAGGGAGGGGAGGAGGTGACCATCTGATAGGTCACAGTCCAAGACGGTGATTGGATCATGGGGAGATGTGGGCAAGGCTGCAGTGCTGTGCATGTGAGTCCCTCCTTCCTTCCTGAGGAGGTGCTCTCAGGCCAGCACGCCCTCTCTGCCAGCCTGTTACTGGAGCTTCACGGGAGGCAGAGGCTCCACTCCTCACGCTCCAGCCCAGCTGGGCATGGGCCCAGCTCATCACAGCAGGACACGGTGTTTCCTGTTTGGTGACTCTTCTCTGATGAGGGCTCTGGAGGGAGGCGGAATTCAGGCATTCTTGGGTGTCCAAATGTAATAGCATCGAGACCCCACTCCTAACCCAACATGAGTGACCTTGATGCTCCTTGCCCATCAGAAGAGTGGGAGGAGCTGTGGGAGCTGTGGGGATGGGTCTGTTGGGGACAGAGGGGGCTCCAGGGCTAGTGAGGTCCCAGGGGACAGCCATGCACCAGGCACGTCTTTTACTGGGAAATAAACTCATGAGAGACTGATCTTGTGTTTCCTGGTTGTTTAAGGTCCTTGTGTCACAGAATAGGGAAAAATAACTGGATTTTTGGTCCACTAGGAAAGAATAGTTTTTCTCCCATTAGTACTTTGACTATATGAATTGACTGTGAGTTATGTGAGTGCTTTGCATCCGTGCTTCCTGGGTTGTCTTCTGGTTGCCTCTGCGAGAAGCTCCCTCCTCTGTCACACCCCGGAAGGCTTGTGTTTCACTAAGACAATTTCTTTCCATATGGCTGGAGAGGTAAAAGGAGCCAGATTAAACACGATCTTGACCTGAGGCTGAGCAAGTTAAGAGCTATGGGATTCAGTCGGGGGCATCTTGGGATTCATGGAAGGTTATTGAGCTGAAGGAGCACACAGTCAGAGCTATGCTTTGGTAAGTGAAAGGAGAGGCACATGTGCAAATATAACAGGGCTTGATGTGGGGACAAGGACTTAGTATATCCAAAGCCAAATGTTTGGTCTCACGGCCTTTATGTGTACTAGTCCCCCTGCCTTGAATATTTGTCCCAGCTCAAATATCACTTCTCAGAGAGCTCTTCCTTGATCCCCTTCTCGTCTAAATTTGTTTCCCTTGTTACACCCTCTTATAACTTCCTCTGGTTTTCTTTTCATAGCATTCACTGCAATTTTGAAAGTTTTAATTTGTCTTCCTAATCAGACCTTAAATTCTTTGGGGGCAGGATCCACGTTTTATTCATTTCTGTATGATGCCAAAGAAAAATTACACTGGATAGAGTTAAACAGGCAAGGAATACTTTATTTAAGACTAATGCAATAGGGGAGAGAGATTTAACTCAATTCCACTGAAACAAAAGGCAGGAGCGTTTTTAAGCTCTGGGGTAAGATAATGGAAAAATAGTGGAGGATATCTGTCTATTTCCAGGCCATCTGTGTCTGCTAATCAGTGCTTGTCAAAATTAGGCTCATACCTTCCCACAGAGACTGCGAGACAGGGGCACTATCTTTACTGATGGTTATATTTCTAAGGAATGGCTCCCAGGTCTTTGAGAAAAACATTTCTGGTTTGTAAAACTGGCAAGAAGCTGGGAGAAGATTTAAGTCTCAATGGGTCAGAGAAAGAATTGACAATTACAGTCATGTGTCACCCAACGATGGAAATATGTTCTGAGAAATGCGTCGTTAGGTGATTTTGTTGCTGTGTGAACATCATGGAGTGTACTTACACAAACCCAGATGGTATAGCCTACTACACACCCAGGCTCTATGGTGCTGATCTTATGGGACCACCATCATATATGCGGTCCGTTGTTGACTGAAACACTGTAATGCAGTGCATGACTGTACAAATATTCTAAAGTAAATGCTCTAAGAAAAGGGAGTTCAGGGGCCTATAGTCAGAGAGAAACTGTCTAAAGTTTAAGCAAGCTGAGAGGAACGTTAAGTCCATCTTAGTCAATGACCTGCTGCCTATGCTACATTCCTCCCCTACAGGGCCTGGCAAAGAACCCAGAAGATAGTAGGTATCTTTAACGTCAAATGAACATTTGTATGTCCATTTGGTTAGTCTCCATTTCCCTCTTAGACTATGAGCTCCATGAGGGTGGGGATCAGGCCTGTCTTGTTCATTAGTACAAACCCAGCCCTGTCTACTTGCTTCTAATAGGTGCTCAATAAGTGCTCATGGAAAGAATGAATGAATGGATGGATGGATGGATGGAGAGACGGAAGCACTAAGGATGACTTCCAGCTTTTCAGCGTGGGAGAAAGAAAGAATGGGGCCGGTAGTGGCTGATGTGTGGAAGTGACAGTGAAGGGCTCAGGGCAGAGCAAACAGTCATTTGATCCTGGGCTGTCCTGCTGACTTCTCAGGGAGGAGGGGGCTCACACTGTTGGTGTCTGAGATGGAGAGGACCGAGGGAGCACAGCTGGAACCTGGGGAAGTGGTTGTGCGTGCAGGTTACACCTCTTACATGCCCTCTGTTTGATTTCTAACAAGTGACAATGATCCTGGGGGAAGCGACACTGTATGCTCTTTTGAGTTTATTTAGAAGACAGAGCTGCACGGAGGTGAGGACCGCCTTCCAGGCCACCCCGCAGGCAGATGGATACTGGTGCATGTAATTACTTTCAGGGTCAAAGCAGCATGCAATCAGCTCCTTTGTCAGCAGCGTTCATTGAATAGTTTTATCGAGCCCGAGGGTGATTTTTTCCAGCACTGGAGTAATTGTCCAATCAACCGCAGGTCCTGGGGGAAGGTGGTTTGAAGGAAGCATCCCAAATGTTTGTGATTAAGACTGGATGGCTTCATTAATTAACTCAACAAACATTTGTTGAACACCTACTCTGTGTTGGGTCCTGCCCCAGGCATCGTAGGAGATGGAGGTAAATTCTTGCTCTAAAGAACCTATGAGTGGTTAAAGGGGATAAACAGAACCACCCTTAATCTCCTACTTATCCCAGGTATCCCAATAAGAGCCCCCAGGAGGAAAGACTTCCTCCTGATGGAGAAGGCTTTGGAGTAGGGCCTGGGAAGATGATGGGTGGGAGTAGGGGTGGGGATAGAGAGTTGGGGTAGTGTTGGAGAGTTTGGGTAGGGATGGAGAGTTGGGGTGGGGCTGAGGAGTTGGGGTGGGGATGTAGATTGGGGTGGGGATAAGGAGTTGGGTTGGGGACAGGGAGTTGGGGTTGGGGTGGGGAGTTGGGGTGGGGATGGGGAGTTGAGGTGGGGATGGGAGTTGGGGTGGGGATGGAGAGTTGGAACTTATGGACACTCAGAGTCGGTGACAAAGATTCTCTCCTTGATCAAACTCTAGCTGGGCTCTTTTGAGCCCTCTTCTCGGCTAGGCCTCAACCTCGATCTATAAAGACTTGAACAAACACTAACTTAGTTTCTAACAGCTCAAGGCTGCATCCCTAGGATGGCCCCAACCCTCCTTGAGAAAACTCAAGGCTGCCAAATGAACTGACTGTTCCAGCCACCACCTGAAGATAGGCCCCCGTCTCTCAGTCTCTGTGGGAGGGTAGGAGTCTCACTTCAGTAAGCACCAATCAGCAAACCCAGATGGGTTTCAGATGGATCAACCCCACCTGCCTGCTTTTTGTAATTTTCCCCTTCCCTGACTGTGCTCAAGCCCCGGCCCTTCCCTCCTCTCCTCCCTCATTCTCCCTTTGAAACACCCAGTCACCTCCGCACAAATCAGAATAGAGCTCAGCGCTATCCCCACTGTCAGTGGTCACTGAACAAAACCTCTTTTCATTGCTTAAACTAATGTCTGGCTGTGTTTGTCTTTGACATCAGTTCTCCACAGAAAAATAAACGGAGAAAACTGACCCATAGAGTTATTCAAAAGGAGGCCTTGTGGGATTCAATCCAGTAGGGAAAATAGCTAGAGAAAGAGCTGTGGAGAAAAGGGGGAGCCAGATCACACAGGGCCTTGAAGACTCAAGCAAGGAGTTGGGGGTTTTATCTTAGGTGCCATAGGAAGTGGAAGATTTTCAGCTGGGGAGTCACAGGTTCAGAGCAGTGCTTTGCACAAAGTAAGCATTCACTAATTGTTGCTATTATTATTTGCAGTTTAAAAAAAGAATTCTTCTGGCTGTATTATAGAGAGAGAATTGTGGGGAGCCAAGGTGGATATGGGACAACAGTTGGGAGGCTACTGCAATGGTCCAGGCCAGAGATGGTGGTGGTCTTGCTTGGATCAACGGTTATGGGGATGGAAGAGAGGTGACTGATTCCAGGACAGATTTAGGAAGTCAAACTGGTAGGACTTGGTGAATGGCTGGAAGTAGTGGGGGGCAGGGGAGGGAAAGGGAAAAAGTGAGGATGATGTCCAGGTCTCTGGCTTGGGAGAATGAGTAGATCATGGAGCTGTTCCCAGGTGCCGGAGCAGGTGTGTGTGGGGCAGATGGGGAGATCACTTTTTCAGATTGAATTAAAGAGCAGGTATGGATGCCCAGTATGCTATTGGGTATATGGGGCTGGGGCTCTGGATGGCCAACCTTCATGGAATGGGAGCTATTTTCATTTTCACGTTATGCTTGGTTTGACCCTGAGCTTCAGGCACAGCACTGAGAACCTGGCACATACATGACTTCGTTTGAGTTGTAAGGGAGGAAAAATTCTCCTCTACCCTCTTAGGGTCTTAGGCTAGGCCTGAGAATTAAACTGATATAAGACAGATTAACAGGAGAAAAGCATACACATTTTACTACACGGGGGTTTCACGAGAGAAGGAAGACCCAAAGAAGTGACCAGGGCAGAAAGCTTTTATACCTTTTAGATAAAGAAATGATAAATTTGCAAAGAAATGACAGGACAGAGGGGTTTGGGGTAGGGGCAGTGAATTGTGGAGAAATGACTAGGAGATGTGTGAGGGGGTGGAACTAGCGGAAGATAAGAGTTATTTTAGTAAGTTTGTGCAGACCTATTTCAGCATCGATTCCAAATTTCTGATGATAAGGATGCTCTCTTCCTGGTATAGGAAGGGTGCCGTTCTCATGAGAAATTTTATGGCCTGTCTTTATGTAGAAACGGGAAGTCAGAGAGCCCTTGCTGCATCTGCAGTTTCTCAAGTACCTCCAGCTCAAAAGAATCAATTTGCCAAAGTAGCATATTTTGGGATGGCATGTCCTGAGCCCCTTCAGAGTTCTCCCAGACTCTGGAATGAGATTCACATGAAGGAACTTTCTTTGGGAAGTGGAGATCATACGATTGGGCAAGTGAGACAGGGAAGGAAAGGAGCCAACGCAGTGTGTTATTGAGCCAGCAACTGTGATGGTGGCCTGGGGTTTAATCCTGTGGGGAAATACACACCTCAGAATGACCCCATGCCAGAGGTGAAAGAGCTGGGGTATTTATACACCAACTCTCCTAGTCATTGGTTGAGGGCAGCTTCTGGGAGTGTTCATTCCCTGGCACATCTGGGCTGCCATGTGCTGGCAGGGCAGCTTTCCACAGTTCCTGGAAGAGCCTCAGGCACAGATACAGATACTGACAGATGAAAAATGCTGGGGCACAATGAATCGTCCATGGAGTATGAGCAGGACATGGACAGCATTGGCTGTAAAGTCTAATAATGCAATCTGTATAACGTGTGGGTTTTAATCCCAACCTATCTAGAAACTGTTCCTCTATTTAGTTGTATGTCCTATTGTAGAGTTAATTGCAACCTTCAAATAAAATCTAGTTGAGAGTGGAGCAAATTATGTTCACAGTTCAGGGGGTAGAATACAACTGTAACCAACCTGTGAGCTAACGATTCCACATCTCACCCACTCTGGGTTTGTTAGTTTGTTAGAAATGAAGATTTATTGAATGTCTATTACGTACCAGGCCTTGTGCTGGGTACTATACACATATTATCTCATGTAATCTTTAATATATATAATACTCTATGAGATGGATCTGGTTAGACCCATTTTGTAGATAACGAAAGACTCAGTGATTTGCTCTTGTTGAAACAGTTTGCAATTGGTAGAAGCAAGTTTCAACCCCATCTTCTTTCCTCAACCTTTTGCTGCCTCCTGGCAGGTAGAAATTACAAAAATAATCTTAGCTCATGCATTTGGCTTACATTTCCATTCAATATTTATTGAAGTTCCCAGGTCCATCTAGTACTTACTGTCGGGGCTTAATAAGTTCTAAATAATAATGATTTTTCCCTGGATGAGTATAGATGCTTCTGTCAGCTGAGGCTGATTTCCACCTAATTTGCAGGGAATTTGTGCTGCACAATGATGAGCTAAATATTTATGCAGGGAGGATGTATGTACAAATCACATTTCCATAAGAAACACAAGGCAAATGAGAGTTTCCCACAAAAAAAGTTTATTGATGGGAAAAGATGCTTTAGAGAATCAAACATTAGCCAGGATTAACCACCATTATCCAAGAGTTACCCATATTTAGGCAATTTTAGCATTTATGTCAGAGAGGTGTCTTTATTAAGAGTTGCCACGGATTACTGGAGGAGGAATTGTTTTTGCTCCTCAGTGTTTAGGGAAAAAACTTGGGAATATGGATTAGCTTTCTCTTTATGACCAAGCCATCTTGCTGGATGACCACGGGCGAGTTGCTGCTTCTCTCTGAGCCTCAGTTTCTCAAGCTGTCATCTACTGGACAGGATCGGATGTTCCTCAAGGCCCTGCCCACTCCATCTTGTAATTCTGTGCACTACAACTGTGCCTCTCTGTCCTTTTATCCACACTGAGGAGCAGGCCGTTGACCTTGGACCGCCAGCCTTCCTAATGAGAGAAAGGAGTCAACATTTAGGCTACCTACTGTGTGCCAGGCACTCACTAGGTGTTTTATGTCAATCAGCTCATTACTCCTCACAGCCGTGCAAAGGCATAGATTTTTACTTCCATTTTATAGCTAAAAACAAATAAGTTGCAAGCTAAGGAGTAACTGCTACTTTTGGGGCCGTGCTCCAGTCCTTCCGACTCACATCTGAGTAAGTTCAACAAAAAGATTTTTAAAGGTAGCTGTTTTCATTCTAAGTTGTCTACCAAGAGGTTCCAAAGGGCAAAGAGCATAGGACTTGGGGTCGTGTAGGCCTGGGTGCGAATTCTGCCTCCCCAGTGTACTAGCTGGGAGAGAGTCAATCACCTCTTCTAGTCTTGTTTCCTCATCTGCACACACTTACCTTACGATCTCCACAGAAGACGGCTCTTGTGTAGATTCTACGAGAAACCACCCAGCTTTTTGGTGCCATTCTGAATGATTGGCCATTCTAGGCTTCCCTCCAAGGGTCGTCTTGGATGGCTGTTCTCACTGTCTCCACAGTGTAGGAAGCAGCTTTGGATGTGGCCCTTGCTCTCTCCCCATCCTTGCTGTCTTGAATTCTTTAGGCTGATCCCACCCAAGCCCTGGCCCTGCCTGACTTCTGCTCATATACATGGCGTATGGCTAGAGATGCGAGTCCAAGCCCCTGCAATACCAGGTTCTATTGTGTGACCTGGAGACACTTATCTGATTTCTCTGAGACTCTATTTCTCTTCCTTAAAATGGGCATGACTTTACAGACTTTGTTCAAGGCTTTTGTAGTTGGTTAAACACCATGATGCTGAAATTAATTGCATGCTGAACTGTGTTCTGCCTTCACCCCAGGGAATGACCTCAGCCCTTCTGAATGAATTCTTTTGTGACCTTAAAAGTTCCTGAGTTAAAGAGTCCCTCTGGCTTTGTTACAGAGGGGCATCTGAAACAGCTGGTCTACTGCTGTCAAGGTTCAGCTGCCTTGATTGAGCAAATGAGTGAGCAACCTCCCTCAAATATTGCTTTAAGGAGACTTATTTCTGCCTGGCTGAGACAGATTTTCACATAGATGTATCTCATTTAATGTTTTCAAAACCTTGTATGCAGGCACAGACTGCTAAAGTCACAGAACCAGCAGGTGGCTGCACTGGGATCCAGAGCTGGGTCCACTCGTGTCCTTTCTGCCCTGCCCACTGATGCTCATAGGCCTGGCCTTTGCTTGGAATTTGGCTTTCCCGTCACCAAGACCCACAGCCAGACTTTTAGTGTCACTTTCTTCTGAGGTCGTAACATGGCTTTGAAAAGATATTTCAGGAAAATTAGAGTGTTGTAAAATATTTAGAGGTATGGGTTCATAGGGGACTTCAGAAACACACACACACACACACACACACACACTCTGTCTCTCTTAAATAACAGCTTCATTGAGGTATAATTCACATACAATAAAATTCACCGTGTAAAAGAATACAATCCAGTGGTTTTTAGTCTGTTCGCACAGTTGTTATGCAACCATCACCACTATCTAATTTTAGAACATTTTCATCATCTCCCAAAGAAACTCCATACCTGTTAGCAGTCACTCATCATGCATCCCTGGCAACCACTAATTTACTTTCTGTCTTTGTGAATCTGCCTTTTCTGGATACTTCATATAAATGGAATCATACAACATGTGGCTTTTTGTGACTAGCTTCTTTCACTTAGCATAAGGTTTTCAGCCTTTATCCATGTTGTACCATGTATTAATATTTCATTCCTTTTATGGATGAGTGATATTCTGCTATCTGGACACACCACATGTTGTTTATCCTTTTATCAGTTGAGTTGATGGACGTTTGGGTTGTTTCCACTTTTTGGCTATTCTGAATACTGCTGCTATGAACATTCATGTACAAGTTTTTGTGTGGACATATATTTTCAATTGTCTTGGGTATAGACCTAGGGGTAGAACTGCTGGATCGTATGGTAACTCTATGTTTATCATTTGGAGGAACTGTCAGACTATTTTTCAAAGTGGCTGCACCGTTTAACAATCCTACCTCTGGAAACTCTTTTGGTTTTTGTTGGTTGAAATGGGTTTGCTGACGATTTATTAGAGTTTCAAGCCCAATTTGGTCCCAAGTCAGAGGAACACTCAGATTGAATTACAGGATTGGATTTAGCATGGCCAGAAAAGACCATCTATAGCCTATGACGTCGCACCTTAAATATCCTGTAATAAAATTCAAAATATAGTAAAGTCCTGGTTTTGAGTACTTGAATAAGAGCTGTGATCTAGCACAGGAGGAACAGTCTAGAATAGTGCTTATCTTGCTTTGAGTTCCCTTTGATGAGATGCTGAGACAAGGATCTAAGTACAAGTTATTTCCTTGGGAGGCGATCCCAGGAAACACCTGTTGAGGAACAGAGGCTGTGAGACCAGGAAGGGAAGGAAGCCAAGAAGGGGTGTGTTATCAAGCAGGAGCTCGGTTCAGCTGGGGAACTCCGGGATCCAGTGGAGAACATACCTTGGCGTTATCCCAACTGAGAAACAAAGACGCTGGGGCGTTTATCCACCAATTCCTGCTCTGTCAATTGGTTGAGGGCTGCTTCTGGGGGCATGAACTCCTTGAGACTTCTGGTTTGCCCTGCACACTGGCCAAGCCTGTGCCCACAGCCACAGGGAGTGGGTTGCAAGGTTTGCCCTAGGCAGCCCTCCACGTGTGGAGGTCCACGGGCGGGGATCCAGCAGCGTCAGCCAGGCAGCCAATCACATTGGTACTCGAGTAACCCGCCAGTGGCCTCTCCGCCTACACAAAAAAGATTGGATCAAAATGTCACGTAGGGCTGTCACTGTTGACTTAAAGGAACCAAAAGAAGGAGAAATAAAATCTTTTCCTAAACCCCTCCCTGAGGTAGGATGCACAAAGCTTCCAGAACATGGCAAATAGCTGCTACACATTTTTTTAAAAAATTGATGTTAGAGACATTTCTTTAAGAAAAGAATGGGGCAATTGAAAAGCACTTGCTGAAGTAATCAGAGTTGAGAGGCAGGAATAGAAATGGAAATCAGAATCCGCCTTGAGACAATTTAGTGGGATAATCAAAGGCTAGGAATTGTGCCAGTTCCCCACAGATCAAAACCGCTGGGTTCCACAGAGCCCTGAGCACATGTTTATCTTTAAGCTCAGCGGAAGAAGGGGCCTGTGGAGCAGCAGCTTCCAAATGCCACTGGAGACCAGAGGCACCTGGGGCACGTGGTGAAAAACGGGTCTGGGGTCTCACCCCAGAATCTCCAAGTGTGGGGCCTGGGAATCTGTATTTTAAGTACCCCAGGAGACTGTGAGTCAGATTTGGGGACCTCTGAGAGGAGACAGTAATATTGTAGATAAAGTTCCAAACATTTTTGGAAAGTGACAGGAAAATGGACAACCCACTGTGCTCTTTCTCAGCCTCTCCCGCGGCCCTACTTAGATTTCGCTGGCTGGTGGTCTGTAGCTAGCCCGGGCCTTTTGTTCCTCCCCTGGCTCAAATATCCAGTAGTAATGTCTGTTGCGGTTGGATTTTCATCACTGAAAACTGGGACTCTCTTGTGGTCCTCTCTGTAAGGCACCGCCTCAAACAAGCAAACAAGTAAACAATCAGACAGAGGCTAGTCAGTTGAAAGGGATACAAGAGGAGTTGGTCTAACTTGAGTGTCTCTGAAAACATGAAAGGCTATTAAATCTTCTCCTCCCTCCCCACCGAACTTTTCTTGTGGGCTGAATTGTGTTCTCCTAAAATTCATGTTGAGGTCCTAAGCCCCTGTACCTCAGAATGGGACCTTATTTGAGATAGGGTCTTGACAGAGGTAATCCAGTTAAAACAAGGTCTTTAGGGTGGGCCCTAATCCAATATGACTGATGTCCTTATAAAAAGGGGACATTTGGAGACAGACAGACACACAGACAGGGAGAAAGTCACACGAACATAAGACGGCCATCTACAAGTCTAGGAGAGAGGCCTGGAACAGATCCTTTCCTCACAGTCTCAGAAGGAACCAACCCTGCCACCACCTCGATTTCAGACTTCTAGCCTCCAGAACTGTGAGATGACGAATTTCTGTTGTTTGAACCACCCAGTCTGTGGTACTTTGTTATGGCAGACCTAGCAAACTCATCTAGTCAGCTTCCTCTCCAGTGGAGCCTACCTCCCAAATTTCTCTCAGTCCATCTTTCCTTTCCATCTTCACAGCCTTCACTGTAACCCAGACCTCCACCATCTGCCTGGACCCCTGCCGTAGCCCCTGATTTGCCTTTCTGCTTTCACTCTGACCCCCTGCTTTTCTTCTCTGCGCGGCCACCAGTGCCATGTTTTATAAACACACATCCGATAGTGCCTCTCCTCTGCTCTAAGCTCTTCTGTGGCTCCCCACGATTCTCAGGATAAAGACTCAAATCCTCAGTCACAAGGCCCTCTGTAGTTGACCGTCCCTCAGCTCTGTGGCCTGCCGCTTCTCTTCCTATGTTCCCTCACAGTGGTCTTATTTCTGTTCCGAGTTAGTCTTTCTTCTGTATCAGCAATCTCTGCCAGGAATGCTCCTCCTTACCCCTGCCCTTCTCTTAGCCCATTCCCCTTCTTCAATGAGGCTCAGTTAATGCCGTTCTAGGGGGTCACCAAGTGAGACTTGTTCTGTCGTAAGCTTTCTAGACACCCTGAACTCTTCTGTGGCAGCAGCTACACGTTTGTAGTTAATAATTTGTGTAATGATTTATTTAGTGCCTATTTGGAATATAAACCCCATGGAGGCAGGGATTCTTGTTCTGTTTGTCTACTTCTCTCTCCCCAACACCTGGAACAGTGCCTGGCACATAGTAGGTGCTCACTCAATATTTGTTGTGTGAACAGAGGAATGGAACGGACTCTCCAGAAGGGCCCGGACCGGGTCTGTCTTGTTCATTTCTGTTTCTGCAGCCCCCAGAGCAGGGCCTGGCATAGGGTGAACTCTCTGTGAGGGTTGGGAGGGGTGAAGGGTGAAGAGGAAGGGGAGGGGAGGGGGTCACCAGCGGAACAGGACTGACTCTCATTAGACAGAGCTTCCCTGGGTTGGGCTCCCTCTAAGGGAGCTCTCGGTTCCATGGGGACACCCTCCTGCCATCAGACCACTGCGATGCAGTCTGGCGTAACACCCAGAGGGCTACCTGAGAGAGTCAAAGGGGGATCCTGGGTGGAATGGACGAGAGGGGATGAAATGGATGAGAGGGGAGGGTTGAAATGGATGGTGGGGAGAGCTTAGGGGCAATTAGGGAGTTGAAGAGCAGGCTGTCGGGGGACATTTTTTTCCCAGATTTTCCTATGTCCTGCTGGCTTGAGGGCGATGTGAGGACTTCGTGAGGAGGCAGCAGAAAGCTCACAGAAGCTCACTCCCTGAGCATGAGCTCGTGGACAGTAGAACACTTTGCTCGTTGGGCTGCATTCCCAGTGTTCACCACGGCACGTGGTGTGTTGGGGTTCCCCCGGCTTCCCAAACTGTGGACTTCTCTCATGGGCTAAAATATCATATGTCTGTATGAGGCTTCCACTTTAGAAAACAAGGTTCTTCTCTCCCAAAGTGTTCATCTCTTCTAATTTCTGGAAAGCTAGAATTTATTCCGGAGAGTCTCTGGCAGGCAGGCCCCATTATTCAGAGAGACTCTCGTGGCTTCTTCCCAGTGGCTGGCCTGGCTAAAGGAATCCTTCCTTTAAATCTCTCCGTGTCTCATCTCCTTGCATTTCAGGGCACTTCAGTATATTGTCAAGCTGTTTGGGTTTGGATCGCAAAGCAGTCAAATATGTTTTCAATGGAGAGAGGGGGCAAAATGCCACCCACCCCAACAGAGCCTTCTTGGGGAACATCCACAGGCATGGCTGGGTCCCCAGATTGGAGCTGGAGCTGAGAAACAGTCTGGATGACACGCTGGTGATGCGGTTCCTCAAGCAAAGATTCCTCTGGCGTCACGGAATATCTGCTTCTATAAACAACTTCAGCATCTTCTCTCTCCCTCTCCCCCAGCAACAGGGCTTGATTCAGGTATCTTTGATTGAATTAGTAATTCCTCAAGCACAACATAAAATAAAATCGGAGGGAAAGTGTAAATGAGAAGATGGAGAGATTTACTATATTAAAATGTTCACTGTGGTATCACAGACATGTGATGGGAGAATTTACTGAGATTATTTGTGCTTCGTTGATGCTGCTACAGTAGAATCAGAAACGCTGAGTGCAATCTGTTTTGGCTTTTGGTGTGTTTCTTTCTGTCTACTCTCTTTTCAAGGAGGTGTCTTCTTGCCTCCAGTGGAGTGAACTGGACTCTGTATCTCGGGTAAGCCTGCGAGGAAGGAACAAACGTCTTCCTCGTCTTTGCTCCCAAGCTCCCAGCAATTTGCTACAGGCTCACAGCAATCCAAAACCTTCCGTGCCTCAGTTTTCTCATCTGTAGAATGGGGACAAATATAGTACCTACCTCCATGGGACTGTTGGAGGATTAAATGAGTTAAGATAGATAAAGCACACAAAACAGTGCCTGACACATAGTAAGCACTCAATAAATGTTATTATTAATTATTATCAACAGAGATGCATAAAGTCAGGAGGAGAGAAACGTTAAGCATGTGTATCAGTCAGGGTTCTCCAGAGAAACAAAACCATAAGATCTATACCTATACCTATACCTCTCTCTCTATATATATATCTAAATCTATCTACCTGCATCTATATATTGGTATACATCAATTTATTTCGAGGAATTGGCTCGTGGGATGGTGGGACTGGCAGGTCTGAGATTTGTAGGGCAGGCCGGGAGCCTGGAAACTCTCAGGCAGGAGCTGATGCTGCTGTCTTGAGGCAGAATTTCTTTTTCCTGAGGGAAGCCTCGGTTTTGCTCTTCAGGCCCTTGGACTGATTGGATGAGACCCACTCGCATCCTGGAGGATAATCTCCTTTACTGAAAGTTACTGATTGCCGATGTTGACCACATCTACAAAGTGTCTCCGCAGCAACACCTAGATTAGTGTTTGATTGAATAAACTGGGTACTACAGCCAGGCCAAGTTGACGTATAAAGCTGGGCAGCAGAGCGTGACATCCCTAATCAAGCTAACTTGTCCCCGTGCACACAGGCTGCGCTGACCAGCTGGGTCTGGCCTCGGCAAGCTTCGTTCCTCCTCTCACAACTCTTAGGTTGTTCCCTCTCCTCCATTCTTATCCACTGACGTGGCTATCTCTTTCTTTCTTATTTCTCCCGTGGGTAGGGGAATTAGGGGTTGTCTTTTGGTTTCTTGGGGTGACAGAGCGGGGGAAGACCGAAGAGGGGGTCTGATGCGTGGAGGCATCTTGTTTCTCCTTTCTTCCCATTGACTCTGACTCTCAAAGAGAAAGAAAAACTAGACATCGCCCACTGCCAGAGTGAATCTTATGCCAGTACTCACACGGGTTTTGGAAACTCATTAAGCTGAAAGTGTGTCTGTCTCCTTCCCAGTCTTGAATTACAGTAACCAGCCCCCTTTCCTTGTTTCTTGTTCTGTCAAACTTCTTTTCCTTGATCACAATAAATGGGGGAGGGAGGGGCTGTCCTATTGTGATGGCTGGTGACCGTCGCCCAGCTGTGAGTTCCGTTGGAAGATGAGGTAGTGACATGCATTTCTCAATCAGTTATAAAATGTGTCTCCCACTCTCACCCCCCACAGGCTTGTGACTGTTTAGCAACAAACTCCTTCTTACACGCAGCTTGTCACAGTCTCTCCCGCTTGTCAAATTTTATTTTAAAACAGTGTATGCTAAAAAATATTTACGGATAAAATTATATACTGTTTGGGATTTGCTTCAAAATAATACAGAAGGGGAAACTGGATGGGGTATAGTTGAAACCAGATTGGTCATAAATTGATAGTTGTTGAAACTGAGTGGTGGGTATATGGGGCTCTTTATACTGTTGTGTGTACTATTGAATATGTTTATAATTTTCCATAATGAAAAATTTAAAGAGAAAAAGAGAAAAAAAACCCACATCATGAAGTCTTTAAGTATGTTTTCAAATAGTGTTCCTCAAGAATATACTCAAGGTTCCACAGATGTTTGATTAAAACTTCAGTTTTTAATATATTCTTAACTCTTTATGACTCGAGACAACAGGGTGTGGTAGTATAGAGCTGGGATGGACACACTCTGCAAAGGGCCAGATAGTAAACGTTTTTGGCTTTGTGGACCATATAGTGCAAAAGCAGCCATTGGCAATATGTAAATGAATGTGCATGGCTGTGTTCCAATAAAACTTTATTTATGAACACTGAAATTTGAATTTCATATAATTTTCATGTGTCACTAAATAGTTTTCTTCTTTTGACTGAAAAAAATCATTTTAAAATATAAAAAACATTCTAAGGGACCAGTCTGGTGGCAAAGTGGTTAAGTTCATGTGCTCTGCTTCTGTGGCCTAGGGTTTATGGGTTCAAAACCCTGGGCGTGGACCTACACACTGCTCATTAAGCCATGTTGTGGCAGCGTCCCACATACAAAATAGAGGAAGATTGGCACAGATGTTAGCTCAGGGCCAATCTTCCCCACGAAAAAACAAAACAAAACAAAAAAGCATTCTAAGCTTGTGGGCCTTACAAAATCAGATGACGGGCTGGGTTTGGCTTGTGTGCCAAAGTTTGCAGACCATGTTATAGATGATAGTTTAACAAACTGGAGATGACCAACAAGGTAATTTGGCCTTACAGTGTTGATTTCTTTCCCTGAACAACCTGGGGAATAAAATTTCTCCGATATCATCACTGTGCATGTTAAAAAAATGAAACAAAACACCCAAGCCAACTACAGAGGATGTTGATTGAAAAAGAATCAAATAATTAAGATGTGACAAAAATACAAAAGCAAAAGTCCCTTTCCTCATTGCTCACCCCCTAGCCTACTACCTGGAGGTAACAACTGGGGTCCCAGTCCACAGGGATCCCAAGACACACTTCTCCATCCCTCTTCCTCCTCTCTCCAAGGCCAGATATACATCAGTGCTACTTTGAGGACCAAGCAAGACAAAAAGATAAGCTGACCACTTCCCCACATGTGAAGAATTATACACTTTACATTTGGAGGATCAGCCAACTCACTGGCAGGTGAACTGTTGCTCCTAAATGATAACCAAGTAGGAAGGGAATGGTTGTATGTCTAAAGTGACATGTGTCAATGTTGCTCTAAAAAACTCGTGGTTCATCATATCCCTGAACAGGATCCCACTAGGGAACCTTGGGCAAATCTTTCTTCCTGCCTCAACTTCTCCAGTCTCTCTGGCCCTATCTGGATCCCAGCCGCAGGGAGCTAAGTTATCTGGTTGATCTGTTGGTCTGATGTCTCTCATGGTTTGTTTTGTTTTTTCCCCTCTCTTTGTTTTTCCTTTTGATTTTCTGAGCGTGGACACTAATTTGACTCTCGGCTTCCTTTCTATTTTTTCCTTAGGGGATCAAACAGTCTATTTTAGTTCATGAGATGGTGAAATACATTGAAAGTAGCGAGAAAAAAAAGTGTGAGCGAGAACACGCCCGCTGCTTCCGCTGGGATCCTCGCTGGCTGTTCCTGAGTTTTCCACGGAAAGCACTTAGATACTCAGAACAAAAGCTAAGTGGTGTGTGTGCTGCATTTTTCTTTTAGAACAGGAGAGAGGAACCTCAGGGATTAGCTGGTCCAAACCCATCTTTTATAGATGGGGAAGCTGAAACTCGTGGACGTGGAAGGCAGGAAATAGAGGAGGGGGGCATGAGTGAGACAGGGATATGTTTTGGGGACAATGAGCAGGCCTGGAGCCTGGGATGGATGGGAGGAGGTACTGCAGGGTGTGTGGGGGATGAGAGATGAGGCGGAGGGGGCCAGGCCGAGATAGTCCTTGAATGCCCAGCTTGAGACTTGGCCTCCCTTTGGGGGTTAAAAGGCTACTAGAAGGTTTAGGCAGTGAGTGTTGGCTTCCGTTATGCTTCAGAAAGATGTTTCTGTGGAGGATGTGTGATATGAGACTGGAGGCTGGGGGACAGCATTAGGGGAGGTGAGGAAGGATGGACAGCAGATGTGGACCTTCAGTGGTGAGTGGAAGGAGTGAAAGGAGATGGTGTCCTGGGAGAGAGGCAGAGCTTAGGCAAGGGCTTTTGTCCAAATGGGGAGATGAGCACACTTGAAGAGTGGCACGAAGGAATCTGTGGAGGGGGAGAGACTGAAGATGTAAGAGGGTTGCCCAGACAGAGCAAAACCTTGGAGGTGGTGACCCAGGGCCAGGTGAGGGAGAAGAGGAGGACTCAGTTGGCAGGGATTGGCTTTGACAGCTGGGGACCCAGCCTACAGTGCGAGCCCAGCCACAAAGGCTGACCTGTGACACCTCTGTGTACCGCTGAGGTTCTGGTGTCAGAGGCCCCTGACCATAGAAACGTTGGCCACCGAGAGGACAAACCAGATGGGTGAGCTCTGGACCCCAGGGTTTCCAGTGTCCCTCCACCAACTCACCCTCCTTACTCTTGGGAGGAAGTGGAATCAAGGTGGTGTAGGCTACTGTTTAATGATGGTTGATATGAGAAAGTGGAAGACATAATGACCAAAAAGAAAAGTCGCCCACTGGATGTCTGGAAGCATCCTCTCAGCATCCCTGCCTTTATTCTGACTACTTTGGCCGGGATCCTTACGCGATATCAAGTGCCGCTCCAGCCATATTTGTTTCAGACCCTCTCCAATTTCTGACGATTAGTTTCTTGGCCAGTAAGCTGGACTGGAGCAGGAATACTTTAATGTGCTTATTTATTTCTCATTGGTTACATGAGTTCCCTCGTAAGTAAGTTCTATGGTCCCCGAAAGTGTCAGTGTGAAAACTTAAATGGACTCATCAATTTCTCAGCCCGTCTTCCTGGAAGGTCAGCCTTGAAGCAAATTGCATCTTTGTCACCACCAGTCTCACAGCCCTGCCACCACTTTGGCCTCCTTTTTGAGCAGGAGGACCTTAGATTCATAGTTACAGTATTCGAATCAATTTGAGAGAGGAGGTGGGGACAGCGGAGGAAGGGCCTTGCCAGCTGAGAGGGAGCCTGGATGAACGCATAGAGGGTCACCAGAGCCTGTCCCCTTCAGAGAGCTGGAGCCTGTGGCCAAGCAGCGGAGACACGGATGAGCTGGGGGTGGATGTGTGCTAGTCACGGGAGGATTTTAAGCAGGGAGATGGCACTGTTAGGCTTCACCGGAGGACGATCATTTTGGCTGCATGGTGGAGGGTGCATGCAGAGAGGAGAGGCAGGCAATGGTCCCATTGTTTTCTTTTTTCGTGTGTGTGAGGAAGATCAGCCCTGAGCTAACATCTGATGCAATCCTCCTCTTTTTTTACTGAGGAAGATTGGCCCTGAGCTAACATCCATGCCCATCTTACTCTACTTTGCATATGGGATGCCGCCACAGCACGGCTTGACAAGCAGTGCATCGATGTGCGCCTGGGATCTGAACCTGCGAACCCTGCGCCGCCGAAGCAGAGTGCGCGCACTTAACCGCTATGCCACCGCGCTGACCCTGGCAATGGTCCCATTGAGTGTGACAAACTCCCACACCCCATTAGAGCTGGCGAAGACCAGCTTCATGATTTCAGAGCCCAGTGCAAAGTGAAAATAAGCATCTTATTCAAAATTTAAGTACAATGGAGTATTATTCAGCCATATAAAGGGATGAAGTACTGATACATGCTATAACATGAATGAACTTCAAAAACATTACGCTAAGTGAAAGGAGCCAGACACAAAAGGTCACCTGTTGTGTGATTCCATCGATATGAAATATCTAAAAGAGGTAAATCCATAGAGATAGAAAGAAAGTAGATTAGTGGTTGCCAGGGGCTGGGGGACAGGGAGGAAGGGGGAATGACTGCTTAATGGGTATGGGGTTTCCTTTTGGGATGATGAAGCCGTTTTGGAACTAGATGGAGGAGGGGGTTACACAAGATCTTGAATGCACTAAATGCCACCAAATGGCACACTTTAAAATGGTTAATTTTATGTGATGTGAATTTTACCTCAATAAAATAACTATTCACAGGTGCTGGTGTTTAGGATGTGGACATCATTGAGGGGCAGGGAGAGCATCATTCTGCATACCACACCCTTCCAGAATGATGTTGAATTCCTGACCCAATAGATGCAGAGCCAAATTCTTCCAAAAAGCTTTGTTTCTCGACAGAGTAGAGAAGTTCTTTTACACTTTTTAGATAAACTATTCTTCTGCTATTGTGTGTGTGTGTTTATGAAGATCCATTGATTTATAGTAGCAGCTGCTATAAATATAAAGTAGCTTGGACATTTTGGATGGATGTCATGAATTCCATGCCAGAATTATGTGTCATTAGCTGCTCTCCTTACAATTCATCTAGTCTGGAAAGAGAGAGGCTGGTAAGCATTATAGAGACTGAAGGTCCACAAGGGCATCCTCTGAGCTAAATTATTTAGTCCAACTCTCTTATTTGATACGTCACAGAATTTGAGAAGTGCGGGAAAGCTTCACCCTGATGATCTTCCAGCTTTGAAATAATTTGAGTGAAGGGAGCTCACTACCTGTCATAGCAGATTACCCCAAGGTTGAATATTTCAATGTCTAGAATGTTTTTATTTTCCTGAAGTTGAAACATGCCTTTCTTTGGTTTATACCCACAGGTCCTGGTTGTGTCTTCTGTGGCACACTGGTTGCCCTTCTGCAGGGAAGTGAAGTCAGAGATCCTGTTCCTTCTTCTTAAACCTAAATGTCCTCTATTACCTTGCAAGCTTCTTTACAGCCAGTCCATCCTCCCTAGGCACAACGAATGTATTCACTTCCCTCTTAAAACCTGGTGACCAGATGTCCTTCCCCCCATCCCAATGCCCCCTCCTCTTCCCCTCTACCTAGTCTCCTCAGAGTGCTGCCCTCTCCTTCTTGAGGCCGTCTCACACAGAAGCCCTTCTTTTGATCCTTTACTCTTATGGTGAGGCTTATTGATCTCTTAGGAAAATAAAGCTCTGCCCTAGAGGCACGTGGAACTTGCTGACCCTCTCTAAAATGGAATGGGCCATTATGGGCTGAATTGTGTCTCCTCCTAAATTTATATGTTGAAGTCCTAACCCCCAGTACCTCAGAAGGTAGTGACTGTATTTGGACGTAGGGCCTTTAAAAAGGTAATCAAGATAAAATGAGGTCTTATGGGTGGCCCTAATCCTGTATGACTGGTGTCCTTATAAGAGGAGATTAGGACACAGATATGCACACACGTGGAATAAAGACCATGTGAAGACACAGGGAGAAGACAGCCATCTACGAGCCAAGGAGAGAAATCAATCAGAAGAAATCAACTCTGCTGAAACCTTGATCTTGGACTTCTAGCCTCCAGAATTGTGAGAAAATAAATTTCTGCTGTTGAAGCCCCCCAGTCTGTGGCAGCCCTAGCGAACTCACAGAGGGTCCTAGTCATCAGAATCTCCCCACTTGGCCTCTCTTCCTTCTCTCCTTTCCAGAGGAGTCACTCCCTACATGATCCTCACCTCCCACTAGGCAAAGATAGAGAAGGTGACTTTTGGCTGAAGCAGAAAAAAAACAAAAATCAAAAACATGATTTATGTTCCCAGCAGGCTGCCCACCGGATAATTCATGGCAGAGCTTTGGCAGCATCTGTTGCTTCTCCAGGATGTTGAGTCCTGGTTTTAATGGCTTGTTTATGGATTCTCCCGACCCCCCCAGGACTGTGGGGTTATTGTCCCTGGGTGCCCGAAGTGGACGCTCTGACTCATCTTCTAGTTTCTAAGGGAAAGTGGATTTAAAGGCTACCAGCAGGGACATTCTGGTAAACAACACGGATTTGGCTGTGCGCTAACAATGCTTCCAGATGCTTGGGGTCCGGTAGATGAAGTGATGGTTCCCAGACATCACTCCTCATCACGCTGGACAGTGGCCTGAGGGTCTGGGTGGGGCCTGATCTCCAGAATGCAGCTGGAAGGGGGTAGCCAAGGGGGGTTGTCAAGACTTGGCAGCTTGAAGTTCCTAACAGAGTAGCCGCATAGGGTCTCACATGCCTTCACGCGGATCATGTCTGCAGGATGCAGGGTTCCCTGCATGCCTGAGCTACGTTGAAAGCAGAGCAAAGCTCATCTCTTTCTGTGGGTTCAACCTAGATGGCATCTCAAACCAGGAATTGATTATAGAATTTGAGAAAGGCCAGTGCAGTAAGCAAACACAGCCCTCTGATTGGCTGAGTTAGGGCAGCAGAAGCAAAGAAGACAGAGGGATGGGAGGTAGGGGTCTAGTAGTGAGGGTCCCAGGATGGACCCTTACCACTGACAGCTAGCTTCCTTCTGTGTTCAGTGCTATAGGCCAGTGCTAGTTGTCTTGGTTACAGAGCCTGTTTTCTTACAGGAGCAAAGGGCAGATGTATTAACGTCTGCTTGTGTCAAATCTGGGAGATATGTAGGAAAGCGAGGGATTCAAACAGCTGGGGCTGGGGATTTTTGATCTATCTGAGGCAGGGTGATTTACAAGGGGGGGGTGGGTCAAGAATATGCAAGTCACGGAGTGTCTTTATCACTTGCCCCTCTTGGGCTGAAGCTCAGCTCTGAGCCCACCTGGGGCAGCATCGAGCGCTAATGAGTTGGGTTCTGAGATTCTGGAATCTCTGAGCTGAGATCCTGTGAGCATGTTGAGGCTCCCTGAGCTGATGTTGCTGACCAGATTTGTTTTGTGGCTGCTGCTGATGTGATAATCTGGGGAGCATTCTGTGGGGTAAGGCCTAAAACTAAGGCACAATTTGATGTGCAACCTTGATATCTGATGAAACCGAGAGGTCTGGAATGGCCTAATTCCCTTCCCCACTCTGCTCCCGCAGTTAAGGTCCCTTCTCAGACAGCCCTCCTCATCAAGCGGACAGGGTGCAATTCTTGCTTATCCCTGAGTAGCAGGCTTCAGTTCCCTGCCAGATCCTGGAATTATTTGAACAGTCCTCTCATAGGAACCAAGGGTCACCACACCCACTTGATGCTACAAGGCCTGCCTCCCACAGCCCCTGGTTGTTCACTTTGTTCTGGAGCACAACGTCAGTGTGGCCTTTTGTGATGTGCAGTGTCCTCTTCACCTGGGCTGTGAGTGTATGTGATCAACAAACTGCTGTCAGTCATATCTATCCAGTGTCGGGTGTTGTGTATTAGGCCATCCCTATAACTCTAGGGCAGGAAGCCCTCCCTTACCAATGAGGTGAATAGGACGTGGTTTAAACAGACTCTCTCCCGAGCCATGCCTGACAGCTGTCGTGTTAGGCTCCCTGAAGAGTGGAACAGCTGACTCTGTTTAATTCAATTAGAACTTTGAGTTGCTCAGACCAAATTCTCTTGGGTAGGAGGGCACCATTCAGGGTCAAGCCTGGTTACGTTCATGCTCTCACTTCTGAGGTCATTCTCTGCTCCTTCCTTTGATCCCAGGGTACCAGGCCCAGCACCTTATGAGCTCTGCCAGCAATGCACAAGTCCTTCTCTTTTCTCCTTGGAGGCACTGATAAAATAAGACCCCTGATGGCTGTCTTGGTGTGCCCATCATTCCCCTAGTTCAGATGCTTCCTTTTTAGATGAATGAATAAATTAATGAGCAAAATGGAGAATTGACTCTGTGTAACAAGGGAATTTGGCTTGATGTTCCCTGAGAGTGTGTATTAGTTAAGATAAAAGGCATAGCTGCTATAACAAAATACCCCAAATAACATGGTTTCAAGAACAAAGAAGTTGTTTGTCTCCCGTACAATAGTCAGAGGTGACATTCTAGGTCAGTAGGTAGCTCTGCTCCACACAGTTCTTCAGGAGCCCAGGCTGATGATGCCTCTGCCACCTTCATGTGGCTTCCAAGGTCACTTTGGTTATCTCCATCCAGCCAGTAGGAGGGGGAAAAATGTGCAAATCCAGGGCCATCCGGGCCATAAATTCTTTGTAAACAAAGGAGACAGAAATGGCACATGTTGTGTTCACTCATATTCCATCACTGGAATGGGCACATGGCCATCCCTAGCCTCCAGTGAAGCTGGGAAATGCAGTCCCTAGCTGGATGGCCATGTCCCAGTCACAACAACTATGGAACAAAGGGAGATAGACTTGGGTGGACAGCTAGTGGTCTCCCTCACAAGGAGCAACTTGACGTAGATGAAGGGACACAGGGCTGGGAGTCAGAAGATATTGCTTCAAGTCCTGGCTTCCCCCCATTGCTAGCTATACTCCCTTGGGCAAGTACCTTTCCACTCTGAGCTTCACCGTCTCCATCTGCAGAATCAAGACCACAGCTTGTTTACTTCATTGAGTTGTCCTGAGGATCAAAATGAGATGACATGTAAACTCTAAATTGCTGGCATGCGTAAGATATGCTGATGGCCTTGGCGCCCTCTGGCCTTAACATTCTGTGCCCTGAGGACAGGGGGCTCCTGCCTTGATATCTGGTTGCCTGCAATGCTCATGTTCACAGAATTGGCTGTTTACCATGAACTGGAGAATCACTGGGTTTTCAATCGCTGCGGATTGAGGTGGGGGGTAACCTCAAGTGCTCAGTGCTCTGCAGCCAGCAGATCCCTCTGGGAGTGTCTGCGTCACCTACAGCTTTAGGAATTCCTTTCCTCTTCTGGTGAGAAAATTGAAAGGACTCAGGAAGATTTGTATATGGAGTGAAGGAAAAGAGGAGGTGGACAGGCAAGGATTAGAGCTGGAGTTTTCAACCTTGGGTCCACGGACCTGTGGAGGGATCTATGTCTGGGCACTGGGTTGTGAACTCCTTGCAAGTGCAATGCAAAATTTTGTGAGTATATTTCACATGGCTTTTTCTTTTTTCCTCCAGGGGAAGAATTCCATAAAGTTACCCAAATCTCAAAGGGGTCCTTGATGCAGGAAGGCTAAGAGGCTTGTGAGTGATAGACAATCTCAATCCACACCCTGTAAAAAGGACAATGACCAACTGGTATATGTTTAGAGAAGGCAGCTCAGAAGCTGAGGGGACAGGGAGCAGGTTTTATGAGGAGGACCTGTAGAGAGAAATTGGGCTGTTAAGTTTGGAGGTGAGAGGTTGGGGACATAGGGATAGGACTCAAATGAGGTCATCAGATTTCAGGGCAGAGTAGCAGGTGCTATTGGTGCTCTGCCCACGTTCCCAACACTCGATGCTCTAGAGCATGCTGGTGGCTTCCTATGGCAAGTTGCTGCAACTCTGCCTCAAGGTTTTCTCTGGCTGCAGAAACTTGCAGGTGCATGGGGCAGGTTGAAATGCTGGGGAATTTACACCCCCGGGAGCAACACTCAACCAATGCTGCATGGAAATTTGTGGGTAGAACCCCAGCTTCCTCACCCCTTGGGTGGGATAACTGAAAGGTCTATGCTATACCAACACTGGAACAATAGAAATATAATGTGAACCGTAAACGTGAACCACGTATGTATTTTTAGATTAAGGTAAAAAGAAACAGGTGAAATCAATTTTAATATTATATTTTAACCCAATATATCGAAAATATTGTCATTTCACTACATAATCAATATAAAAATCATTAATGAGATATTTTACTGTTTTTTTATACAAAGTATTCAAAATTTGGTGTGTATTTTACACTTATTCTACATCTCAATGTGGACTAGCCACACTTCAAGTCCTCAATAGCCCCACGTGGCTGGTGGCTGTTATATTGGCCAGCACAGTTCTATACCATCTCCTCAAGGTTCCCCGGAGGGATTAAGCTATAATTACCCACAGTAGTAACATGCTCATTAATGCCTCCAAATTAGCTTCCTTCCTTTCTCTGACTGAGTTCCTCATTCCCCAACTGGGGGTTCCTAAAAGCACCTCTAAAATCAGGTCTGCTTTTGGAGATCCCTTCCTAAGACAGCCAGTGGTAAGACCAAGGGTGCTCCAGAGGGTAGCACTAGGACACAGGGGTGAATGTGTCAGGAGAGTTCTTGAAGCAGCATCAGAGCTAGTCATTCATTCAAAATTATGTGTTGAGCCCTTGCTATGTGCTATGCACTGCTGGCCACTGTCTAAAAGGGGAATGGGTATGAAGCTCCCCATCACAAGAGGGGGTCCAGGAAGATGCAGACTGACTTCTTGGTGGGCCAGCTCCACAGCACTTCATGAATCAGACTAGGATTTTGATCACGTGCTGTCTGGCGTCCTTTCCAGCCTATAGATGCTGCCTTCCATGATTCATCTGTGCTTCCGTGAAGCTTCTCACGTTGTTAATTGCCTATCTCCCATGGCACGTCGCTCCCTAAAGCTGCAAATCAAGGTTTTTGTGACATTTCTTCTCCAGCAGTGACTTGTGATTAGGTTGTTGTTCCTAAAAAAGGTCCATCCCTCATCATCTTTGCAATTTCCCTTTGATTTTCTTGTTTGGCAAATTGCAGTTCTCCAGATAAAGACTGGTTTGGAGTCTACTCACTTTCCCCCTTCATTACTCAGCCAGCAAATACACCTAAGGCTCCTGTTGCTGGAGGCGAACTTCAGAGGCCGTCTGGTTCAACGCCTTTATTTCAGAGATGGGGAAACTGAGGGCTGAAAGGGGAAATTGCCAGCCCATGGTAATTATGGTAAAACAATGGCTCGGCTGAGATGGAAAGGAAGTGCCTGGGGTCTCTATAATCTCTTTCCCCAGCTCTTTGCCTCAATTTCTCTTAGCTCCAACCCATGGGGCTGGCCTAACTCAGGCGAAAGCTACAGTCTGTGCCCATCACTGGCTGGGAGGTGGAACATGCCCCAGGAAGGAAATGGTTTTTCTCACGATGGGGGAGAATGTTTTTAGTCCTGAATTACTCTGAGGCTTTTGGGGGTGGTCACTCAGTGGTTAGGGCTTAAATCAAGACTCTGCCTCCTCCTTTGATGGCTGTGGAGCTCTAAATGGGTCTCCTGGCCTCTCTGAGCATCAATTTCTACTTCTGCAAAGTGGGAATGATGACCTCAATAACTGGTACAGCATTTTTCTCTGGTGATAAAGGACAGGTAAATCCTTATCTCAGCCTACAAAGTTTGGCCCCTGCTGAACTCAAAGATACTCTCATGCTAGGCTGCCCTTGGTCTCAGTACTTGAGCCTTTTGGACTTTTTCTCAGTCCCTCAAACATGCTGGAGTTTTCCTGCCGCTGGGCCTTTGTCTGTACTCTTTCCTTTGCCAGCAATGCTTTTTGTCCCACCTTCTCTTTAACTGCTCATCTGCTTAATGCCTGCTCATCCTCAGATCTTAACTTGAGAATGACCTCTTCAGGAAAATCCTCTTGGGCCACCAGATGAGTTCAGGCTCCCTTTTATATCACCATGCATCTCTCTTCCAGTGCATCTGTCTCAGTGTTTCATTACATTCTCCTTGGTGTGATTATCTGATTTTTGTCTGCCTCATGTCCTAGACTATGAACTCCACGAGGATAGACTCACTATGGTATTCTCGGCACTAAGCACAGGGCCTAGCAGATAGAAACTACACAGTAAATATTTTACTGAGGTTTGAATGTTGAAATATAGTTGTTCATCTAATCCTGATAGTCACCTAGTAAGGGAGGCATTATTATTATATCTTGTTTCAGAGACAGTAGTGCTTACCAAATATTCCATTTGTTTTCTTATATTTCTTGGCTCCCTTGGAGTTAGGCAGGGCCAAGTGACTGCTTCTGGCCAATAAAATATGAGGGGGAGTCCTGCGTGTCATTTATGAGATAATTAAAAGTCCCTCCCAATTTAGTTCTTCCCTCGCCGTGTGAATACAGAGGCCTAAGTTCCAGATAGTGCAGCCCCAAGATGGTGGTGACTGTGCAGAGCAGAGCCCCTCACAGGCTCACTTTAGATATTTATTGTGAGCAAGACATACATTTTTGTGGCGTAAAGGCATCAGTTTTGAGCTTGTTTATTATGTAGCTTAGTTTATCCTAATACATTCCCATTTTGCAGGTAAGAAAACTGAGCCCCAGAGAGGGGAAGTGACATGCTCAAAATCACATGGACCTATGGTCAGAGCTGGGACTCTGCTCCTGTTGGTCTCATGAGGTTGTGAGGACATAGGTAAAAGTCCACTAAAAACTGTAAAGTGCTGTGTAAAAGATGAGGGGCCAGCCTGGTGGCGCAAGCAGTTGAGCACGCGCACTCTGCCTCAGCGGTCTGGGGTTCGCAGGTTCGGATCCCAGGCGCGCACCGACACACCGCTTGTCAAGACATGCTGTGGCAGCGTCCCATATAAAGTAAGATGGGCATGAATGTTAGCTGAGGGCCAGTCTTCCTCAGTAAAAAAAGAAAAAAAAAGAGGAGGATTGGCATCAGATGTTAGCTCAGGGCTGATCTTCCTCATACACACACACACACACACACACACACACACACACACAGATTTCTAAGGGTTTTCTCAAAGGTATGGTCTAGGGGTTCTGTGCCCTACATTAGGGTGGAAGTAAGGATGCAGAGATGCCACCACGGGCCTGCTGGTCTGGAGAACTCTGTACTACCTTTCAAATCTGAAGTTTTTGCCTCATAGAGAACAGTGGTTGGAATTTGGTGGTTATGGCTGTTTAGGTTGAATATTGACCTGTTTTTTCCTCTCTCATGGGGTTCTTTTGTCCTAAATGCCACAGAATCTGAGTTTTTTGGGTCAGTTAGTCCAACTGTTTACTGGCCATTACATCCTCTGGACCACATGCTAGGCCAGTGGTCACCCAGTTTATGTGGGAACCCATTCTGCATTTCCCAACCACATTGAGGGTGAGTTAGACTGCCTAAACTAGACCTCACATCTCCAGCCCTCTACCTCTCTTTCCCCATCCCAGCCTTACTCCCAGTTCTCAGATCAGAGATGCCAGTCCAACCAAAAGCTTCTCAAAAGAAGTGAAGTGCATTCCAGGCAAAGGAAACAGCTTTAGCAAAGGCATGTAGATATCAGATAACTTGGTATAGCAGGGACAACGATTATAAATAAGGATTTTTAACATTTTCCCTGATTCTACAGGGAAGAATTCTGGCCTACTTGGTCAGCTCTTGGGCTCATCTTCATTGTACAGAATCCAGTTAAAGTATGAAACGGAGAGAAAGCACTAAAATCGTCAGAAGGTTAAGTTGATCTACTCAATGAAGAACTAATTTGGGAATGTAGGGAGGGGATGAGAAATAGAAAAGCCTCATGGTCTGGAGGTTGAGAGTGAATGAAGGAGAGAGAGAGACTTTTGTGTAAATGCTACGTTTGGGATATTGAAAGCAGCAGTGATAGAGAAGGTTTTTAAGATGTTTGTTGTATATTAAGAAGGTACTTCTCTCTTTGAGATTCTTTGAGAGACTGAGTAAATCTTTGAAGTACTTGAAATTACTTTTTGGTTGCTGGACTGTTTATTTCAATATAACACTGTGTTGAGACTGGACCACATGGTCCACATTTATACTTGGGTTACGTGATGTTTGGGATTGGACTTGTGAGCCGTCAGTGTCAGGATCATTGAGAGTAATCAGGGTAGAGAATATTAATATGTGAGGCTATACAAGACAGTAAGGGTCTTCAGAGCAGTGCGAGAGCTATTCACGTTCCCTAGGCCACCCTGGTCCTGCTGCTGTATTCTTCACCCAGTGAGTGTGTATGGGAGTAACAGTAATAATACTTGCTCACGTTTACCATGCACTTACCATGTGCCTGGAAGATTTCTAAGAGCTTCACCTATATTATCTCAGTAATCATCACAACTACCCAATGAAGTAGGTATTCTTTTCATCATCCTCATTTTATAGATGAAGGAATTGAGGCATGGAGAGTTTAAGTGATTTGCCCAAGGTTACTCTGCTTGGAATTGGTGGAGCCTGTATTTGAATCCAGGTAGTCTGACTCTTAACAACTGTCATAAGGATCAAAGCAATTGTTTTTAAAGGGAGAAATGGCTTTGGAAATTTCTGCAAGATGTTTCTTATCCCCTTTTCTCTTTCTTCCTTTCCCTTCTCCTCTCTTTTTTGTGAGAGACTTACCATAGCATTGTGTGAATTTATTGGATTTATAATATGGTTTACAGAGGCAACTGTTTTAGTTAAAGAAAATTGGTTTCCTTTTCAAAATGTCATGTTTCTCATTTTCTCTCAGCATGTTGGGCTTTTTTCAAACTCCCCTCAGCTCCTAAGTCATTCAGAAGCATGCTTCACAATTAGAATGCTAGAAACCCTCAACCAGCCAATTTGAGTTTTGCGATTTGTTCAAAACGACACTTAAAATAAACCCAAGGGTTGATTGTGAAGGAGAGGCATGAGTGAGAGCTAGAGGGGAGAGGAAAATAAGTAAGTGTGAGGCACTGAGCATCCCCGGAGTGAGGGGCTCCATTCATCCATCCATAAATGATCCATCCATCTGTTTATATACCTTTCCAAAGGTACAGACATCCTCATTCATCCCTCTACCCATCCATCTAATTAGCCAACCAAATCCTTGTACATCCTTCATCTATCCGTCCGTCCATCCATCCATCCATCCATCCATCCATCCATCCATCCATCTCAGCTTTTGGTTCATTCTGTAGCACCTCAGTGGAGTGATGCTCATACTGTTTCTCAGGAATCAGTCTGGAATGGCTGATTTATTGTCATCTATTGAACATCTTCTGTATGCCTAGAATTTTCCTAGAGAGCTTATAAACACATAGGTGTGTTTGTGTTCCCAACATTCCCAACAACCCTAAAGAAGTGAGGCTCAGAGAAGTTAAATATTTTTTCCCAAGATCACACAGCTAATGAAAAGCAAAACAGGAACAGAGAAAGTGGAGGCGGAGGGTTGGTAACTGGCATGAGGTGTGCTTCTGACGTGGGCTAGGTTCTGGGGGAACTGACCTAGAGAAGATGGGAACACAGGAAGTTCAGTCAAGTGGGGTAAGCGCCAGTGTCCAGAGGTATATCAGTCAACTATTGCTGCATAACAAACCACCCCCAAATTCTTACTCCTATCAGTCAGGAAATTTCAAAGATTTAGAGGTTACCTTCCAGAAGCTGGGAACAAAGCCCAGACCTCTCTTTGGGCAAGGCTAAATTCTTTACTACACGAAATTAAAGTTCGAGAAATGTTGAGTTAGGCAGAGGGGTGGAAGAGAGGTGGAGTCTTGTTGCTTTCATCCTCAGACACCTTTTCCCCTGGGTAAGCTCAGAACAGAAGCGTACGTTAATAGGCTCTCCATTCATTATTGTTAAATTTCTTCCCTCTTGCCCCTTTTTCTCCCCCTCCAAAGCAGTGTTCCTAGACTTTTTCTTCTGCACGGCTCCCCCCAACCCCCATCAGTCTGGTGAGGCCTGTGGACCTCTGTTCAGTTAAAGTTTTTAAATGCATAACAATTACATAAGATTCCAAAGGAAACGAATTATATTGAAATACAGTTATCCAAATGTTAAGAAAACAATTTTGTGATATTGTAATAAATGTGCTTCTTTATTAACACTTTAACTATCAAACTAGTGGAGGGTTTAAAGTAGTGTTGAATGTAAATATTTCAAAATATCTGAAATATGTAAGAACTGTTAAGTGATATGAAAATATCCATGGGTTTTATTGGTAAAAGCCCAGGTCCTGCTAATACTACTGAGGTTTGTGGCCTATATTCATAATGGAAGAAAACGCCAAATTTCAGTCAGAAGTTAGTGAAAAAAAGATGTAACTTTTTCCTACCCAAGTTCATAGATCACCGAATTCTATCCATAGACCTGTAGGACTCAAGTTAAGAAGCTTTGCTTCAAAGTCTTGCATGATATGTGCTTAGTTTTAATTGGATACTGAATGAAAATTTTATTTGTTTTGAGAAATTTACAAGAGTCATTGAGATAATTGGAGGCACCCTGGAGTTGCAAAGGACTTGAACTGGGACTCAGTGTACCGGTGTCTGATGTATTTTGTGGATAAGTGTGAGTGGGGCTATTGATAGCCTATAATCCCCCCAATCTGGAAAGTTACCTTGTGTGACACGGCTCAAAGGTGGGCTTGGCTTTTCCCATTATTAGTAATGACATTTAAATTTATTCAATTCCAAAGCACTGGCCCAGTGCCAGGGTGAGGATGGAAGAAAAATAAATGGAAATTAAGAAAAGCTGAAAGAAAACCAACTGTGCACAGCGTTTGGGAAATCCATTTCCAGCCACCCAGAGTCAGTGAGTCCATCTGGATAAAGCCAAAATTTCCACACTATTCAGGACAGAGAAAAATGAACGAGACTCAAGAGCAAGATTCATGTTTTTAAAAAAGGCATTTCCAGCGTGACCTACAAAGATTTTAATTATGTTCATCATTTTTGGCATAATTTTCACTGGCACTGTAGAACTTTCCACTCACAGAAGGGTTTTCCTCTATGTTCTCTTTTAAAGGAATTTGAAGGCAGACGTTAACTGTTGGACACATGCCAGGGCTATCAGAGCAGAGCGTTTCCCCAGGAACCTTTTCATATTTCTATGTAACTGGCACCACCCCCTGTCTTCCAGGTGTCATGGAGACAGGATCCATGTAGGCATGGATCCCCTTTGGGATCCGGTTGAGATCCGGATGAAAGCCTAGTGGTGGAGTTGGGGAACACTCTTATCTGGATCGTTCTAATTGTCAGAGGTTTGACGATGCAAAGGTAAGAGGGAGAGGCCTGGCTTGCTGGGCTTAGGCTGACCTACTGCTTCAAAGGCCACCTGACAGGCTCAGAACTAACATCTGAGTCACTCACCGGCATCTTCCTGGAAAACCCAGGGAACGGAAGCTGGGAGACCTCTGGGGCACACTGCCCTGGTGTAGGGCTAAGCCCATGACACAGAGCCCCAGGAAGAGATACTATTGACTTTGGAGGGGGAGCTGAAAGGTTCATGTTCCCCTTTGAAGGTTGGGTTTCTCCTTAAATGCCTTGTGTCCAAGATGGAACTCCCAGGGAGTAGTGAAGCCAGATCTTTGATGCTATCTTCTTCCTCAATCCCCACATCTATTCCATCAGCACATCCTACTAATTTCATCTCCTAATTATCTTTGAAATCTGTCCACTTCTCTCCATATCCACTACCATCAGCCTAGTCCCAGCCACCATCATTCTTCTCCAAGAGTCTTGATAACTGTAATGGGCTCACTCCGTGAGCCCAGAGATCTCTGTGTCTCACTCTGCCCCATTTCATTGATTTTCCTGTGAACCTTTATAAGCAAAGGAGAGAAAATGCATTTGTTGAGTATCCACTATATTTTAATTCTTTAATTAATCAATTCATTTAAATTTATTGAGTACCTACTAATGTTCTGCAAGTTCTGTTTTAGGCCTGGCAAACTGGGACATGTGGTCATTCTATCTCTGGTGGCATTGAGTGTTCACCTGGAACCATCTCAAAGTTAAGTCTCTGTTCTTAGTAAATATGATTATTAAAACTTAACCATTTTACTTTTTTGGTTGTAATGATGAAATATTTAAAAGAGAAAAAGGAATTTGGGAGGTAACAAAGCCAAGTACTTACCACCCCAAACTAACACATGTGAACATTTAGTCGTATTTGCTTTAAGTATTTCTTTAAAAAGATAAGTACAGTGCTACACTTAACTACTGTAAGTGCCCCTGTGTGCCCCTCCTCGATCCTCTTCTCCATTCCTCCAGGTAGCCACTGCCCTCAGTTGATATATTCTTCCTGCTTATGTTTTAATACCTAAATTACATATGGATGTATCTATAATCTCTCTTTGCCTTCGCGAATTTTAAAAATTAACGTAAGTGATATCATGCTGTAAGTATTCTGCAACTTCCTTTGTAAAATTCAAACATTGTGTTTTAGAAATTTATCCATGCTGACAATATAGATCAAGTGCATTCATTTTAACTGCTATATAGTATTCTGGTCTCTGAACACATCACAATTTGCCTCTGTGTTTCTCTTTTGAGAGATATTTAGGTTGTTGATACTTCTTTTTTCTCATGACAAGTGATGCTGCAGTACACACATTTTACATCTCTCCTTGAGCACATATATGGGTTATTTGTATATGTTCAGTCTTTGCCAGATACTGACAAATAGCTTTCTAAAGAGGCCATCTTGTGATGTGGCAGGAAAGTTCTAGAGTTGGGAGTCAGGTGACCCGGTTCTAGTCTAGTTCTGGCACCAACTCACAGTGTGAACTCAGACTTCCCCTTCCTTGGCCTCAGTTTTCCCATCTTTAAGATGAAAGTCTGGACTAGCAGATTTCTACAGTTCTTTCTTCCTGAGCTTGTTAGAAATATATTTTGCAGAAAGATCTTCTCTCCTAGAAATAAAAGAAATCTCCCAGAGGTGGGCTTGCTGTAAGCTCTGGAGGAGGGTTTACTGCAGAAGGCACTTGACACTTTTTGAGCTCCTACCAAGTGTTGGGAACTTTTGTTTTTCATTTAGTTGACTCAGGAGATTAAATAGCTTGCTCAAGATTGCAGAGCTAGGAAAAATCAGAACTGGGACTTGAACCCAGGACTGAGGGATTCTAGAGCCTGAGCCCTGTCTACCAGACAAGCTGCTCTTGCTTTGCCACAAGGCAAGTTCTTAGTCAACACACTCATCTGGGTTGTTGAAATGGCATTCTCCTTGGGAGTCTCAATGGGCAGGCCACTGATGCCAAGGGCAGAGACTGAAGCCAGGTACTGCCCCAGGAGTGCGGAGCTGAACCTTTTAGACCTGAGGAGGGGTTAAGAAAGAGCCCTCCTTTGGGGAGAATGTAAGGAACAAGTGGGACTGAGCCAGGGGCTGGGGACATCACAAAAGCGTGAACTCTGAAGGCATGCATCCTCTGACCACAGCTAATGAACCAGTGAGGAATTGGTGTCAATAAGAAGCAAATTAAACACCAGCTCCAGTTCACTAGTAAGCACAGCTGCCTGCTTTCCTGCACTCAATTTCAGACTCGCATTATGAATTGCCTCCCTGGAGAAACCAACCCCCTCCTCCCCAAAAAAGGCCTTGATTCAATAAACCACCTTTTAATGGAGCAGCATCTTTCAATCGAAGGACGGCAGCTTATCTCTGGATCCTAGCTCCGTGGTGACACAAATTCTCTGAGCTGCCCAATCTCACTCAAGAGTAGTAATTAAGGCATAATTGAAATGAAATTAATTGCAATAAATGTGTAATTAGCACAACCATTGATTAAGGGCATTTGAAACGTGGTCTGTGCATGAGACATTGATTGCCATGCTGTTTTTGATAAATGTAATTGCAATATCTTTTGTTACTCCAGAAGATCTTCTTTGTGTAATGAATTTCCATGGGAAGGACTGGCCTTGAAGCCATCTGACTTCCTGAAATTCAGAGATATAAAGAGAATATTCTAGGCCGCAGTTGTGTTGGATACAAGCTCTTTTGCCGGAGATTTCCTATATGGCATCTTTGTTCAAATTAGAAAAAGGCACTCCTTCTTTTGGGCAGACCCAGCTCATGTCAGGTGCACAGCTTGGCCAGTGGAGCATGGGCTAGTTTTCAACCCTTACTGTTCCATCCAGATGGGCACCCTTCTGCAGTGAACAACTTTTACGTTATACACAGCAGACTTGGTATCTTTCTCCATGCAGAGGGAAGTGACAGGAAGGCAGAGCCAGACCTTATTGGCTTGAACCTTGTCTCAGGAGCAAAGCCTAGAAATTGTGGATGCCCCCCTCTCCCTAGCCACCTTGATTGGTTGGATATTTTGCAGGAATTGCCATTTGGAATGCTGGGACTTTAGCAGTAGCATGAGGGAAGATGGTGGGACTGGGCTAGGTGTGGCCTGGTGGGATGGGTTATAATATGGCTCCAGGACTGAGTGGTAGTGGTGGGTGGTAGTCCGTGCTTCTACTATGGAGGAGGCGTGGTAACCTCAGAACAATCAGGGTGGTGTTCCTATGCAGGGGTCAGACATGGACATGGTGGGGGGTGGGCAGAACCTGCCAGAGGAGTTGGTGGGCAGTAAGGCTGGGGTTCCCTGGGGTCCCACACTGAGTCTGGTGCCCTGGAGTCCAGCTCTGAGTCAGTGGGGATGATATCGTATGTCAGGGCAGCACAATTGACTCCATGCCCTGTCCCTGGACAGGGCTGAGCCCCAGGCTGGTTGACAAGGGACTGAAGGTCATGTCTGATGCCCAGCAGTGACCGTTCCTCAGCTTCCTGGGTCTGAAGAGGAACGGCTGATCCTGAGTGATGTCGAGTTCTTCCTCTGTGAGTATATTGAGGAATTTGTTCATTCATCCAACCATTTATTTTTTCATTCATTCACCCAGTAAATATTTAGTGGGTGCCTTCTATGTGCAGGTGCTTTGCTAGCTGCTAGGAATAAAGTGGTGACCCAGTCCCTACCCTCACGGAGTTCAAGGTCGAACAGGACAGACCGGCTTTAAATAATCACACAGACTTACATATTCCCTTAATTACAAGGTGGAACCAGCGCTTGACAGGTGTGCTGGACGCCCTCTGTTTGCCTCTCCAGAGCCACATTCTGACTCCTTCATCCTTCTCTGCACCCCAGAGGCTGATCACTGTGGACTGCGTATCAGCAGCTCTTCTGTCCTCTGCCTTCAGGTTCCACAGGACCAATGCGGGGCCAGGCCGGAGACCAGCGGGAGGGAGGAAAATGCATCCAGGTAGTTATTCCCCCAGGTCACTGGTTGTTGGACCATAGCTCTCCACCCAGCTTTCAGGTTCTGCTACAGCTCCTTACCACCCCCACCCCCAGGCTGAGGGGTGTTAATGGTCCCACACTGTTTCTAGCTCTGGAGCACAGGTCTTTAGGTTCTCTTCATCCTGCTCATCTTTGTAAATGGTCCCTCTTTTAAGTTCCCCTCAATAACCCAGCCTGGCTGTAACGTATGTTTCCTCTGGGGGACTGACTGGGTTGGTAGGAGAAGTATGGGGGACTGTGAAAAGGGACAACAGGGAGCACTGGCTTGATCTGGTGCGTGTGTGTGTGCGTGTGCGCATGCATATATGAAAGAATGCTTCTTTGCAGTTAAAGCTGAGATCTGAAAGATGACTAAGAATTAAGCAGATGTGAGGAAGTGGGAGGAAAGAGGAATTTCCCTGCAGAGGAAAAGCCAGTGCAAAGGCCCTGTAGTGGGAGAGGAGAGTGAAATGTCCTTGGGGCCTGGGAGGAGGCTGAGTTCCTCCTGGCATTTGCTGCCTCCTCTGGCCAAGAGCAGGGGCAGCTCTGGTCCTTGAAGCTAGCAACAGCCTTCTAGCAACAGCCAGAGGCCTTTTGGGCACAGGCATCTTTAACTTTCAGGGCTGTACTCCCTGTCTGGGGCCTGGCCCAAGCCCCAATGGCATGGCTTGGAGGCCATTCGGCCAGTTCCTCCAGCAAGAGAGTCTCCCTTTCCTGACGTCGACATGCATCTTTTGATGTGCTTCTTGGACATGGGATGAGCTTCCTGCCTTCTTAAGGGGCAGTGAGCTGTGGGTGGTTGACCCCCTGGAACCAGACTTACCTCAGTGTGACTCCTACTTACTCTGGACCTGCTGGAAGGTGGTTATTTCTTTGAGCCTCATTTCCTCACCTATAAAATGGGGCGAATGAAACCTGATTAAATGAGGCTCTCTCAGCTTCCCCTCCGCACTCCCAGTCCTAGTTCATTTCCTCTTGGCTGACTGTTGGAACAGTCTGCTAACTGGTTGCTTCGTCTCCCACCTTCAGTTTTGATCCCACATGACCCACTCCTCCGTTTTTCTGCCAGGTGGCTCTTCCTGAACTGTAAATTTGATCTCATAACATCCCTAATCGTAATCCATCAGTGGCTCCCCAGGGCTCCAGCAGTGGGACATCAGATGCACCTGGAAAGTTGTTTTTTTTTTTTTAAATTGTGGTAAAAACATAGCATAAAATTTACCATCTTAAGTGTACAATTCAGTAATGTGGATTATATTTATATTGTTGTGCAACAGATTTCCAGAACTTTTTCATCTTGTAAAACTGAAACTATAACCCATTAAACAACAGCTCCTCATTCTCCCTCCCCCGAGCCCCTGGCAACGACCCTTCTACTTTCTGTCTCTGTGAATTTGACTACGGTACTTCAGATACTTCATATAAATGGAATTATACAATATTTGTGTTTTTGTGACTGGTCTACTTCACTCAGCATAATGTCCTCAAGGTTCATCCATGTTGTAGCGTGTGTCAGAATTTCCTTCCTTTTTAAAACTGAATAATATTCCATTGTATGTATATATCGGTGGTCTCATGGTTAAGATTCAGTGTTTTCACTGCCATGGCCTGGGTTCGTTTCCCGGTCGGGGAACCACACCACCCATCTGTCTGTTGTCATACTGTATCACGGTCACCCATGGTGGACAGCGTTCAGCGGAGCTTCCTAAGACAGACTAGGAAGAAGGTACTAGTCTTCCAAAAAAAGTGACCATGAAAACCTTATGAATAGCAGTGGAGCATTGTTTGATATAGCACTGGAAGGTGAGTGGGTGCTGCAAAAATACCAGGCAGGGTTCCGCTCTGCTGGACATAGGGTTTCTGGGAGTCAGAATCAACTCCACGGCACCAACGACAAATTTGTATACCACATTTTCTTTATCCATCCATCCATTGGTGGATGTTTGGGTTGCTTCCATCTCTTGGCTATTGTGAATAATGCTGCTGTGAACATGGGTGTACAGATATCAGTTTGAGACATAGCTTTCAATAGTTTTGGATATATACGCAGAAGTGGGATGGCTAGATCATATGGTAGTTCCGTTTTTAATTTTTTGAGGGGCTGCCATACCGTTGGAAATGTTTTTAAAGGTTTTTAAAAGGGACAAATGCCTGGGTCTCACACTGGGAGATGCTGACTCAGTAGGTCTGGAGGCGAGGGGGAGTTGCTAAGCATCTGCCTTCCACAAGCGCCCCTAACAAGCCCCTTCGACCCTCCTGCTGACTCTACAAAATCAGCTCTAAGTTCCTGAGGTTGGCATACAAGCTCCTTGATGGTCCACTTCCAGTCTACCTCCTCATCCTCATTATCTGCCACTGTCCCCCTCTCCACACTTATGCCTGAGAAATACTCATCTGCTTGTTTCCTGGACACAGCAAAGTATTTCACTCCTCCAGGCCTTTGCACATGCTCCATCTCCCATCCAGAGTTCCATCTCTCTCCTCTGTGCTGGGAAACCTGAGTTAATCTGGCAAAATTCAGCTCAGATATTGGTCACCTCCATCAGGAGAGCCCTTCCCTTCCTGGTCTTGGCTCCTCACGGCCAGCAGCCAAGATGAGCTCCACAGAAGAGGGAGCAGAAACAGCTGGGTCCTCTAAGGTGCACACGAGGAGCCATTTCTTTATCCTCATCAGCAGATTTAGAACAAAGTTTGAACCACACACATGCCATGGTTGCCATGGTTACTGTAAAGGCATTCTAAATGTAGACGATTATATAATCAGCTGGAATGACTCTTTTGGAAAAAAATTTTGACCCCCTCTTGCAATGAACTACTCAATGACCCAAGGACTATGGGTGGTGACTCTGAACAAGGTCACTGTGGAATAATGCATTTGGGCTGCAGGCGGCACTCAGACTTGCCTTCAAAGCGAACCATGCCACCATCCAGGACAAAACTCATTCTGCAGATGAGAAAACTGAGACCTAGAGAGAGGAGGTGACTTTCCCTAGTTCCACAGAGAGCTAGAGCTTGAATCAGGTCACCAGGGGCAGGGTGCCACCGGAAAGGAGCCCTGAACTTGACAAGAGATGACTTGAATATGAACTTTGGCTCTTGGACCCTCAGTTTTTTAACTTGAGATATTACTTGTATTAGTCAGCATAATTAATGCTGGTTGCTGTAATAAATAACTCCAAAATCTCAGTGGCTTTTCAGCAATGAAAGTTTTGTTTTTTGCTTAGGACACAGTGCGGTTGGGCATTTGATGAATGACCTTCCATGTTGTGACTCAGGAACCCAGGCTCCTTTCATCTCTTGGCTCTGCCATGCTGAAGGATCGTGAAGAGCAGACAAAGGGCCTCCTTCTGCTAGGTGGACATGTATGATGACCAGGATGGTGGATCCTTAGGAGGGAATAGGAAAAAAAGCTGTCCTCCAGCCAGGAATATCTGCTTGGATTGCTACATTTTGGCATCTATTTATTACTTCAGCCACACTTAGCCTACTCTATTATAAAGGTTGAAGGTCCCTGGAGCAGAGCAAGGAGGTGATCCCCAACTTGGAGACCTATTAAAGCCTTCTACTTCCACATGGCTCTGTCCCCAACTGCCATGTTGGAACTCACCTTTTGGGGAAGCCACGAGATATAGGGAAAGATCAGAAACTTTGAAATCATGTGACCTGAATCTTATCTTTGTCCCCAAATCTTACTAGCCATAGAATCTTGGGCAAGTCATTTACCTTCTCAGCATTTCTTTATCAAAAAAGGGGATAATTAGTTAAGATGTGAAGATTAAACGGGCTATATATAACACACTATTTGCCCATAGTAGGTGCTCAATAAGTATGCTCTTTATCATCTTTCTGGTTCTAGAACATGTTTAGAACCTGGAACCTACTCGCCCCTCAAGACTGTGACCACTTATTCCTCCATACTGTGTTCTCACCTCCTGCACCTTCGCCTCTTTTATCCTTGTCCTGATAGCTGTGCCTGAGGCATATTCCATAAGAGAAGCTCCACCTTCTTAGCGTATGCCTCCCACTCCAAGCTCCATCCGAGAATTCTGTCAACCCCAATGGGCCAGAGTGGGGTAGGCTGCTGGACATCTCTTAGGACCCACAGGGCCAAACCATGCCATTTTTTGGAAGCATGAGGTGATTGGATTTTATTCTAAGTGAAACCAGAAACCACTGAAGGATGTTCTGACTTGAGAGAAGAATGACTTAATTTACCTTTTAGAAGAGATGCCTTTTTTTCCTGCTAGGTGGAGAAACAATTGTAGAGGTGCAGGACTAGAAGCAAGAAGACTTGTTAGCATAAGACTAGTTGGGATGGAGAGAGGTAGACAGATTTAAGAAGTATTTAGGAGAGGGAATCAATGAGACTTGATGGCTGGGAAGTCTCCCAGAACACAAGGAGCTGAAAGTGATCAGAGGGAGGTTGAAGGATATGTGGGGTAGGCAAGGGAGATTCGAAACATAGAACATTGTTCTTCTTCAATAAGAGACAACAATAGCAGCAATTCTAGTTGTGGAAGCAGCAGTATCTGAGGCACAGTTATAGAAAATTCCACTGAGCTAAAGAAATACTTGAATCTACAGTTGGAAAGTTTTCCTATAAGAAAAAGAAGCCATCCTATAGGCACTGCCAGGAAGGATTTTAAATTTCAAGGATAAAGAAACAATCCTACAAGTACTCTTGAAGGTAGACATGTTAGAAAGAAACAAAGGGAGAAAAATCAGACTGACTTGACAGCAAATTTCTCCACAACATTAAATATGGGAGAAGAAAAGAATGAGAATCAAAGCTTTGAAAAGTTACCCAAAAGTTCTACGCCCAGGCAAGAGGTAGTTCATATCGGATGACAATTTAAAAGTGTTCTCAGGTATGCAGAGACAGTGACTACGCCACTTGTATATTCATTTCTGGAAAAAAAAAAAGACTGGAAAATGCATTTCAACACATCAAGGTATGAAGCAAACAATTTAAGAATGGAAAATTCAGGATACCCATGGAGGGCAGTAAGAATTGAAATAGTTTAAACCTAGCAGAAATTGAACTGTGTTTTTTAATGGAAAGCAAATGTCATAAACAATTCTAGAAAGAATAAAAATAATAATAGCTAATGGTTAGTGAGCACTTTCTGTATGGTGGGCACTAAACACTTTGCTCATTTAACTGCCGTGTCTTCATGAGGTGGGCACTTTTGGAGCCACTATTTTAAAAATGAGAAAGCTGAAGATAGAGAGGTTAAGTAATTTTCCCCGGGTCATACACACATGAACCCAGTAAATCTGACTCCAGAGCTTGTTTGACTAATTATACTCCTTCCTATACATATGGGAGGGAGAGAGTAATAAAAATAAACATGGAGTGAATCTTACAAACCTATGCATATGAGAATTTGTATAGGAGGAGGTTCAATTCAGGTGAAATTTCAAGCAAGATACCTTCCTACAACAAACACATAATAATCCTGAAAGTAAAAAATATTTTTAAAGTTTATATTAGTTGACCCAGGAGTTCTGCTTCTATAAATGTGTCCTAAGAAATAATCAGTAATATACCCACAGGTTTATGTACAAGGATACTTATTGCAGTGGTATTTAATATGAAGAAAAGTTTGAAAGCAACACAAATGGCCAACAATTTATAATTAGTTCAATTCAGTAACTTTTTTTTGAATTCAATAAATCATCAAAATGTGGAACATTCATATGATAGAAAAACATGCAGTCATTCAAACTATATTGTAGAGGAAGAGCTAGAGACATGTATTAGGATATAGAATCAGACCCAAATTAACAATGAATTAAATGAGATGGAAGTTTCTTTCTCCCTTGTGCAACAGCCTGGAGATGGTGAGTCCAGGACTTGCAGTGGCTTTGCTCCATGAGGTCACTAAGGGTCCCAGCCTCCTTCTATCTTGTAGAGCCATCTGTAGAGCATGGTCCAAGGCAGTTCACACTTCATCCTCACTCCCTGTGAAGTAGCTGAAAGTAATAAAAGAGGAGAACCTGTCTCTTTCTTTCAGTGCAACATCTGAAAATAGTACATGCATCACTTCCATTGGCTGGAACTTGATCACATGGTTGCACCTAGCTGCAAGGGAGTCTGGGAAATGTAGTTTTCAAAAAATTATGGACAATCATAAAAAAATTTGGTAGATTCTGTTAGTAAAGGGAGAATGGGAGAGTGGATATTGGAGAACAAACAGCACTCTGTGACTCAGCACAGAAAAATTTTTATAACATGTTAAATGGAAAAAAGCAGGAAACAAAACAGGATCAATTTTATGTGTCTTGTGTACCCATACATACAATTCTTTTTTTTTTATATACACTGCAGTTATCTTTGAGAGTTGGGATCGTGGATGATTTAAATTTTCTTCTTTGTGCTTTTATTGTGTTTTTCCAATATTCTACAAATTAACTCACTCCCATAATCAGAAAAACTCACCATATATACATTAAAAGAAGTAATTTAGGAGAGAAAGCAGTGTGTGTTGTGTGTCTGCAGTCACTTCTCTTTTCTTCTCTGACTTCCCTCTGCAGGACTACTTTTGTTGGTGGAGCTCTTATTTCTGCAAAGGAGCGGCATTGTCGATTCTGTGTCTCAGATGTGAAAGCTCAGAGGGGGTTGTCAGTGAGTTTATTTTAGTGTGATGCAAGCCGTTTTATACCAGAAATACAAGCCAGCCTCAAACATGGTCTTCTCATTCGGGGGGGTAATTAAGAGCGGTTCTCTGGTTCTCTCAGGAAGCTGGGGCTCTTGCACTGAGATGGGGGGGAGTGGGAGCCTGTTCAACAAAGAGTGTCATTGAAGGATGGGGCTGGAACCAGGAAAGAGGAAATGCTTAAAGAGGCTGTGATTCCTGGTCCTTCTGCTTCTTGGAGCCCGAGACAGAGAGGTGGTTTTTTTTTTGTTTGTTTGTTTTTGCTGAGGAAGGTTTGCCCTGAGCTAACATCTGTGCCAATCTTCCTCTATTTTGTATGTGGGATGCCACCACAGCATGACCGCCGCCAAGGGGTATAGGTCCACGCCTAGGAACCAAACCTGTGAACCTGGGCTGCCAGAGCAGAGCACGTCAAACTTAACCACTATGCCACGGGGCCGGGCCTCAGGGAGGGGTTTTGACAAGATCTACTTCTCCCCAGGGTCTGGCTTCTCACTTGATCTTCTCCAGAGCAGGGATGGTTCTGAACTCCTCAAAGCTTTGTTGGATTGGTTGTCAGCTTGGCCTTTGGCCGAATGACAGTGTCTCAAGACTCCATAAAAACCAGGCGAGCGCCTCCTGTGTGCCAGGCATTGTTCAGGCCGACGGTGGTTCAAGTCCAGCTCGGCCTTCTACTGACTGCGTGATTGCAGACAGAGTACTTCTCTGCTCTGTGCTTCAGCTGCCTCATCTGTAAAGTGGGGCAGTACAACCTCTCTCTCACAGATGGAAAGGAGGATTGATTGAGCTAAGTCCTGTGAAATGCCTAGCACAGAGTCTGGTGCAGACTAAGACCCTGGCTTAGTTTGCTAGGGCTGCCGTAACAAAGTACCCCAAACTGAGTGGCTTAAACCACAGAAATATATTGTCTCACGGTTCTGGAGGTTGGAAGTCCGAGATCAAGGTGTCCGTAGGCTTGGTTCCTCCTGAGGGTTGTGAGGGAAAGATCTGTTCTGGGCCTCTCTCATTGGCTTGTAGATGTCTGTCTTCTCCCTGTGTCTTCACATCACTTTCCTTCTGTGTGTGTCTCTGTCCAGATTTCCCCTTCTTATAAGGACATGAGTCACAGATGGTTAGGACCCACCCTGAAGACCTCATTTTAACTGGATTACCTCTGTAAAGACCCCATCTCCAAATGAGGTCACATTCTGAGGGAGTAGTGTTTAAGTCTTATGAATTTGGGGGGAGGGGGACACACAATTCAACCCACAACAAGAACCCACATTATCTATATCAGAATGCTAGAAATATTGGTTATTATTATCACCAGGGTCCTCGTGAGCTTTGACATGTCATGCTGCCCCGGGCATCTTGAGTTGCCATGGCACTGGTGTCCTGGAAAGGGGACAGCAATGTCTTTCTTGTCTGAGCCACAATGGTGACATTCCTGTCTGTCTGCCAGGGCTCTGTCCCAGACAGCTCAACGTGCCAACAGTTTCTGGAGCGCTGATCAGCTTTTACCCTGCAGGGCCACGTCTGATTAGCACCTTCTCTCTCCTGCTGAGAGTTTGAAAAATTCATTTATTATATTCATTTATTTAGCAACCACTTCTATTACCCTTACTATGTGCTAGGCATTCTTCTAAGCACCTTACTAATGTTAACTTATTGACTCCTCCTAATGACCCCATGATGCAGGTGCTGTTATTACCCCCTAGATGAGAAAACTGAGGCACAGAGAAATTAAATAACTTGCCTGAGATTTCATAACTAGCAAGTGGAAGACCTGAGATTTTAACTCTGGCAGAGGTTTGTTCTGAACAACTACACTATGAAGGGGAGGTAATGTGGGAGGAACACAAACTTTGGAGTCAGAGAAACGCGCATTTGAATCCTAGCTGATGAGCAGAACTAGAAATTTCCATCATCGCCTGCTCCACCTATAACTTTTCTGAGAAGAACAGACCCACCCTCCAGTTCTCTTGGTCACATTCCATTACATCATTCCAGGCCTCAGTTGTTTGGACGAGGGTGGGCACGGGACATAAGGGTGTCCCATCTGTTGGTTGGGACCCATGACTTTGATGGCCAATCCAATTTCTCTCTCAGGCATGTGGCTAAGAGTCTCACACAGTGATGATGGGTGCTGAAATCCCTTGGTCAAGAAGCATTGTTGGATTGGAATGGTCACTTTGGATCATGTGTAAGCCAGAGTTAGAAGGCAGTAGAGGACTGTGGACAAATGGAGGACGGCTCTCAGAGATGAGGAGAATGGAGCAGGGCACAGGGAAATACAGAGATGCCTCATGCTAGAGTAGAGGTTGTCCCTGAGAGAGGGAAAGAACACACACACACACACACATGCACACACACTGTTGGTGCCCCTCCCCTTCATTGGGCAGGTGCCCTTATCCCTCAAGCTGCTGTGAGTTTTGGCTGCTAATTCCTTATAGTTGTTTCTTCTCCAGAGAAACTCTTGACCTAATGGCTTCCTGGCCAGGTTGATTAGTTCCCCTGCCCCCAGCAGCCAGCTGCCGATGACTGACTCACATGGGGTACAAGAGGCCAGCCTCCTTGAATCAAGAGCGGACCAACTTTGTGGTGCCCTTCATACTGTTGAGCTCCCTACGGGATCAGGCTGAAGCTGGTCTCCACCTCAGATGACATCCTTACTTAGTTTTCTTCTTTTTCCTTCCTTGTCCTGCCTTCCCTTCTCTCTTCCTCCTGAGAGCCTCCCTCAGTAAGTCACTTGCACAAGAATCCCCATCTCAGGGGCATTCCCTGGTTGGATGGATTCCCAAGATACAAAGGCAGATACCTTGGCTCTCAAGTGCTGTCCACTATCAGGCTCCATACAGTTTGGTTTTGTTGTGTTTCCTGTCCTAGGATCTGGGTAATCTATTTTCTTCACAATAACCCCTCATTGCTTGAGTTAGCATGAGGTCTCTGTTTCTTGCAGCTAAACAAGTCCAAATTGTGTGAACTTGGCCAAGTTACTCGACCATTCTCAATCTTACTCCATCTGAAAAACGGTACCCATCATTCTTCTGAATTCAGCACTTGCTTTGGTGACTTAATACCAGAATGCATGTGATGGCTGCCAACATTGTGATTGGCTTAGAGGAGGCACTCTATTAATGAGTTCTAGTTTCTTTCAAAATATTCTCTTCCTCCCTTCTTCAAATCATTTCAGGCTAGGGAAGCATAAAGAGAAAATAGATCAGAGTGCTGTCTGACTTTCAAAGCACCGTAGAAATGTGGGAGTTTAAAGAGGTATGAGTTTAGAGTCCCTCAGATCCAACTCCAACTCTCTAGCCCATTGCCTCTCAAATTATAATCAGCATATGAGTCACCCGGGGATCTTGTTAACACGCAGACTCTGATTCGGGACGTCTGGGTGGAGCCCGAGCTGCTGCCTTTGTAACAGAGCTCCAGGCGGCGCCCATGCTGCTAGTGCTTGGAGTAGCAAAACTCTAGTCTGTCTTTTGGTTCCAGAGTGATTTTTTTCCTCTCCAAACAGTCGGACTGAATGGCAGGCTCTTCCCTTTCCATTCCGTTTTGCACATCCCACAAGGTGTGGCTCCTGCTATTAAGATCTCCTTGGTTGAAGTGGTGGGGCAAGTTGTCAATTGTAAAGTGTGGTGTGTCCTAGGTAGAGCTAACTGTAGGGGATGTGGGAGGCTGGTGAGGGGTACTTGCTCCTAGAGAGGAAGTCAGGGAAGTCTCCCTGGAGGAGATGAGCTGCCAGTCTATCACTCTACATGGATATCTCTTGATTCCTACTCCCTGCTCCTTTTTAAGCCAGGACCATGCACTAGAATCCCAGGGCTGCTGTGACATCTTACCTCCTGTTGCCTGGACTCTGGTCCAGGTGTACTGCCTTCTAGACAAGACTATCCATACCTGAGCCCACCGAGTCCCTTTGGCCATGGTCTCGGGACTCCCAGCTCCCTTCGTATTAGAGGTCCTAGCCTGTCTTTCTCTGATCCAGTGCTTGTTTTGATGCCGTGACTGTAGCGGGAGGTTCAAGCAGTTCCAGACACGAGAAAAAAAATTTGTATTATTTCCACAACATTTAATGCATTTCCTGCTTTCATTATAATCCTGGCCAAGGCCTTCCAAACATTCTCCTTTCCAAACTGAGATTGGTTTTCCTTGTTCGCGGCTGCCAGCAGCTGGGATAGGTTTCCTCCATCTGCTCGTTTTCTCCTTCATCATTCTCCTCTCTCTGCTTCTCTTTTCCCTTGGGGTTCACAGGCTGGTGGCATTGTCTCAGGAAGGCCACTGTTGGCCTGAGTAGGGGCAGGGAGGTCTCCTGCTCATTGCTAAGCCATCTACTCTTGGCACGTCTGGGAGTTTTCACTCACAGACTAGAAGTAACTGGACAGAGAATAGGCCTTTGATTGATTGACCCTTTCTTTAACGTATGCTGAGGATCCAGATGTGCCAGATCCTGCTCTAGGTTCCATGGATACAGCAGTAAACAAGCATGGTTCCCATCCAGACAGTCTAGCTGGGCGCATTACACTTTCTTTATCAATGGAGGCACCTAACACACATACACACACATTCAGGTCTTCAACCTCCTGAGCAACCCAATCTCGCTGTCTTCAGGGGAAGGGCCTCTGTCCTGGGCCCAAAGAAAACAAAAGAAATTCCTAGAAACATACCTCACACCTGTTAGAATGGCCATTATAAAAAAGATAAGAAATAACAAGTATCGGCAAGAATGTGGAGAAAACGGAACACTTGTGCAGTGTTGCTGGGAATGTAAATTGGTGCAGCCACTATTGAAAACAGTATGGAGGTTCCTCAAAAAAAAAATTAAAAATAGAACTGCCATATGATCCAGCAATCCCACTTCTTGGTATATATCCAAAGGAACTGAAATTAGGATCTCGAAGAGATATCTGCACTCCCAAGTTCATTGCATTATTATTTACAATAGCCAAGATATGGAAACAACCTAAATGTCTGTTGAAGGATGAATGGATGAAGAAATTGTGGTGCATACATATACAATGGAATATTATTGAGTCTTAAAAAAGAAGGAAATCCCGCCATTTACAACAACATGGATGAACTTGGAGGACGTTATGCTAAGCGAAATAAGCCAGACGGAGAAAGACAAATACTGCATGATCTCACTTATATGTGGAATCTAAAATATTCAAGCTCATAGAAGCAGAGAGTAGAATGGTGGTTGCCAGAGGCTGGAGGGAAGGGGAAATGGAGTGATGTTGGTCAAAGGGTACAGCCTTTCAGTTAAGCAAGATGAGGAAGTTCAGGAGATCTAATGTAAAAGAATGACTATAGTGAACAAGACTGTACTGTATACTTGAAATTTGTCAGGAGGGTAGATCTTAAGTGTTCACACACACACAAAGAAGAAAATGGTAACCATGTGAGGTGATAGATGTGTTAATTAGCTTGATTGTGGTCATCATTTCACAATGAATACATATAACAAGACATCAATTTGTATACCTTAAATATATACCATTTTAATCAGTCAATTACACCTCAATAAAGCTGTTTTTTTTTTTTTTTTTAAATGAACGTACTTCAGTAATTTTTTATCTGTGGGACGTTTTGAGAGCAAACTGAAGGGGAGCCACAGGAAAGGTTTAGTACTGTTGGTCAAAGAAGCCAAAATACTGGGGATTTGTTTAATGTGGAAGAGGGGACATGTGTCCTCTGAGGGTAGAGGAGGGGTGCTCTTGATAGATGGCAAGGCACCATATCTGGGCACTGCATGCTTCTGTACAGAATTCTACGTACAGCAAGGAGAGTTCTTGCCTGAAAACTGATGGTGAATACAGACAATGCTCCAATCCCTGTGGAAAATGACTGCACTCAGCTCCCTAAATTCTGTTTCTCCATATTTATATATGCTGTTACCCAGTGAATACCTGATTAAGGAATACAGCTGCCAAATGAATACATTTGTTGCTCATCAAATGGCACCATAAAACCAGCAATGATGGGCTTATTAAAAACCTTCTTTCACTCAGTGCAAAATCCCCCACATGTCCCAGCCCGTCTCAATATCGCAGCTAATGAAATGGGTAACCAATACATAAAGAGATGTATTCAAGAGCAAATTAACTGCCTCAGGAATATGCATCATAAAGATTGCAGCCTGGAAAATAAATAGACAGTGTATTGGGCAAATTGGCCTCGTGTTTAAGTGTTGATGGGTTGGAAATATTGGTTTAGCTTCTTGATAGAAGCAGAGAGCATAGGATCCTCGAAGGCAGACATTAGCAACGAAAAATCAAGCTGGGGACCCTCTAATTTGCTAGAACTGGGGAAGGGGTGAGAAGGAGCGAGCAAATACTTATTGAGCCCTTCCTAAGTGCTGGCCCTCTCTGTATGTTGCCACCTTGTCCTTACATTGTCCAAGAAGGTGGGACCCCTATATTTTTGGCCTTACCTACCTACCTGTGACCACATAATGAGATTACACAAAGAGATTTTGTTTTCTCTGTCTGTCCAAACTATGAGTGCATGAGCCTCTATGAGATTCTTTAACAGGAATTAACCCCTCTTAAATCAGCCCCCAGGGGCCGGCCCCGTGGCGTAGCAGTTAAGTACGCGCGCTCTGCTGCTGGCGGCCCGGTTTCGGATCCCTGGCGTGCACCAATGCACCACTTGTCAGGCCATGCTGTGGTGGCGTCCCATATAAAGTGGAGGAAGATGGGCACGGATGTTAGCCAAGGGCCAGTCTTCCTCAGCAAAAAGAGGATTGGCATGGATGTTAGCTCAGGGCTGATCTTCCTCACACACACAAAAAAAAATCAGCCCCCAGACATTTCTGAGCTCCCTTGAGCCCTTGCTCATTATCTCAAAAAAAAAAAAAAAAAAAAGAGATTTCCCTCTGTTTATTCTGCTCCAAATTCTTGTCCTGCTATCCCGCTGCCTGCCCTGCCTTTATTCTTCTCTGGGCACCTTCCAGACCAGAGGGAAGCAGCAGCCTGCAGGCTGAATGGCCATTCCTACTGTGGCTCATTCTCTGAGATCCCAGGCTAGGTCTTAATGCTCTTGCCGTCCCTCCCTACCCCACTCTACAGACACACACAACCTGAGGGGAAGGCAATAGCGTGTGTTTTGAGTCACATAGATTTGGGCCATGTAATCTCCCACAGGTCCCCTGACTCTCCTGAGTCCTTGTTGCCTCCCAGGAGAGTGAAGGTGATATTGTTTCCCTCCAAGGGTTGTCGGGAGGAATTGATGACATAACATGCAGAAAGTTCCTGGATCGACTCCCAAACATCAGTCACTCCTGGGTCCTGATCTACTCCATGATTTTCACAGGCCTTGCTTCGTTCAGAACAAAGCAGTGAAGGGTTAATTGAAAGGGCCACGGCAGCTGTGGGCAGGCCTCTCTACAGAGGCACTGAATGAGCTGGCTTAATGTGCAGAGACCACAGAGAGCTGCCCCACGTGCTGAAAGACATAGCCCTGCCCTTGCTCAGGCAGCATTTTCATTGTTATGTTTATTATTTTATCTATCTATTTCATAGTAATACATTAAATATAATATTATTGTTATATTTCATTATTTTTAGCCTCAGTATTATAATAATTAATTTTAAAGGGAAGCTAGTGAATTATTTGGGCTTATCCCCTGGCCCATTCCAGGCTAATTGACAGTAAATTTCCATTTGAGGTAAACGGACTCTGAAGGGCTGTGAACCCCATTTATCTGTTGGTCTCAGATTGGGCTCCCCCAGAAGCAGACAGGGTGTGAATGGAAGGGGCTTCCCTGGGCGGTGGTCTGAGGAAGCAACTGCAGGGCAGTGAGGAAGCGGCACAGGGAAGAGGAAGTACAGGTGCCTTATTGAGCAGGTTACTGCTATTGGCCCCGGGGGAACTTCTGGAGGCAGCACAGAACACGCATCGAGGTTATCCACCTGAGTGGGGAGGGAGCTGGGTGTTTATTTGCCAACTCTCATCAGGCATTGGTTGAGGGCTGTTCCTGGGGACATTTATTCTTCAGTATTTCTCACCTGCAAGCAGGGACCACGAAGGGGAGAGTCGCAGGAGCTTGCAGCAGGAGGCCATCGCTTTACACAGGAATGGTGAGTGCCAAGGAGATGTGGGTCAGGCAGCGATGGTATCTGCACAAACTTGAAAATCTGGGATCCACAGAATATCCCACATTTGCAATGATGTGTTCCTGTATTTGTCTTTCTCTCCAGACTATGAGCTCTCTGAGGGCAGAGCCAGGTCTTGTTTTCATCCCCACTGTCCAGCACAAACCTCTCAATTCTTGCCCAGAACGACCACTCAGCAAACACTGCTGACTGACTGAATGATTGAGGGAATAAGTGGCTGAAGACTTGAAAATACACGAAACAGAGATTGTAATAAAATGCTTGCAAGAGCTAGGGGGATGGTTAAATGAGTAACGTGGTCCAGAAAGAAGAAAAATAGGAAGATGAGGGTTGTGGGGACCTGGAGGACACATGTCTGTCTATGGGGATGCTGTGACTGAGCTCTGAGTGACTGTTACCTTGTGGGGATTGGACCCACAGCAGCTGGACCTCTTGGCTTTTTGAAAAAGAGAAGCCAGGACTCCAGATTTTTATGGGAAATTTCTTGATTTTTAAATATGGCCAATGACATAAAATATTTTGAAAACAAGAGACAGACACTTCAAACACATCTGGGTGATGTAACTCATTCCCAGGCATAGGTGGTCGCCTAGTTAGGAGACACTTAGTTGGGAGATAGTTAGGGAGCAGAGCACTTCCAGAGAGAGGTAGGGGCTTCTCAGGTCCCCAAAGGTCCCCACAGGGATGTGCCCTTGAATGTTCATGGATAGTAACACAAAGAATAATCTGGTAGGTTCATGTAGTTCCTTAACCAGGAGACTTGGGTTCTCCTGCTGGCTGACCAAGGGGAAAATCCTTCTATACTGATATCTGTAAAGTAGCTACATTGAGGCCTGACCTCTTTTGTGGCAAGGGTTAATATGTTGATGAATGGGATAGTCCTTCTTAAACGCTAAGTCCAAGCTAGGTTGGTGCCCTTCCCAGAACTCTCCCTGCTCCCATTAAGTCTGTTTCCTTGGCTGAGGGTTCTTCTAGGCTCTCTTCCCATCCCTGTCCTAAGCCTTCTGGGGCTGTCTGGTTGTCAGGCTCTTATCTGGTGGCCTTTGTTGTGATCTGCCAGATGCCTGGCAGCTTAGTGGGTGGTGTGCTCAGCTGTGACTTCCACCTTCTGAACTACTCAGCTTGGGTTTGCAACCTGGAGTTCAGGAGTCAGAGAGGCAAATATGAAATTGGTTCCTGCTTTTGAGGAGCTCACAGACCAGGGGAGGCAGATCCCACTCCATGACAACACAAATGCTAAGGGTCAGTGGCATTCCTTTGTTTATCATATCCATTCCTTTTCCTCCTGGACATGCAGCTAGACTACATTTCCCAGACTCCCTTGCAGTTAGGTGAGATCATATGACTGAGTTCTGACCAATGGAACATGGGTAGATGCCATGCTGACCAATTCCCAGCATGGCCCATAAAAATCTCCTGTGCAATTCTCAACACTCTCTCTTTCACCATCGACTGGATGAATGAAGAGAACTCCAAGCACTGAGAGAAGTGTGGAGCCACAAGATGGAAAGAGCTTGGGTCCCCGAATGACTGCACAGAGTAGAAATTTCCACATCTCCAAATGACCTGTGTTGTACCGTGATGTGAGAAACAACCATTATTGTGTTATGCCACTGAGATTTTGGGGGTGTTTCTTACATTAGTTAGCCTGCTCTGACTGATGCAGTGCCCTAAGGGGAAGTGTCATGCAGAATGCCTCAGGAACTCCTGGGCCTGCTTATAAAAAGGCTCCCTGCTGGGGGAAGGGCTGGACTCTGACTCGGAGGTCATTAAGGAAGCTGTAGGCTCTCTACCAGGGCAAGAGTATGGAGCTCGGGAGTTGGTCAGATCTGCTTCCATAGATATTAAATCAAACCCAGTTAAATGGATTTTGTGACGCCCCTCGAGGTGGATAAAGAACTTCAGGCAAGAATAGTTGTCCCAAGTTGTGGATGAGAGTTGCATTTTTCATCCTCTAGGAATTCCTAGTGTGATACATCTTGGTGGTGTAGGGTTGAGTCCACTCTTTCAGGGATAGCTAAAGACCATGAGTTGCTCTTGGCAAATGGTTCTACTTCTGAGAGTTACTTTTCTCACTCACTACTTGAACAGTTGACAGTAGGACTGAACTTCACAAGGCAGGCCAAGATCACTGAGCTTGAAGCTCCGCCAGAAACTTCTGTCCTGCCCCTGGGCATCTGGGACAGAGAGTGTGTATTCTCCGCCCAGTGCATGTCTGCTGCAGGAGGAAAGGGGGAGTAATTCAGTCCCACATCACTTGGGGCAAATGTGTTCAAGGAGTCAATCTGTTTGCTGGATGTTTATACCATCTACATGTTCCCCAAGGATTGGATTATGGGGTTCAGAAACCAGCTCTGGCTAACTCGCACAAAATGGAGGCTGTCGGAGCCCTCCAACTGGATGGGAGCTGGAGAACAAGGTATAAGAATTGAGGCAGCTCCTGAGGGTAGGAAGCAGGAACAGTGTGGGATGGGATGGACCCCCATATTTTTGCAATTTCTTTGTCCCTCTGTTCAAGATTTAAGTTTCAGGGAGGGAAGTCAGTTATACAAAGCATGAGACATCACGGGGCATTCCCAAAGAGATGTACTGGCTTCTAGGACCCCCAAAGTCTCCTGTGGGGGGATGTTCAGTTTTTGTTGATGCTGCTGCTGGATGACAGAAGATAGCCTTTGCCATTCTCATGAGGGTTGTCATACTCTCCAAGTGTGCCCTCTCTCCCTCATCCCCTGACTGTTCTGGACACCCTGGCAACAAACCAGTAAGATAGAGCTGCAGTGCCCTCCTGAGCCATGACTGTGAGCCTGGGAGGCTCGGAGGTGAATTTTCTAGACATAGCATCACTCAGTGGGTCCAAGCCTCAAAGCTACTTGAGGTGCGTTCCTGGGTGGGGATTGGCTTAGGCCCATTTACTTCTTTCTTCCCCCAACAAGGCTAACAGCCCATCCTTGAGGGCCTTTTGTTACTGACTGTGACAGCTTCTTGGCCAGGTGCCTCAGGGTCTCTTAAAATTAACAAGTAATCCCAAGGCAGTATTTGAGCCTAGATGTGTGAGAGTGGTCTGGATGTTGACTGCTCTTGCTCATTTCATGCTGGGAAAAGCGGGTATTTGTAGAGACATGAGTGACCAGATGGCTTTGAGAGGAAGTCCCATTTCTGAGACCTTCAAGTAATTCAAGACAATAATCTCAGCAAAGCAGCGTGAACCAAACTCTCTGAACAAAGAGGCACTGGCTTAGCCTGTCGAACACATCCCAACAAACTCTCGGGATCTTACTGTTTCACCAGGGCCTTCTAACACTTCATTGTTTGGTCACCTGGGCTGTGGCCTCAGGAGGCAGGCACTTCTCTGTAAACAGACTAACTTCTGCACATGGGTCAGAGTGGATCTTTCAGAACAGAGAAAATCAAATCAGAGCAAAGATCACTATGGGAGAAGGAGAAGGTTTTAAAAGGGCAGTCTCGGGAATGTTTTACTCTCTCTTTAAATGTTCACGAATGTGATATTCAATGGCTTATTTATCTCTTAAGGCATTTATAGAGTATTTTCAAGATGTGAGACATTGGGAGGGATGGATGAAAACACAAATAAGGTATGACCCCTACTCTCAAAGGAGTTATAAACTAGGGATAATGATAATAGGTACTATTTGTAAGGTGCTGTATAGTTCGCAAGACACTTTTTGTGAATGTTGTAATACTATTGATCACGGGGCTGATAGATTCAGTATTTTTTTTTGAGTGTCTTGAGTGCATCAGAAAACTGAAGCTCAGAGAGGTTAAGTAACTTGTCCAAGTTCACACAGCTTGTCAGTAAAGAGACTAAATTTGAAGTTGATCCTCTGTCTAAACTTCTTGCCTATCTAGCTGAGGAGACAGACACTTATACAAGTGATATGAGGATTGTATGAACATTACAGAAGAGGAAGGGGGAGTGTGCTAATTGTGAACTGACCATGGAACATTGAGAATAAGGTGTGGTGTTGGGGAGAAGAAGGCGTACTCCTTCCTTCCTCTAATCCTTTCTCCACACTGCTGCAGAAATGATCTTTCTACAGTATAAATCTGATAGAGTCACTTCCAAGCTTAAAACTCTCCACTGGCTTCTCATTGCCTCCATGGTAAAGTTGGTGTTGGACATTGAAGATTTACGTGTTACTGTTGTGCAGTTTTGTCCAGCAGTGTTTCCCCAGTGACAGCATGGAGGAGAAAAATTGTTGATTCACCCAGGATTGGGCTATTGCCAATAAATGTGATGGAGAGATGGAGGGGTGAGGCAACATGGTGATGATAGATCATAGGATCCAAGTGACAAAGGGAGGAAAGGGAAGGCAGGAGGGGCTTGTGGAGGGGAGGAAGAGGAGAGGTTGATGGACTGGAGGTCCTGACGAGATTGAAGAAGGTGCAGTGGGATGCTTGGGTATGCGAGCTGAGTAGAGAGGAGGTTTCAGGGGGAATGGGATGCATGAATTAGTGATTTTGGAGGAAGCAGTCTCAGGTGATGATAAAGTTCAGGGAGTGACCCTCCCAGTGGGTGACTGGTAGAATAATGCCACCTCCCAAAGATATCCACATCTTAAAAAGGGGCCATGAGCCAAGGAATACAGGTGGCCTCCAGGAGCTGGAAAAGGCAAGACAGCAGATTTTCCCCTAGATCCTCCAGAAGGAACACAGCCTTGCTGACTCACTTTGGACTTCTGAAACCCCAAAACTGTAAGAATACATTTGTGTTGTTTTATGTCACTAAATTTTTAATTTGTTACAGTGGCAATTTGGAAACTAACAAAGTGATTAAGAGAATGGAGAAGGAAGTATTTGGATGACTTTTCACATCTTGGTTTCTCTATTCCTTGACCTATCCATCATCAACTCCAATTGGAGCTTCCAGAGCTGGACTTGTGTTTTTCTAGGCAGCTCATTCCTCCACCATTCACAGAATTTATTTAATTTTAAAGATTTCCTCACTCTCCTCACCATTCTTACCTCCTCCTCCTCCTACCTGGCTATCAGAAGTTGACCTGCCTCCTTAAGTCATTCAGGATGAAGTCAGTGAGCTGGGACTAAAGATTTCATTGAATGAGGGAGAGTTTACAGGAGATTACAACAAAAATGGAGAGGAAGGTAGGGCTTTTCTGAGGCTCAGAGATGCAGGAATTTTTAAAAACAGAGGAGCTGTACTGGTCTTGGGATCCTCAAGTAATGAAAAAATCATGGTTAACCTGCTCTACATGGGAAATGAGAAAGACTGTTTTTTAGATCTTTGAGAAGAGGCAAAAAGCAAGCAGGAGGAGAAAGAAGAGAAGAATGTATAGGAAAGAGGAACCTTTAAGATTGCAGAAGACTGGGGACCATTTGGGGTGATGGGGTAGCTGAAATGGCCTTTAAGAGCAGCTATGCCTATGGGCAGTTTTAAGTCATTTGCGATTTTGTAATATGTCTCCTGGCCATGGTGTTCCAACATTTTTGGCAAAATGTTCTATGTGTTTGCTTGTATCAGTGGGATTTTGGAAATTGAAGATGAGATTGGTTTTTACCTGTGGATTAACTTGGTGTGGAAAAAAGATGGCATGTACAGAGGCAGGAGTTCAGAGGCTGAGGTGAGCATCCACCCATCCATCCATCCAACTATCACCTCTGTATCCATCATCCTCCTATCATCCATCCATCTATTATCCATCCATCCATCATCCATCCATCCGTCCACCTCTATCATCCATCCATCCATCCATCATCCATCCTTCTGTCCACCATCTATTATCCATCCATTCATCCATCCATCCATCCATCCATCCATCCATCCATCCATCCATCCATCCAATCCACCCATTCACAAATTCATCTATTCAACAAATACTCATTGAGAATCTATCATGTACTTGGCTCTGTTCTGGGTCCTGGGGATACTGCAATGAACAAGACATACAGATATCCTGTTCTCAGGACCTCCAATCAGTATGAAAGGTGGATCATAGCAAAGTAACTGAATAGATTACCAAGAGTACTTCAGACTGTGATAAACACTATGACATCAATAAAGCAGGGTGGTTTATAGAGCAGCAGCTCCCAAAGTGTTGTTCCGGGACTGTTGGCATTAGCACAACCTGAGAACATATGAGAAATGTAAATTCTCAGGACCCATCCCTGGCCTATTGAATTAGAAACTCTGGGCATGGCCCCAGCAATCTGTATTTTAAGCCCTCCAGGTGAATCTGATTCATGCTCAAGTTTGAGATCCACTGTTATGGGGAGTGACAGTGTGGTTACCTGAGTAGGGTGGTGAGGGAAGTCTTCTCAGAGGAGGTGACATTTGAGTTGAGATCTCAGCAATAAGAGAAATCTAGCCATGCAAGCCTCGAGACGTGTTCTGGGCAGAGCGAATAGCGAGTGAAAAGGCCTGAGGTAGGAACAAGGTTGGGGGCTTCAAGGGCCAGTGTGGCTGGAGTGCGGTGTACAAGCGTGCAAATTAATGATAAAAGACAGTGCTGGGAACATTCTGGTTGCTCTTTGGATATTCATTCTCTTTATGAAGAGATAAATATATAGACATCTCTCTTCGTATCAAGATGTGGTCTTTGCCCATTTGCATTGGAAGACATATATTGGAATTATTTTTTAAAGTAAAAAAATTAAATTAATTTAAATCATACAAGTAATGCATATATAAATTTTCCTTATAAGTGGATTTATTGGCCTCTTTTGAAGCTGCATGTTGTCTTGGGAAGGTCACTGTGGGTCAGCAGGCAAAGGACTTGGGATCTAATCCTGTCACCGTCTGGTCGCAGCATTTCTCTGGGCCTCATTTCTCCATCTATAAGGCCAGAAAGGCATGGAAAAAATCAGCTGATCTGTCTCCCGAGTCAGAATACTGCTGACACCTCCTTGAGGGGCAGTCTAGTTCCTTTTCAGCCTCCCTCTCCTCCATCCCCTCTTCCGGATCCCACCTTGGACAGACCTGCCTGGGGCAGGGCAGGAGGAAAGAAGCAAACGGGTTCCCTTGGAATGACCATCTATATCAAATTGTGTTTTGGAAATCTGCTTAGAATATACAGTAACGCTGGGAGCTGAAGTCCATGCTCTTAATGGTAGTTTTCTTTATAGTTATTGCCCTGCTGCTGAGCCCAACAGTTTTATTTCTTACAAACAGACGTCTTATGAAAAGAACAGTGAACAAAGAAGCAAAGTCAGGAGCGTGATGTTTGAACTTGAGTTTGCAGGACTGGGGAAAGCAAGAGGGGACCAAACCAGGACCTTCTCCAGGGAGGCAATGAAGTGCAGTGGGAAGACCCTGGTGCACATCCTTTGACTTAGGTGCATTGTTAGGCCTCTCTGAGCCTCTGTTTCCTCATCTGCAAAATGAGGATGATACCCCTTACACTGCATGAAATAAGACATGTGCCAAGTGTCTGGCACACAGCAGGAGCTCAATAAATGTCAGCACTTGTCTTCCATCCCTCCCCTGGGGGTGGGGATATGGCGCTCCTCCCTAGGCAGTGGCAAGCCCCTCTTTGCCTCTAACTCTCTGGGTTTGTTTTGCTTGTGTAGTAATTAGGCACCAGCAGCTGAGAGTACCCAAACCTATAGCATTATCTTTCCCCCAAGCTGCTTCCATTGATAGAGGGTTGGGTGGTAGATGACAGTTTGTTTATCCAGGGAGGCTGTAAAATATTCTGTCTAGTGAACACACAGAGAAGCTCATTTGTCTTGTCTTTTGCCTCCATAAGCACATAGTTCAGAAGGGATGCTCTCCTTCTGTCTTACTGGTGCTTGCTCCTCTGAGCAAGCTCACAGACCCTCTTCTGCCCATCCTCCGGAATGCTGGGCAGCCCCAGCCCCTCTCTCTCACCACGTTGTCCCTCGCAAGAGCATCGGCTATGGGGGCTGTATGGACCTGTCCCAACTTGGCCTGCTCCCCTGAGCTTTATGCTCGACTCTACCACCTGATGCCCATAGGCCCCGCCCACTCAGCGTGTCCAAGACGGAAACCACCTCCCTTGCCATACTTACTCCTTCTCTTCTCTGGGTCTCAGCCCTTGGCAGCGCTGGCCACCCACTCCCCAAGGCTGAGACCTGGGAGTCCATCCTGGGCATCTCCCTCTTTCTCACCTCCACATCCCAACACCCTTCAGGTCCTGTCCATGTTCCCTCTCAACTCTTTCTCCGGACTGTCCTCAACTCAGCCCCAGCCACCACCACCCTGGGGAAAGCTCCGCCTCCTTCCTTAGGGCTGCAGCCAGGGGAATGGTTCTGGAACACACACTGGACTGTGTCAGCCCCTCCTCCCAGGCCTGCAGTACTGAGGACAGGTGAGGGGAGGAAACTGTGACCATCCTCGGAGGCCGTGGGGGGCAGGAAATAAACCCAGGTTTTTGAGAAAAACAAACAAATAAGCAAAAACAAACCAAAACAACATCCTGGCCTTCACCACATATTAACCGTGTGATTTCTGCCCCAAACCCCATGCCTTCCTCTATCTATGATCCTACCTTATCCCCTCAGAGAAAACTGTTCTAACGAGTGGCTGTACTTCCTATCCCCACTTCTGCTTCCTCAATTCTTTCTTCTACTCATTTCAGTTTGGCTTCTGCCCCTATAAGTGTCCCAGAAATTGCTTTCTCTGAAGTCCCCAATGACCTCCACGGTCAGTGAATCCTTTACGTTCTTACATCCTGTCTCTTGGCCACATTCAGTATCATTTTCTCTCTAATTCCCACCCCCCCACACCACGTCTTCCAGTTTGTTTTTTTCCCCACCTCTCTGCTTACTCCTTCTCAGGCTCCTTTGCTGACTTCTCTTCCTCTGTTGGTTCCTTAAATGTTGGGGTGTCCCAAGACTCCATCCTGGATCCCCTTCTCTTCTCTCCTTATACGTTATTCCTGGATAATGGCTCAAGTCTTCCTAATTTATATCCTCAGCCCAGTTTGCTCACCTGAACTCCTGGCCTATGTTCTCAATTTATTTTTGGACACCTCCGCTTGGAAGTGCCTCAGGCATCTGAGGCAGGTCCAGATTGGAATTCACCAGCATCTTCCCCACCAATCCTGCTCTTCCGATCTTCCCATCCCCGTGAGTTTCACTACCACCCACCTGTGGTACATGCCAGAGCCTTGGAATTCACCAGTTCCCCTTAAGCCCTCCTTCGCCCTGACACCTGCTGGTCATCAAGTCCTATAGATTCCACCCACTAAGTCACTCTCAGACTTGTCCCTCTCTCAACACTTCCTCTGCCCACTTCCCTCGTCCAGGCCTCCAGCCTCTCTTGCCTGGACAACTGCTTAGTCTCCTCCCCATTTCTAGTTTTGTCCCCTCTGATCCATCCTGCACACAGCAACCAGACAGATCGTCCTAAAATGCAAACCCAGTGGGTTCACTCTCCTGTTTAAAAATCTTCAAGGCTCTTTATTGCCTGCAGAATAAAAACCAGACTCCTTTCCTTTGCACCCAGGCATGGTGGGCTTAGTTACGACCTCTCTTTCTGCTCTTATCTCTTGTTTATCCTCTCTCACTCTCTCTGTCTAGTCACACTCAGTCTACTCCAGGTCCTTGGACCTGCGAAGCTCTCTCTCTTGCCTAGAACATTTTCAGTGCTCTTCCTTCTGACTGGTGCTCTCTTCTCGTCCTCTTTCCAGTTGGCTGGACTGAGGGGGCATGGCAGACGAGCTGCTCCAACTCCTCCTTTTGTAGATGAGTACCCTGAAGTCCAGAGAGGAGGAGTGACCTGCTGAAGGTCACCCAGCAAGTCCGGTGTGCTTCATACTAAGCAGAACAACTGCACGTCTCTCCCTCCTTCAGCCACAACGGGAAGGAAACTTGGCATCAGCTTGGACCCCTCCCCAAAGATTCTGGCTCTTTTTGCTGCTGAAATCAGAAAGATGAGTTAGTGGTAAGTTTTGCCTGGAAAGGGTTGGAGATAATGCAGGCTCCCTTTGCCTTTATCTTGGATTTCTGAGGCCAAGGCCCTGGTGACACCCTGGCTTCTCCTGCCTCCATTCCAGACCCCTCACAATTCTGCCTTGACCTTTCCCCAAACCACCTCTAATACAGACCCTCACCTGCAGACACTCCTGTCCACTTCCTCTCACCAGGAATAGCTTGAGTTTCTCAGTGGCTGTTGGCACAACCTGGCTGGGAATGGGTCTAGCTAATATTTGAGACCAGGAGTACTCAGACAAGGTGTAAAATCCTGGTATCCTGAGCTGAGATGGGATTGATGCCAGACCAGGATTAGTCAGTGAACCCTTGGCTATGGACTGGATTGTTAACCAGGTCATAGATTAAGCCCTCTCTCTGGTCACAGACTGAGCCCTGATCCTGGCTATAGACTGGATCCTGACCCTAGACCCAGACACAGCTCTGACCCTGTTTCTAGACTTAGCCTTGATTCTGGTAATAGACTGAGCACTGATCTTCATCCCAGACTGGGCCCTGACCCTGGCCACGGACTGAGCCCTGATCCTGGTCCCAGACTGAGCCTTGACCCTACTTCTAGACTAAGCCTTGATCCTAGTCCCAGACTGATCCTTGACTCTACTTCCAGACTGAGCCCTGATCCTGGTCCCAGACTGAACCCTGACCCTACTTCTAGACTGAGTCCTAATTCTGGCCCCAAGCTGTGCCCTGACCGCGGATTAAGCCCTACTCAGCTCACAGACTAGACCTGCAGCTGTGGGCTCACGATGAGAGTGTAGCTGACTCAGGGCAAACCTATCCCCTTAGTGGGGGAGCTGGGAATGACTTTTCCTAGGAAAAACAGAGCAGGATCAGCCAGTGGTTTTATTACACTCATGGGTTTTGGGGGTCACAAGCCACAAAAGGGCCAGGCTCAAAGGATGGCTGCAAAGTCATATCTGGCAGAGCTTCCTAGCCAGTTTAGCTCCCAAATAATGGAGAGATTATTCCTGCCGATATCCATCAAGCTGAGACTGACAGCATCTCAATGAGAAGGTGCTTTAACGACTCTTCAAGGATTTGGGGCCTAATGAAGCACACGTTAGAGGACGATTTAATCTTTCCCTCATACAACCCTCACAACAAGGAGATCAACTTCAGAATCCAAATTCATCGTGACATAAAAATGTGAGCTCAAGACAGTCCTGGATCACTGATAACTGTCTGGGGCTAATTGCTGTGATCTCAGGGGTGTTTAAGAGAGGCCAAGGGAGGGTAGGTGTGGCAGACGGCATCCAGGGACATGCTGGGCTGTCCCCGTGAGGCTCCTGGAAGGAGCTGACAGTAGCATTGGAAGATAAGATAAAACAAGTGTAGAGCAGAAGAAGGTCCTGCTTCCTGTGATTGGCCCATCCTCTGCAAGGTGGACCCTTCTCCCCAATCACTCTCCGTGTAGACTAGTGGTCAGCAGATATGCCACAGCTGCTTGCCTAATAGTGAACCCTGAAGATGCCAGGAACTCCTGCTTCTGAGCCATAAGTGTAACAACTAGAGCTTATGAGAGCTGCTATGGAGAAAACCAAAAGGAGGCTGGAGTAGAAATGATCCAGGCATGTGCGAGGTGGATCACCGTCCTTGGAACTGTCTCTCCAGCTCTCTGGGGGTGGAAGTAGGTGTTCCAATCACAGGCTCCTCTTCCTCCCTTCCACACCTTGCTGCTAGCTGGGGTCTCACACATTGCTAGGCCCAGCCCACCATGGAAGCAACATCACATTCTTCTCTCAAATGCTGAATCTTGCCTATGTCTTTTGTTGCAAAGATTTTCTTTCTGCTACACAAACCCATTAATGACATTGTGGGGGAAATCACGGGCTTTGACTTGAACAAATAGAGCCCAGCCACTGATTTCGAAAGGAAACATATTTTGTAATAATTAGATGGCAAAAAACTGGAAATGATGAGAAGCAAACTGAATCAAGCCCTGGATGGTGCATAATATACTCATTTATACTAAATTTATGTCCATAAGGTACTGTGCAGCCAGGGAAGGTATGAGATAAAGTAATGGGACTCTCCTCCCATTTTTTCTTTCTGTTAAAAGAAGACATTTTTAAGTAAGATACAGAAGTCTTAAAGGAAAAAATTAACAGATTTTACTATGGAAAATTTTTAAAAACTTAAAAATCTTTTGTATAGCAAAACACAGAAACAAAGTTAAAAGAAAGCGAAGACTGGGAGAAAATACTTGCAGCATATACAACAAAGAGCTACTATACCAAATGCAAGAAGTTTCTGCAGATCTGTAATAAAAAAGACAAAGAAGCCATAGATAAGTAGGCAAAATGTGTGGCCAGGTAAACTTCTAGACAAGGAAACACGACTACAGTGGTGGCCATGGAGGTGCCTTGTTCAGATCTCCCTGTAAGAGAACCTCCTGTGGGGAGAAGAGCTGACTGACAGCCTGAAGCTAGAGCATCTTTGGGTCCACCATGGTGGCCACGCCAGGCCACGCTTCCCCAGGCTGTTCCCAGACAATGACCAAGTACAGTGAGGTCCTTGAACCAGGCCATCTTAGAAACTCCCCAGTGGTCTGGTTGAGGCTTTCTCAGAACTGTGCTGTGGTCTGAGGATCTACCTACCCAGTTCTTCCTTCCCCCTCTCCTATCACGAGTGTCAGACCTGCACCTTGATCTGAAGTCTCTCCTGCCTCCTTCTGCTCCCCACCCTTTGTCCTCCAGAGGCATTTTCCCCCTGGAAGACTCTTGCTTGTCTAATCCCATCTTGGCTTCTACTTCTCAGAGGACCTGAACTACAACTACAGACCCACATAAAAAGCTGTTCAGCCTTATTCATATTAAGGAAGTGCAAATTAAAATGTGATATATTTTCCACAATCAAATTGGCAAACATTTTTAAAAGGCCATTAATACCTTGCTTAGTGAAGGGACACAAAATGAATCTCTCTCCCATATTGTGCTCAGGCCCAGGGATAACATATACATACGCACTGAATCAGCATTCACTTCCTGGAATCTATTCTATAGAATATATGCATATATGTACAAACATATATATGTTCATTGTGGCATTACAGATCTTCCTCAACTTACGATGGAGTTAAGTCCCAATAAACCCATCCTAAGTTGAAAATACCATAAGTTGAAAATGTACCTAATGCACCTAACCTACCAAACATCAATAGCTTAGACTCACCTACCTTAAACGTGCTCAGAACACTGACATTAGCCTACAGTTGGGCAAACGCATCTAACACAAAGCCTATTTTATAATAAAGTGTTGAATATCTCATGTAATTTATTGAATACTGTACTGAAAGTGAAAAACAGAATGGCTGTATGGGTACAGAATGGTGGTAAGTGTATCGGTTGTTTACCCTCGTGATCGTGTGGCTGACTGGGAGCTGCGGCTCACTGCCCCTGCCCAGCATCCTGAGAGTATCGTACCACATATCACTAGTCCAGGAAATGATCAAAATTCAAACTTTGAGATACAGTTTCTACTGAATGCATGTTGCTTTCTCATCATCATAAAGTCAAAAAATCGTAAATCAAACCATTTTAAGTCGGGGACCATCTGTATTCATATTAGTAAGAAACTTGAAAATAACCTAAATGTACATTAATAAGGAACATTTACATTAATGATGGAGTGCTCACACAATATAATTTGCAGCTGTATGACGTGAGAAGATGTTTGTGATGCCAAGCTCGGTATAAAAAACAAGCAAAACTGAAGAATATGTTGTATAAATGCCTTTGGGTAGGAAAACCCTTCATTAAATGCATTTATATGCATAGAAATTGGTGAATAAGCATAAACATCTGGAAAGGTAGACACTAAATTGCTAAGACTATTTTTCTTTGGGGAGGAGAATGAGATTGGGGATAGATACTTAAGGGGTCTCTCACTTTTTACTCTATTTCTTTTTTTGTTGTTTAGATGTTTCACAGTGAGTGTGGATTATTTTTTGTAATTAAAATGAGCAATACATAAGAAGAAAGAAAAGATCCCAGAGTGTAACCACCAAAATAAGTATTGACCCCTTCGGGAGGCGTGTCCACATTCCAGTCAGTCTGTTCCCAGTGTTTGGACTCTCCTGGGAACGGCCTTCTGTGGCAGTTAACAGCATAAGAAATTTGCTCTCATTCTTGTCTTTATCTTTAACAAAAATGTTAACAGGAAGTCGGATTGCCGACCTTGGTCCTTCCGTGATTAACCACATCTGACTCTGAATGTCTTTTTACTATTTTCAAAAATCCACCGCCCCACGCCAATCCCCTGACCTGAAAGCCAAACATGTTGTCACTGAAGATATTGTGGGGACACACAATAGGCTCTCTGGCCTCAGTGTCCCTATCTGTGTTAGACGAGTTTGGATTAAATGGTCTCAGTGTCTGGCTAATGTTTTAGGATTCTGAGCCCACTGGCACAGAGTTGCCGTTCTCGGCAAACTCTGGAGAGCCGAAGTATCAGAGAAACCTACCCGTGGTCCTCAGCCTGGTCTTCAACCAGCTCTTCCAACCTCCCCTCACATCCCCCATGCTCCAGGGTGAGCCGGCTGGCTCAGTGAATGTGCTCCTGTGTCTATGCCCTCCCCCTATCCATGTGCTCAACTGCCCAAGCTTTAAGGTCCTATGCTGATTCCTCTGTGATCTTCTCTGCTCAACTAGTTTGAATTCTCTTTGCATTTTGTCTATAGCTCATATGGTGTATGGAAGCCAAAACACCCACTATGCCCTGCTTCCAATATGATCAAGCGCTTCACATCCCACATCAGGGGAAAAAAAACATTGAACCAACATAGCTACAGACTCATAAACCCTGAGACAAACTCCAAATCTCAGTGTCCCCCAAATAATAAATCCCTGAATCCTTCCCTTAAACCTGGACTCTCAAAAAAGACAATTTTATCCTTTACTCTTTCCATGACGATCTCTGAAGATACATTTGTGAATACGATAATCATGTGAGAAAGTTGCTATTTTCACGCCGTGAACAGATTAATGTAAACCCGGTGAGCTTGGTGACTTTGCAATTGTCTTCCTTTAGATAATTGCTGTGTTTTGTATTTGATGAGCCAGTCCTTCTGAAGCCTGACTTTCTTGCGCTCTTTGCAAGTAAAATTTTCTTTTCTAAATACTTCTGTTTCTGAGTCTTCCTTTGACGGATGGGATAACTTAATACATTAATTCGTGTTGTGTTCTTGCATTCCCTATTCTAGGGTGGAGGGGCTTTTGTCTTCCCTACTAAGGGGGGCTTGTGTTGGAGGAGGATGAAAAGGAGAAGTTTCCTGGAGAAGGGTCTCTTTTCTGGTTTTGTTTTCTTGAAAACTCAGGCTCACTGGGCGTAGGGGGAGTAATGCAAAGTGGGGAGAGAGAGAGGCCTTTGGTGGGGATAAAGTAGAACCAGGTGAACAGAATTGTGGGTGGGTGAGAGAGACAGAGGCAGAGACAGACAGACACAGAGAGAGAGACAGAGACAGAAAATTCCCAAAGACCAGGAAGGACTTGGTTTGGAGTCTGCAAGGGGAAGAGAATTCCTGGATCCAGATGGGACAACTATGAGGGGCTCTAAGGAGGCTGGGTGCCCAGCATTGGGGTCCGGGTAGAGTTTGGATAGAGTTTCCTGAGCCCAGCTTGGCATGGAGGCAGCGTTACCATCTTCCAGCAAGGAACTCAGAGGGCTTGGACAAGAACCCTAACACAGGAAACCAATGTGGACCTACGACCATTGGACATCCCCAAAGTTGGCGCTATGTAAGATCCTTGGGAACTTCATAGGATCCTGAGGGACAAGAAGGGAACCTAAGTAGGAATTTCCTGCCAGCTCAGTAAGCTGAGACCTAGGGTAGACCTAGAGAAGATAAAATTATTGTGACATTTCTTACCTTTCTGAGCTTACCACTCAGTCCCATTTCTTTCAGAATTTAGCCCCATCTATCCTGTATTGTCCCCCCACCACTGCCCCCATCTCCTGCCCTCCTCACACCCTGTCACCTTGCAGGACACCTTTTTGTTTGTCTATCTATCCCACTTCTGACAGTAGGACCCGTCTTCATATTCTAATTGTCTATCACAGGGCCTTGTATCCAGTAGGTGCTCAAAATATGTTGGTCGAAATGAACTGAGTTGCACTAAATTGTAACTCACCCCCAGTCCCAGGCCTAGCACCATGCTTTGTGTCTGGTTGGTATTCAACACATGTTTGCAGAATGGAGGAAGGTGAGTGGGGTATTGGAGGACACAAAACGAACCTGAAGGTGTACGTTCAGATGTGTTTGTTCAAAAGCTCGTTAGTGACCTGGTTTAATCACAGGAGACTGGCGAGCAAGGGACCTGTGCATCTGTGAAACGAGCCATTCTATGCCAACCCTCACAGAGGAGCTGGTGCTGCTTGATCAATTAACCCCACACCCTTGTCTTCCATCTGTGCTTGGATCAAGATGCGCAGCTCTGCTGTGAGGGCAAAAGGTAATATCCATCCTTCGAATGGGCTGCATGTGTGCGGGAATTGATGGGTTCCCAGGACCAAGGGAGAGAGAGCGAGATCTGAAATCAATTGCTCACTGTCTGCACACAGTGGCCGCCTCTCCCCATGGCTTGGGAAGAGAGAGGGTGTCAGCTGCAGCCTCTTGCTAGCGACAGCAGCTGACCAGCCAGACTGAGCCTGCCAAGGGCTGTTGAGAGGGCTTGTCCTCCATCCTCAGCCACCACTTTCCCCCCTGGCAAAGAAACGAGTCCTGATTTGTGCCTGGGGCTACCCAGACACCTGTCGACTGGTAAAAACAAGCTGTTTTAAAAGATGATGTCTGGCCAGTATGAGTATGCTAACCTCCATCTGAACTATTCTTTTAAGCATGCTTTCAAAGTGAATGGGGCTTTTGGCTACCCGAGTCTGTCATACTAGGATACATGATTGGGCAGCCTTAAGGGCGGGCTCTGGAATCACACCTCCTGGGTTCAAACTCTGGCTTTTCCACTTGTCAGCTGTGAGCTCTTGGGCTTACTTAGCCTCTCTGGGACTCAGTTTCTCCATCTGTAAACTGGGGATAATATTAATACTTAACTCATAGACCCTTGTGCAGGGTTAACTGAGATCATCTATGGGATGATGTTCAGCTTGGTGCGGGATGCTCTGTTACAGTTCCAGTGGGAACATGGATGTGTTGAATGGATGATTTTGGAGATGTTTGATCTCCGATTGTTTAGTGTCTGTTTCCTTTGCTAGACTAACAGTTCCATGAGGGCTGTGGCTATGGCTGTCTTGTTTACAGCTGGACCCTCAGAACTTGGCATTGAGCCTGGTTCAGAGAAAGCACTCAAAAAATGTCTGTTTCTGGGGCCAGCCCCGTGGCTGAGTGGTAAAAGTTCCACGCACTCTGCTTTGGTGGCCGGGATTCGCGGGTTCAGATCCCGGGCACAGATATGCTCTGCTCATCAGCAAGGCTGTGGCGGTGTCCCACATACAAAAAAATAGAGGAAGATTGGCACAGATGTTAGCTCAGGGCAAATCTTCCTCAAGTAAAAAAAAGAGGAAAATTGGCAATGGATGTTAGCTCAGGGCGAATCTTCCTTACCAAAAAAAAAAAAAAAAAGTCTATTTCAGGGCGAAGAGAAGAAAGGTGATGTGAGCATGACCCAGGAGAGGACTGGGGCAGCCCTGGGGGAGTGGGATGGTAGGAATTAGGTCAAGGCATCCAGCCACAGCTGCACTGTCAGTCCCAGCAGGAGCTGGACTGAAACCCTGAAACAAGGTTCAAGGCAACAGTCATAGACGCTGTGTGTAGACGGGTGATCTTGGGCAGCTTTCTCCCCCCTGGCACACTGAGTCGGGTGTGTGGGCAGCAGACCCAGGCTAGCTCAGCATGAGCATCTGTTTGGCTGGGTCAGAGTGCCCACATATCTGGACACCTGTGTGGGCAGCTGGGCAGGTCTGTGGCAGGCAGGGAACAGCATCAGCCACAGGATACACCAACTACTAAAATGATGAACGAGGGCATCTGGGAACTCACACCAGCTTTGGAGTCATACAAATATAGGTACAGGTCTCATTCTCACCTTTGTGACCTAGGCAAATTACCTCCTAAACCTCAGTCTCCTCATCTGTAAAAGGGGAAATGTAATGCCAGCCTCACAAGATGTATGATTGAAATGAAGAAATGTATGTAAAATGTCTAGTGCAATGTATAGTAGATGCTTCACGAACACTGGTTTTCTGCCTTCTCCCTTTTGGGAATCATTGAAAAGGCAACAATTCATTTTCTGGCTCCATTTGAAGGAAACAAAGCACTTTGCAGACGTCTTTATTTGGGAGCGGTGAGTGATCGACCCACAAATTCACTGTGGGAATTCAGTGATTATTTTCGAGTATGTGGAGTTTTTAGGTTCCTGCAGCTTCCTCGACTAGAAAGTAAAGCCGGCACCAGCTTCTGACAGTCCCTGTAATTACCTTTCAGCGAATCAAGCTGAGGTTTGCCTTTGTGCCTGAGATTGGTGTGGGCTTTGCTGCCCCTCACCCTCCACACCCACATTTGAAGGTAGCAGCTAATTATGATTTATGGTGCTGTCTGGTTGAAGCTGGCCTGCTTGCTTTCAGTAGGGCAGTACAGGTGGCCCCCTTCTCTGTCAGACAGCAGCAAGGGGATTCAAAGATGGCGTGGCCCCCTGTGATCGAAGGGACCAGCAACTTTGTTATTAAAAATAAATAAAGCCTAGGGATATGCACTAATGCTGGGCTGCTGACAACCTATAATTCTCGCAGCAGTGGCAAAATGTATTTTTCTTTTAGTTTGGTTAAGAAGTGATTTTCAAGGGGGCGCTGTGTACGCTGAGGCTGTGAATTAAGGGTATCTTTTCTATTCTAGGGGGCAGAGGATGGAGCCTGGGCAGGTTCTATAACTAACGGGGCTGTGTGTGTGTATGGAGGTTATTAATCCTTCCGAGACCAACAAGGTGTTCTAAATACCAACTCCCTCACCTCCAAGAGAATCTATCCATCTATTGAACCATCGATCCATCGATCCATCCATCCATCATTTATACATCACTTTATGCAACTCATCCATCTATGATTCCAACAAGTATTTATCAAATATCTTTCTCAAGATTCTGGAGATGATGATGATGATGATGATGATGATAATAACAACAGTAACAACAACATCAGCAGCTAACACATCCAGAGGCAGATAATCTAGTACATTTACCGTAGGGCCAGGCTCTGGGCTAAGCACTTTGCATACCTCATTTGATCTTCATAACAACTCTTTGAGTTAGGGACTGTTATCACCCTCATCTTCCAGCTGAGGAAATGGAGGGTCATGGAGGTTAAGTGACTTCACTAACATTTCAGTGTAACACGTGGTAGACCCAGGAACTGAATTCAGCCAAGTTGATTCCAGAGCTCACGCTCTTACCCAGCAAATCCCACTGCCTCCCAGCGCCTCCTTTTAGTTGGCCCACATCTTATGAGCCAGCGTCTGCGGTATGGGTTCAGGGATGTTGCCTAGGTTTGTCACTGGAGGCTCCATCTCTGCTTGGGACTCCTTTTGATCAATTTGATGGGATTCAGAGAGTGCTGTTTTGTGAACATTCTCTCATTCTGCAGTAATGACATTAGTAATAGTAATAATAACAGTAACAATAATAACAACTAACATGTATTGGGTTCTTATATGTAAGCTCTGGTCTAAGTGATTTAAGAATAGTGGCTACTTTAATCCTCTGGTCAACCCTATGATGTTTCCTCATCAAATCCCCATGATTACTCTGATTTTATAGATGGGTAAACTGAGGTATAGAAAGGTTAAGCAATTTGCCATCTTTCTAGAAGTCTTCCTGTAATACTTGGGAATGCATTTGCCTGCAAATAACAGAAAATCCAGCACTAGCTTAAAGGATTCTTTTTTTTTTTTTAATCTCACAAAGCAAGAAGTCCAGAGGTGGAGAGTCCAGAGCTGGTGTGGCAGATCAAAGATGCTGCCCAGCCCTCAGGTCTATTTCCATTCCTCTATTTTTAGTATGTTGATGCTTTTGTTGCTGAGCTTGTTACCTGCGGTTGCAAGACACTGCTCCATTTCCAGTCTTATCTCTGCGTTTTCAGGTAGAAAGAAATGGGAGATATGAAAGCAAGATATGAAATTTTCAGTAGATTCCACTACGTTTTATTGGCCAGAACTGCATCATCAGTCCATCCTGGACTAGAAGAGAGGCTAGAAAATTGAGTCCCCCCACTCCCTTCCTCTTTTCCAGCTTATGGTAGAGGAAGGTAAGAAAGAAAGGGTTGAGCATGGGTCTCGGGTGACCTAACCTCCAGGGTCTACCACATTCTCTCATCTATTTTTCTTTTTTCATTGTTGGGTCTCTTTATTCTTTTTTAATCTACCACTTTCTCCCTACATTTTTTGATGTTTCATGACATTGATGTTTTGAAGAGTCCAGGCTAGTTGCCTTATAGAACATTTCACATTGTTTCCTCTGCATTGCTTCAACTTAAAAAAAATTGAAATATGATTCACATTCCTTAAAATTCATTGTTTAAAAAATGTATGATTCAGGAAAATAGCATGATAGTTCCTAAATAATTAAATGTAGAATTACCCTATGATCCAGAAATTCCACTTCTGGGTATATAGCAAAAGAATTGAAAGTAGGGATTTGAACAGATATTTGCACAACAGTGTTCACAGTCACATTATTCATAATAGCTAAGATGTGGAAACAACCCAAATGTCTATTGATGGATGAATGGATAAACAAAATGTAGGATATGATACAACAGAATATTATTCAGAAAAAGGAATGAAATTCTGACACGTTACAACATGGATGAACCTTGAAGACATTATGTTAAGTGAGATAAGCCAGACACAAAAGGACAAATAATGTATGATTCCACTGGTATGAGGTACCTAGAGTAGTCAAAGTCATAGAGATAGAAAGTAAAATGGTGGTTGCTGGAGGATAGGGGTAGGGAGGAATGGGGAGTTTGTGTTTAATGGGTACTGAGTTTCAGTTAAGGAAGATGAAAAAGTTCTACAGACGGATGGTGTTTTATGGTTGCACAACAATGTGAATGTACTTAAGGCCCCTGAACTGTGCACTTAAAAATAGTTAAACTGGGGCTGGCCTGGTGGCATAGTGGTTAAGTTCACGTGCTCTGCTTGGGCAGCCCAGGGTTGGCAGGTTCGAATCCCAGGCGCGGACCTATGCACCGCTCATCTAGCCATGTTTGGCGGCCTCCCACATACAAAATAGAGGAAGATGGGCACAGATGTTAGCTCAGGGCTAATCTTCCTCAGGAAAAAGAAAAGTTAAACTGGTCAAATTTATGTTATATATATTTATATTTGTATATTTATATTTATCACAATAAAAAAAGATGTACAGTCAGTGGCTTTTAGTGTGTTCGTAAGATTGTGTAACCATTAATATAATCACTGTTATCTAATTCCAGAACATTTTTTTATCACCCCCCAATGAAACCCTATAACTGTTAGCAGTCACTCCCCATCCCTCCCTCCTCCCAACCCCTGGAAAGACACAAAAGGCCACATATTATATGATTCCATGTTGTGAAATGTACAGAATAGGCCAATCTGATCATTTGTTTTTAAAGAAGGTAGTCATGAGGAAATGCATTTTTATATATTTCTTCTTGGTGAGGGAGATAGAGTTATCTGCATTCTTTCTTCTAATCCCCATTAAAATCAACAATATTTGCCTGGGAAAGCCATGTTATGTGGGCCTTGGTAGAAATAGAGGAGAAGGTCAAGCGTGGGAATCAAATCAACAGTATGAACCTTGGTGAACTTTGTCACAATCTTCAAGATGATGATGAGTCATGACTCTGTAACATTTCAGAAACAGCTAAAAGAACTGACATTGCTGAGCCAGATGAAAAGAAGACTCAGGGGGAATATTTAAAGGGCTGTCATGGAAGGGAAATATAGTATCATGAACACAGTGGGAATTTTGGAAGCTCAGAGACATGGATTTAAATTCTGGCTCCGCCACTTACTAGCTACCACATCTTAGGCATATTTATCTCTCTGTGTCAATTTCCTCTTTGGTAAAATGGAGATAATTATGGAATTGTAGGGTTATTGAAAGAATTAAATAACTTGTAAAATGTATTTTATTCCTCGCTTCTGTGTACCTGTTGAGGACAGAGCTGTAACTGTTCATTTACAAGGTATTTGTTAAATCTGTGTTGAAAGACTGGCCTTTGTTAGACATGGGACAGTCATACTGGAAGAAGACAAGGAGAGAGCCATGTAGTAGACGAGTAAGTGACTATGACACAAGGTGAGATATACTGCTTTGTTGGATGCATTAGAAGAGACTAAGAGGCCACCAGGAAAGCCGTGGATGACCCTGGAAGTTTTAGGGACATTCTCATTCAGTGGATCATTCAAGCCAGGTCTTTAAGTGTGAATAAGAGCTCTTGAAAGTAGAAGGGAAACACAAGCATTGTAGGTGAGAGAACAGCATAGTTAAAGGCAAAGAGGCATGAAAACATTGTGCTTTTAGGGAATGGTGAGAGGTTTGGAGGGGTTGGCTGTGGAAAACTTGGGGCAGTAGTGGTGGGAAATGGGGTTGAGAGGTGGGTCAGACGAGATATGAAAGAAACTCAAGTATTAGGCCTTGGAGGGTGGCCTTTAGCTCTCTTGAAAGTCTTGTAACACTTTCAGGGAATGACATTTAGCAGAACTCTGGAGATGATAAGGAAGGAAGAGGCACTGGAGAGAGGGAGACCAAATAGGAGGCCACTTCACAGTTTAGGGGCAGAGAATGAGATTGGGCTAGTGGCGGAAACACTTAGGAAAACAAACAGATGTAACTTGGAGAAATTCGGGGTAGGTTTGTGAGACAAGAATGTGTCGAGGATGGATTTTCCAAGAACCCACAGGTTGATGGTGACAGAGGTTGGACCAGAACCCAGAAGCCCTGCTTTCCTGAATGGTGTAGTGTGGTCAGAGAGATCTGGATCTAAATCACAGCACTGGCATTGGCTGTATGACTTTGGGAAAGCCTCTTCTCCTCTCTGAGCTCAATTTCCTCATCTCTAAAGCATGAATGATAATATCCACTCCATTGTACGAAGATTAAACAAGTTTCTTCATTGCAGAATCTGCAAATTGGAGGTCTGCTTGCCTGTCAGCATCCATGCAATATTTAACTTCCAAGAATATTTTTGAGCACTGTTCTAGGTGTTATGGATACATCAGAGAACAAAACAGATTAAAAAAAAACTCAGAGTATTTTAAAATTAAATTAATTGCCAACTTTTAAAGACCGGGAGCTTTCATCAAAAAAGTCTGAATTTCTGATTTTTATTAAAAAGTTAGACAATCTGGCCTCTTTGAGTCAATGTTCCCATGGGAAGCAATGGGCTAGAGGTGAGTAGTGACTGTTCCCTTTAGTCAGAGCGTGTACTCTCCAGTTTACCACAGTCCTCACTATTCCCTATTGTTATCCCTGCTTACTTCACACATTTGTAGCACCTGTGGGCATCTGAGTTCATGACACCTGGTTTGGTCCAAGTGTTGGTGTATAGTAGACTGTTGAGCTTCAGAGGTTGGAAGCATGAAGACCATGTGTGATATTGTTAAATAGTCCAAGGGCTTGGACTTAGGTTGAGGCTGTGGGGATGGAGAGGAAAGGATAGATATGAGGGAGATACCAATCATAAAAAGTCATCACCTGGAAACCAATAGACCTGAGAGATAACAGGATGAGTCCAAAGTCATCTCAGCTTTCCAGCCTGGATAGGGAGTGTGATAGAGTTTGGGGGTCGAGAGTTAGAAGGCAGGGAAACTGGAAGGGTGTGAGAAAACATGACATTGGGACCTAATCCTAACCCACCATCTCCCCTCCTAAGAAAATCCCCTCCAAGGCTGCCTTAGCTCTGTTCATTTCCCAGAGCTGTGCAGACATGCTCAGTAGGACTTCTTTACGTTCTCCTCAGATGTCCTGGACCGATGCAAATGCTCAGGTCACCAGAGGCGATGCCAGGAATCTTGGAGTTTTCCATAGCTTAGATTGTTGTGTTGCAACTGCAGACAAGCCAGTGCTTTTTGCATTTCTTCTCTGCCAAGCCTCCCTCGGCAGATGCCAAGGAGCTCAGGCGTGGCTTGGGGGCTGAGCTCTGGCGCCTGTCCATGGCACCACTCACTGCAGGTTCTTCCCTCCAGCACTGATTTCCCATCCTTGGGAGCTGGTCCATTGCCTACAGCGAGGGAATTTTCCTTCTGTTATTTCCTTCATTATTGCGTCTCTTCCATCTGTCCTGTTCAATCCTTCTAGAATTCCAAATGGGAGCTTACTGAGCCTCCAGGATTCATTCTCCATTTCTACTCTCTTATCTCATCGTATTCATCTTTTCAGCCCTTTCCTCTGAATTTGGGGAAATCGCTCACACTGATCTTCCACACGACTAATTCGGATTTTGGTGGCATCCAATCCATTGTTTGGCCTCCACTACATTTAGATATTTTGATGATCATATTTGCTTTTCCCACTGAAAGTATTTTCTGATTTCAGAGCTTTTCTTTCATAGATGCGATGTTTGTTTTGTTTTATTTAGTCTTGTCTTGTTTTTATGTTTTGTTTCGGAACAATTTTAGATTTACAGTAAAGCTGCAAAGATATGACAGAGAGTTCCCACGTCCACTTCACCCAGATTCCCCCAGTGTGAACACCTGGCAATGAGGTTTTGGATCTTATTGCATATATTTAGGAGAGATTTCCTAAAGGTTTCTCAAATGTAGATGCAGGAAAACATTTGCAGAGACTCTGCAGAATTGAGCTGTTGTTTTCACCACTAAATCTTTTCTTATGGTAGGTGATTTTTCTTTATTTTCCTATTCTTTGAGAGATTTATGTTTGCCCAAGACTGAGATAGGTTCTGGCAGATATTGCAAGGGTCTCTGCTCAAATGTTCCCCAAAGAGAGAGACGCAGTCTAGTTAACGTGTACGTGCACGTGTGTGTATGCGGTAGGGTGGTGGAGGCATTTAAAGGGGTGTCCCCCAGCTGGGTGGGTCCTTTCCTATGTTCATATTAATTCGACATTAGCTAAGACAACAGCCCCCATCCCTTTTGGGCTCCACTGCCCACTCTTGCCCACTCTAGGGAGTGGCAATGGCCCCACTTGATTTGACCCACCACCCACCCCACCACCCACACCTTCAGAAGGTTTGGAGTTATCTCTCTGCTTAGTCTGGGTCTCCCCAGGTCCTGAGATAAAAGTTTAAGGGCATGGAGTTTATCTGAGAGGTGATTTCAGGACACACCTGACACGGGGAGTGAGGAAGTGATGCAGGGAAGGAAAGGCAGCTAATAGAAGGTGCATAATCAAGCATGTTACCACCAGGGGCACCTGGAGCTCATTCCCACGAGGGAACTCTGGGAGCCAGCAGAGAGCGTGCGCCTCAGAGTTATCCCGTCTGAGAAGTGAGGGAGCTGAAACATTTATACACCCTGCTTCCGGGGGCCGGATACGTCTGGTGTGCCTCACACAGACAGCACTGCCTCTGGGGCTCAGAGAGAGTCCTCAGGTAAAATGCTGCAGGTGCTGGTGGCTGCAAGTCAGGCGGGCATGCGAGGAAGCAAGTAAGTGCTGAGGCGACACGGGCTGGGCCCTGACAGCACCTGGGCTCTGTGCTTCCTCTACACTTGGTGCTGTCCCCACACCTCTTACGGGGGTAAGATGTGCCCCTTACCAAATGTCTCACATCTACCTTTTTCCCCAGCCTTTGCCCTCTGGGCTTTTCTTTTATGGGGGGGTGGGGGGGAGGGGAGCAGGGAGAAAGCAGGGACTCTAGTTCTACCACAGATCTACCCTGCCTACTCTCTGGATGGGCTTTGTCCTTGGCTTATTTTGAGTGTGAATGGGCCAGTATTTGCCTCAATCAGGTGCCACTTACTCTATATTCCATAGACGTTCCACGATGATTTGGGCTTGTTGAGAGCATCCATCCATGTTTTCTAACATGGAGATAGCTTCTTCCCTTTTATCACATTTGTAGATTTCTTTGTTCATTTCTGTTGGTAGATGGGAGGAAAGGGATTTAAAACACATAGGCTCAAATTGGTATCTCAAACCCTAGTATGACTTATTCCCAAAAGGTATTCTCAATGCATCACTTTGGGGGCATTTGAACTTACGTGTACTTAATTTAATAACAGTTATAGAAAATAGCAAGAAGGAGCAGCTACATTATTCACTTGGTTCAAAGACCATTTGTGTTTCCCCAACATTAACTTCCTGTGCTTAAACTGACAAACCCTAGATAAATGCAATAATTTCTTCACATTGCACCATAATCAGCTCTTTACTTCTAACAGCAACAATTGTATTTCTCATTAACTTGTCCACTGCTGATCCTTGGAGTGTTTGAATCTTAAAAAAAAACTGTAAGAAACTGTCATAGCTCCTGGAAGAGACTGAAGAAGTAAAGAAATAGCTATTGTGGTTTTCTCCTGGAGAAAAGGATGCTGCTAGGGTCTTGAGCCAAAGTATCGCCATGTCTTCCTCCTCTGCTGTTGCTGCTAAATCTCACCCGTGCTATTTGGAGTTGATGTTGCTTGGGCATGCAGTAGGTGGAGAGGGGAGGCTTTAGTGGGAAGCTGGAGAGAAGATCGGGGGCCCCTGAAGGTCTGGAGTGCAAAGAGGGGAGGCAGGATTTAAAACCAAGAGTTTCGGAATGACTTCCTATGACCTCACATGACTTTAGCGTCATTGGCTGTAGAGGTGGGAGTGAGATCCTCAGTGTTACTCCAGTTGCATACCAGACGTAAAGTTGTAGCTTCTTGAATGTTACAAACAGTGGCTGTCCGTTTGCCAAGCCCACTTCCTCTTCTTTCTGGGCACAGAGCTAGATTGTATTTCCCAAGCCCTCTTACAGTCAGATGTGACCGCGTACCTTATTCTAGCCAAAGGAATGTGAATGGCGTGATGGGTGCCACTTCCAGGTCAGGCCCATAAAAACCTCCCATCCATGTCCTCCATACTCATTCCATTTATGCCCTACAGGGGAGCATGGAGATCTTGGAAGCTGCGTGATGAAGACGGCTTCTATCCACAAGAGAAAAGGAGCCTGGGTTCCTGAATCACCACTTGGAGGAGAGCCATCTGCTGATCCAAAGACCTTTATGTGAAGGGAAATAAATTTATACTGGGTTTGAGCTACTATGTATATTTCATAGTAGCTAATATTATCTTAAATAATGTATCCAGGGTGTGGAGGCAGACCAGGGAGCACTGGAATTAGAATCTGTGCTCTAATCTCCATCTGAGTCTGCTCCTTGAGGCACCTAAACTGGGACAGCTGGCACGAGGAGTGGTCGAGAAAGCAAGTGCAGAGACGGGATTTCGGAGCTGGATCACCAGTGCCTGGCTGGCAACAAGGACCACATCCCTGGTGGTAGGTGGAGCACAGAGAGATCCTGACATAAGGAAGCAGTGAAAGTGTGAACACTTGCACCAGTGGAGAGCTGGGATGGTATTCCAAGGAAGGGAAAGCACTAGGTGGTACAAGGTATCAGGAATTTGAGAAATGGGGGCAAATGGTGTCTATTAACTCAGGGGAATTAGATGGCCATTGCTAAGCTCAGTTGACACATCGGAAAAAAGTAAAGAAAGACTTTGAGTGATTAATGGGTAATTAAAAGTGAAGTGTGAAAGTCAGAAGCCCTTCTGGGTAACAAGGAAAGGAACTCTCATCTCCTGAAACCTGAGGGCAGAGGAAGCTGAGGCCCAGGCCTTCCTCATGAGAGTAGCAGAAGATAGATTTCCAACTTCGCCTCATCTGCTGCGCCAGGTGAGGGCCCTGGTTGGGAAAGAATGGGACCGTGACACATGGGATGGGAACATGTGAGTTGGTGTCCCCCCAAATCTTGAATTTCCGGATTCCCCCAAACTGTCTGAGTCTGTAGACGTGGCCACAGCACTGCCCCTCATGCCTGAAGATGATGCAGAAGCCTCTCTCCTGCAAGGCCTTGTGCCCCTCTCAGGATCTGCCCACCTCCCCTCCTGGGCAGAGGCCACAAGCAGGGTTAAGTCTCAGCATAACACAGCACGTATATGCTATGCCTGGTAAGGGAGGAAATAGAATATGCCCCAAAGGCGCTGCAGGACCTGGTAAGCCTGTGCCCCAGGGAGCCTGGCGAGTGCATGAGGGACTGAGTTCTGAGAGAGCTGGGTCAAGGGAGAGAAAAGCAGTGCTGGATAACAGAGTTCACCGCGTTGGGCGCACTCTCCCAGGAATGGGATTTAATGCTGTGGTGAGGACCCTGAAACTGTGCAGACATGCTATTAGCAGGGCTTCTAGAAGCATGAAAAAAGCCAAGTGGACTGTGGGGGTGTGCTCTGACGTGCTGCCCAGATCCCCGTGCGGGAGTGAAGGACTTATTCCTCTGGCTGCCGGGGGTGCTGCTGGCAGTCAGCCCTGAGCTGTCAGTCTTCTGCAGAACTGCATTGGCTGAAAAGAGTCGCCTCTCTCTCTAGGTCAGGTCCCCTGCCCAGGGCAGCATGTATTGACACATGTATATGGAATCCCATGCCCCTTCCCCAACTTAGGGCAACCCTGAAGGGCAAACTTCAGAGCAGCCTGGGAGTCAGCTGAGGCTTTTATTGAGTGCAGCTTCTCTCTCTGCCCAGTCCTGCTGCCTTCCCTAGGGAGTGAGCCCAGGAGCATTTGCTACTCTCTGTCTCAGAGTCTGCTTCCTGGGGAACCCCACCTGCTACCACCTCTTAGGAAGGTCTCTCAGTACAGATAACATGATGCCTCTGGGTAAGCCCAACACAGTGCTCTTCCTCCGGCGCTGGAACAGGTCACTGGCTGTGTATGAAGAAACGTGTATCCTCAGGCCCTGGGATCCTCATCAATGCAGAGAAATGCCCACATCTTGAAAGGCTCAAGGGGACAGAGAGCAACCAAGGGAACGGCAGATTCACAGCCCCAACTTATGCCCATTTGGAGCCTGTGCTCAATGAGTGAAAGGTTGAGAGAGGTGGTCTAAAGTCATGCTGAAGCTGATCATAGACATACTAATCGTCTGTCCATGCATCCATGCATTCATCCATGCATTCGCCATGCATCCATCCATGTGTCTATGTCTTCATTCTAAGCACACATACTGACGAGTACTGTGCACAAGGCTCAGTGCTGGCACAGGGGGTTATGAGATGAATAGGACTCAGAGCCTGTCCTCAAGGATCTCACAGTCTAAGGGAGGAGACAGATGCATTCACAGGTCCAGGGAAGTGTGGTAAGGATAACTCAGGGAGCTCCATGAGCATGGAAGGCAAAGGCACCACGCTGCCTGTGTCTTCCCAGAGAAAGGCATGGCTGAGCCTGGCCTTGAAGGGTGAGTAGGAGTTTACAGGTGGGAAATGGGAGGTCAGTGGTGCTTCTGTAGAAGGAAATGGAACCTTCAAAGTCAAAGAAGAAAGATGGATTCCCTGGCATGAGATTAGGACACCGTAAGGCAGAGAGAGAGAGACAGGAGGCTGGGCAGGTGGGCAGGAGAGTGTCACGCCGGGCTGTTTGGACTTTATCCTGTGCATGGTTGGGGCTGGAGGCAACATTTGCGGGGACGGGACAAGGGAATTAAACACAATATGAAAGATGGACAATGAGAAGTTGAGGGCATGCCGGGGGACCAGATAGGAGGCTACTGGACACATTCAAAGTAAAATGTAGATGGGCTGGAAAGTGGGGGACATTGGAGCTGTTCAGGAGGTTATATCAGCTGTGGAATGTGAGGGAGAAGGTCAAGGCCAGGGTTCTTTTGGTGTTTCTCTCTTGGGAGTCTGAGAACATAATGATGCCAGACATTGAGAAGGGGATCACAGGAGACCCCGGTTCATTTGAGGGACAAAGTAAGGGGCTAACCTCCCTCTTGAAAGTTCCCTGTTGGCTCCTCTTAGAGGGGAGTACAGAACTCCATACATAGGACCTCAGCATGCTCTGAACAATTGGTAGGAGACAGGCCCTCTCTCCTCCCTTGTCCTAGCACTAGACCTATGTTTATGTGGCCCAACATAAGATTAGACACTTTGGGTGTTCAAGTCACACTGTGGATCGACTTGAATGTCACATCTCGTCCGTTTGACACGTGAACAGTTTTTGAACTGAGTGTGGGATTCGTGTTTTTCTTTTCTGAATTCCACTGTTAGGTTTGGCCCACCACCCCAACCTGGCAAGATCTTCCTGAAACCTGATTCTGTCATTCAGCGAGTGTGGGAGAAAATTAATCCTAACAGTTTAAGGCTGAATCCCAGGATTCTGAGCAACTCTTCAGCCCCTTTTAGAACAGTTTGACTGCTCAAGGTTGGGGTGGGTGGGGAGCACGTAGGGGACCATTGAGGTAAATGTCTTATTCTGTAATGATTTTGTGAGAAGCTGAGACTGGATTTATGTGTGTGTGTGATACAGAGCCAAAACCTAAAAAAAAGGAAAAAAAGAAAGAGAAAGAGATGAAGTAGGTAAGGCACCCAACCCCCAATCAGTTTTAACTCACCATTTATCTCAAGTTCTGAGCAGAGATTCAGGTCAACTGTCATTTTCCAGGCCGGTTCTGTCATCTCAGCCTCAGTGTGGCCTGTGCCCAGTTCATCTGGGCCAGCACTCCCTGCTATTTCCACTTTAGGGGCTCTGTGCTGGGCCGTGGGTACCAAGGACGATTCTGCCCACCTCCTGCCATCTTGGAGCTCCCAGGCTGGGAGGGGAGGTACAAGATGACTCTCTTCATGCCCTCCTTGACTCCCATCCCTGCTGTGCTGTGGGCACTCAGCCCCTAGAGGCAGCCGGGCTCTGGAGACAAGTTGGATAGACCAGACCCCTGACTTCCTGTGTGGTTCTTGTTCTTTGAGCCTCAGTTCTACAAGCAATGAAATGGAAATAATAATTTGTGTGTCATATACACATGAGGATTAAATGATATATTTGAGCAACTTGAGCTAAATGAGTGAGCACATGGGATTCGATATATCTAGAGGATGGGGATGGGGGTGAGGGATAGGCCTGCCAGGGTCCTATCCACACATGGGTTCTAGGAACCCCTAGGGAGGTGTTTTCCAGATCCACAAGTCTGGATTGGAGATGATGGACCAAACCAGAGAGGAGCTTCTGAGCCCAACACAGTGTCTGTCACCAAGAAGGTCCCCAGCCCAATACATGGGCCATTCCTAAGCTTTTTGGAAAGGTAGCTATACTAAGACCACCAGGAATTTCTACAGCCCAGGATGCCAGGAGCCTGCAGCTTTCACACCAATAGCTCCTACAAGGAGAGGAGATGATGTTCTCCATGCAGATGCCAGGCCCCTCCCCTCATCAGATATCCCACAGAGCCAGTTGGGGCCGTGGAAACTCTTGGCAGGTGCAGATGGCATGACTGCAGCCAGGCTGGTTCCAGAAGAGGGGATTGGCAGACACCACAGGGCAGCAAAGAGCACTCTCTGGGGATGCTCAGAAATGTTCAGGAGAACTTCCAGGTGGCTGGGGCTCCTGAGGGGTGTGGGTGGGGAGTCAGGGCAAGATACAAGACTTGAGGTTCTCTTTGTGATATTTTTTTATTGTCATAAATGATAAATAATAAATTTTAACCATCTTAAAGCGTACAATTTGGTGGCATTATGTACATTCACAACGTCGTGCAACCATCATCATACTCTAGCTCCAAAACATTTTCATCATCCCTATTAGTAGTCACTCCCCATTCTCCCCACTCCCCAGCCCCAGGCAGCCACTAATCTGCTTTCTGTCTCTAGAGCTTTGTCTATTCTGGACATTTCATATAAATGGAATCACACATATATGGCCTACCGTGTCTGGCATTTTTCACTTAGCATCATGTTTTCGAGGTTCATCCATGTTGTAGCATGGATCACTACCTCATTCCTTTTTAATCTCATGCAGCACAGAGCCTGTTACACCAGACACACAGTTAAAAATCAGTCCCACTCCCTTCCCCCTTTCACAAATGTACTGCCACCTGTTGGAGCCCCAGGGTCCTCTCAGAGTGAAGGACAGTGCGCCTGGGCTGGGCTGGGCTTGCGTATAGGAGGTGTCCAGGCTTTGAGAGGTTTGTTTCCCTTGGAGGGTGTGTGAAATTGCGGCTCCGGGCTGGCACTAACCCAGCGCGCGGCCAGGGGGCAGCATGTTCCCGCGGAGCCTGCGCGTCCTCGGAGGAGCCCATGTTTGTGAAGCTGCTTGGCTCCCAGCACATTAGCCGCCTTTCCATCATGCATGTTTCAGACGTTCTGCTCCAGCCAAACAAATTGTCCGGGCTTAATTTCTGAGAAATCATTGTCAAGAATTGCTGAACAAGTTTAATTCTAAAGCACATATTTATACAGGGCTTCAAAACTCACATCCCTGCACACGATTACAAACGGAAAGGAGAGAAAGTTTAATCAGGAAAGAGATTAGGTCTGAGCAGGGAGGGTGGCGGGGAGGGCAGTGGAGATGGAGTAGGAAGGTGTGTATTTGGTGAAGTCCACTAGGGCAGCGCAGATGGAAAAGGGGTTGAGGGTCGGGACTCCCCTTGGGCTCAGAGCCGTGGACAAGCTGGTTTGGAAAAATGATATGTGAGAGGAGCTGGGAGCTGTGTGCCTCATGGGACATCCGGGGCTTCAGGGTGAAGTGGCTTGTTGAGTTTCTGTTGACAGACCTGCCAGCCTGCTACCCTCTCCCCCTGCCACCGAATGGAAGACACCCTTCTCCTCTCTCCCTTGCCCTATCCAGGTGCCTACCCTCAGCTCAGGGTGAAGGGGGCAGGTGAGGTTGTTTACATGGTAGGAGGCAGTTGGAGCCCCTACTGGAGAAGAAAGAAGGCAGGGAGATTCTTTTTTTTTTTGGTGAGGAAGATCAGCCTTGTGCTAACATCCATGCCAATCCTCCTCTTTTTACGGAGGAAGACCGGCCCTGAGCTAACATCTATTGCCAATCATCCTCCTTTTTTTCCCTTTTTCTCCCCAAGGCCCCAGTAGATAGTTGTATGTCATAGTTGCACATCCTTCTAGTTGCTGTATGTGGGACGCGGCCTCAGCATGGCTGGAAAAGCCGTGTGTCGGTGCGCACCCGGGATCCGAACCCAGGCCGCCAGTAGCGGAGCGTGCACGCTTAACCGCTAAGCCATGGGGCCGGCCCCGGGAGATTCTTGCTAACGGAGGTCCCCTGCCTCCTGCCCTACTGTGCTGGCTTGGCTTCCTCAGACACAGGCTAGGTGCATTCACCACCTTCCCAAGGAGGCGCTGACACGCCCTGTAGTGTGACCCAGTGGAGGCAGAGCCACTCTGCCCCAAATTCGGGATGGAGGGCACAAGATGAAGAGAAGGAAGCCTTGGGCTTAAAGACAGCAGAGCTTCTAGCCAGACTCGCTGTGTGATCTTGGCAAGTCCCCGCCCCTCTCTGGGCCTCAGTGTCCTCATCTGTGAAACGAGTGTGTTGGACCCATTCTGATTCAGAAACAAACATGCCTGAGCAGCTTCTATATACCAGGCCCTGTGCTAAGATCTCGCACTTTCTCAATGTTGTTTAACTCTCAAATCAGACCCCCAGGGAATCATATGATTCCCATTTTACAGATGAGGAAGTGGGGGCTTAGGGAAGGATGTCACAGCGATGGCAGGAACTGTGGCCCCTGCATCTCCTTCTGAGGTCACGAGGCAGCTTGCCTCTGACCGCCGCGTCTCCAAGCATGCACCGTGCAGGGGACCCCAAGCATGCATCCTGCCCGGGGGGCCACAGAATGAAGCAGAATCGGGCCCTGGAGACTCGTGGCCATCATGACTTCAAAAGGTTCATCTTAGAAAGAAATCTTTACTACAAAAGTCGGCTTCGTTCACAGTGTCCCCTACAAAGTTATCAAACTTTTAAGGAAAAGAAAGGATAAATCCACATGATATTCTTTGACACATGAGGCAGTATAGCTCTGTGAACACAGGCGTTTGGACTTAGAGAGGCCTCCATTCAAATCTCTGCTCTGCCACTTGTTGGCAGTGCGGCCTTGGGCACGTTGTCCAACCTCTCTGTGCTTGAGATTTCTCCTTTGTAAAATGGGGATGATAATAATATGGGAATTTGGTGGGATAGTCTCAATAAACTAGCTTTAATGCACATACACTGATTGAATGAGAAGCCTGAGGTTTATACCTAATGTCAACTGAAATCCACAACACACATTAAACTGTGTCACACTTGTAACAGCCCATCTTGAAGAGACAAGGCCTGAAAATGCTGGGGGTGGGTAGGTCTGGAGTTTGGGGTGTGTGTAATTCATCCCAGACTTTTCAAGGCATTGGCCACAGCAATGAAGAGTGGGCTCCCTCGTTCAGCTCAGCAGCCTTCGACTTTATTTATTAAGCCCCGCTTTGTGTTTAATCTTTCTTTTTGTGGCGACACAGCAAAACACCATAATTTTCTAATACTACACAGTGCCAACATCTTGGAGGATTTCAGGACAGATCCTAATAGCCAGCAATCTCTGCATTATAACCGTCAGATGCAAGAATCCTTGAAAGGCATGCGCTCTCCAAAGCCGAGAACTGGAGCGGTTTTTCTCTAAACATTTATTACAAATACAAGCATTATTTGTATTCAGCACAGACCAAAGAGAGACTAAGCAGTTGGTCCTCTTTATTGCAGTTGAAATCTGGCCCAATCTGGCAACCCTTTTTAGAATCACACACTGAATAAAGTTCCCAAGGCGTGTGGGGAGGTGTGACAGTTTCTGCTTGTAGCATGGGGGTGTTGGGTGTGGGGGTGTCTGCCCCCAGGGACAGGCACATGTGGGCTAGGCAAATGGGTCTCCAGGGAGCCAGCAGGCTGCAGGCTTACCTCACTCTGGGTTGGTGGTGAAGGTGAGATTGAGAATAAGGAATGCCGCATGAGTGTTTATTTTTCACTAAGAGGTCTCCAAGGTCAAATACAACTGTCAGAAACTCAATCTCAATCAGCTTAAATAAAAAAGTGAATTTGTGGGCTCTTGAGGCTAGGAAGTCTATGGTTCTGGCTTCAGGCATGGCTTGATCTAGGGGTGTCTTAGGTTGGATTCCCTAAAAGCAGAGCTTGCAACGGGGACTCTTGTGTGAGTGATTTATTGAGAGAATGCTTTTAGGAGGAATGGCAAGGGAGTGAATCTGTAAGCAAGACAGGGCATGAGAAAGAGCTGATGAAGAATATGGTTTCAGATGGAGTCTAGCTTCAGTCTCATCCCACATGGAGTTCTTGAGTACGAATAACATCACAGAACTGTCCCACTATAAGACAAGAGGCCTGGCCTTTTGTACTTCCATATTAGTCAGGCATTGACTATGGGCTCTGGAATGGGGAGCATACCCTCCTGGGATTATTATTTCTGGGCAAAGTGGCTCTCTCTGGCTAAGGGCAATTCTCTAAAGAAGAGTTCAACTGCGAGCTGTTAGCAATTATAGTCACCACTTCCAGATGGGTGCATTGGTCTGGTAGAGGGGACCTGGTAAGGGTCAGGCACCAACACTGTCTACATCAAGGGGCTCAAGCAATGACTCAGGGGTTCATCTCTCACCCCATTTCTGAGGTCTGCTTCTTGGCTCCATTCTCAAATAGAGTGGGGACAAGATAACCGCGAAAGGCCCTAAGCGTATGTCTTCCACGCAGCTTATAAAGAAAAGAGGCCTGATCTCTCCTGGTGTCCAGATATGAAGTTTTCTGGATGAGCTCCACACAACTTCATGCTCACCCCTCTGGTAGGGAAGGTGGTGGGGTCGGCTCTCATTAACCTCATGGATAAGGTTCCCCACAGTGGGCTTAAATTTCTAGGAGAGCGAAGGATGCTTAATGGGCAAAAACCAGCAGCAATCCCCTGCTGGGCTCTGAACTCCTGTTTTAAGTCAGAAGGGCATTCTGGATGGAGGGAAAAGCATGTACATGGCTGTAGGGTGCTAAGTAGCATACATTTCGGGGAGCAGAAGTGGGCTCGGTTGATGGGAGGAGGTAGGTTGGGAGGGAGCAGGTGGGGAGGATGGAGAGATAAGCAAGTGCAGCTCATGGAGGGCCTTGTGGACTAACAAAGGGGCACGAACTTCATCCTGAAAATTATGGGTTTGGTTTGAGGTTCTTCTGAGTCTATTTTGAGTCTATGCTTCCTCTTGCACCATTTTCCCCCCAAGGGTCAGTATCAAGCCACTAGTAAGGCTAGAGATCGTGGGCTGAAACACAGCCAGTGCCAATATCAGAGGGACCCACTCTAGGGGCAGAATTCAGTAGCAGGGTTGCGGGGCAGTGGTCACATGAACTGGGGGTAGGTGGGCATCACCTGTGACATTTGAGGTCATAGGCCATTTTGAGCAGGTCTCAGTCCAGCGCTGGGGTGGCGGAAGTTGACCAAGTCTGAGCAGCCAGTCCCAAATGAACTGGGATCAGAGTCAGCCTTGAGTGGAATCCATTGTTCTATTCAGGGAAATTGAGGCCAGAACCCAGCTGTGAGGGTCAGGCCAGCACACAACAGGGAGCAATTGAAGATTACAGCTCTCCTCAGAGAGCAAGGGGGATTCCAACCCTCCATGGGGAGCTGAAGGTGCCAGGGGTCAAGCAGGGAGATATATTAGTTCAGGTTATTCTTGCTGCTATAATGAATAACTCCCATCATTTTAGAAACCAAATACAAGTTTTTTTCTCCTTGTGGTTACCCAGGTTCCTTCCATCTTGTGGCTCCACCATTCCCCAGGGTCTGTATCCAGGTAGAAGAAGAGGAAGAATGTAGAGAAAGCACAACTGCTTCTTCACTGCTTTGCCCAGGAGAGAGACAAATCACTTCCACTGATACTCGATTGGTGAGAACTGGTGACATGACTTCACTTAGCTGCAAGGGTACATGGGAAATGTAGTTCCTGGCTGGGCTGTGCGCCTCAGAGAGAACGCTATACATAGAAGGGGAGCATGCACTTTGATGAACTGCAGGCCTTCCCTACCAGAGGGGCCGAGCAGACACTCCATCAGAGAGAGGCCTTGGTGAGTGCAGCTGGGGAGTGGGATCATGTCTTTGCTCTGCCGACAAAGTGTTGTCCCTGATACAACTCAGCCCCTGAAATAGTCTGAATGGATTTGAGCTGTTTCCAACCCAACAGTCTGTGGAATTGGACGGAGGAGATAAGGACTCAGTGAAACACGGCGCCTTGCAAAGTACAGAGGAAAAATAAACTAATGCATGAAATGATAATTTCCTGACAGTGGGACCTGGGTTCCTGGAAAAGCTTCTGAGTACACAGGGGTTGAGATAAATCCCGTTTCCCTCCTGCAGCCTCTGTTTGTGCTTGGGCTGTGTTTGATCAGCTCGATTTCCATTTGGAATCAAAGACCTTCTCCCCTTACCCCTACCATTTATTCCTGGCCTTCTCCTGGATCTGCAGCGAGGGTGTGTGTAAGGCTGAACTCATAGCCTTAGGACATTCTCTCAGGAGCTCCTTGTAACGATCTAAATATAGATGCCTCACCTCCGGTGCAGAGCAAGGAGGAGAGAGACTGCTTTGCAGCCTCCTTGCTGCAGCATCCTTGGTAGAGGGCTGGAGGACGGGGTTCGAGTCTCAGCCTCTCCACTTACTCTTTGATGAATCATAAGACCTTTAGTACTGTTTCTTCATCTGTAAAATGGGAACAGCTGCTGTTGCCATGACAAAAACAGATAAGGAGTCCAAAAGAGTGTGGTAAACTGTAACGTGCTGTGACAACATTAGGGATCATGGACAGGGTCCACTGGCAGTTTAAAACGTGGGCTCTTGAGCCAGTCTGTCTGAATTTGCATGTGGGCTTTGCCACTTTCTATCTAAAAGTGACTTGGGCAAGTTACTGTTTTATAAACTGTAAAGTGCTGTGCCAACATTAGTGATCATGTTGGATTAGGGTCCACGGGAGGTTTAAAGCACAGACTCTGGAGCCAGGCTCTCTGAATTCACATCCTGGCTTCGCTACTTTCTAACTCTGTGACTTGGGCATGGTACTGCCCATCTCTGCACCTCAGTTCCTCATCTGTAAAATGAGATAATAATAGTACTACCTCGTGAGGGTGTTGTGGGATCAAGTGAGCTAAAGTATGGAAAGATCTTCGCACAATGCCTGCCTATAGTTCCTGCTCAGTAAACACTGGTGGCTGTTACTACTCCACACATGCCTCTGATTCTCCACCTACTGTATCTTCGTTCCTTTTGTTTTCTCCGGCAGCAATGCCTTTTCCCAGTCTCCATGGGTGTGGATCCTACTCATCTTTTGAGGCTCAGCAACAGTGCCCACTCCTCTGGGAATCCTGCCCTGATACCACAGTGACAGGTGGCACAAACCCGGGGCGTGCTGGTGCCTCCTGCAGTCGTGTGACGTGGTGGAACAGCCTGGTATCACTGTGAGAAATTGTCCTCCAGGGTCTGCAATTCCTGTAAATCATCCTTCTGCTAGGATGCTTGGGTACCTGTCTCCTCTCTCTTACTAGACAGGGACCTCCTCGAGGGCAGGAAGGTTAGTTTGGGTTATGCTTGCTGCTATAACAAACAAGTCCCAATATTTTAGTAGTTGACTCATTACAAGTTTATTATCCCCGAGCAGCACCGGGCATCTGTTAGGAGTCCCACAGTACGTTTTGAATGAATGAAAAAATGCACAAATGAATGGGCAAAGGTCTCCTTAGGAGAGAGGACCTTTTTGGAGCCTTACAAGACCCGAGGGAGAAATATTTACCGAGCAGCTCCCATGAGCTCAGAGTCAGGGGAGGGTGGGAGTGAGGGCAGAGGACAAGAGGGTCCAGGCTCTCAGTCTAGCAGGGAGAGAGGGAGAAGGATGGGAGCCAGAGTTTGTCGAGGGCCTGCCATGGGTCAGCTGCATCCCATGCCTTAGCTTATGTCATTCTTATTCACTCCTGCCATTGTGAAATGCTGCAGTGGACACTCTGGTGCCCTGTGCCACATCCCCTTGGCTCACCTTGGATTTTAGCTACACGTGTGGACAGTTCCAGGCACACTGACAGCCCCCCACCCCAGTGCCCCCCGCTCATCTTCCCATTCTCCTGCCTCAGCACAGAGTCGCTCCAGCCACATACAGGTACAGCCCTGAGTGTGGGGGAATCAACACCCCTGGGGGCCTCTCAGCCGGTGAGGACTGGCAACGGGTGGATAAATGCCCCGACACTCTTCCTGCAGAGGGGCAATTCTGGGAGGTGTCCTGCACCCTTCTAACAGTCCCTCGCAGGGCTGAGCCCTGTGGCCTCCAACGCTGACCCAGAAACACACCCTTTATTGGCTTCCCCTCCTCCTCATCTTGCTCTCCCGCTCCCTGGGATCACCTCTCCAGAGAACACTTGCACCCAAGCCCCTGATGTGTTCGGGGCACCTAAACACGCCACCTGCATTCTCCAGAAGAGGAGGTGGAGGCTCTGAGAGATTGTTTACCCAGGGCCACACAGCTGGTGAGAGGCTGAGCCAGGATCCAAACCCAGGTGTGTCCCACCCAAATCTGGGCTCCTCCACTACCCCACACGACTAACCCGCAGAAATACTAAGCATGCACGAAAATGTTGGGGGTAATGTGCTGACGTGAGAAGTAAAAATTGGAATTGCTGTTCTGAAAACGCTTCTGCTCGCTTCCACAGGCACACAGACACACATGTGCTCAAACACGAGGGAGAGAGGGCAGAGGAGGAGAGATGGAGAGGGAGATGGAGGGAGAGGGGGAGAGGGAGAAGAAGAAGGACGAAGAAAAGAAGAGGAGGAGGAGGATGGAGTGAGGGAGAGGAGTCACAGAGATCAAGAGATCATGAGAGAAGCAGAAAGAGGCAGTGAGAGAGCGTGTCCATTTACAAACCTCCCCTCACCTTTCCTACTTTTTATTTTTCGAAGCAAATCAAATTAAACTCAAGTAAAACACACAGTTACTTCAGCGGGTCTGTTATATTGGTCCGTGCCCACTTCTCCAGCATACATTTGTTTCTAGAGATCTGTTTCCACACTTCTTTTTTGGGAGGCGCAGGGGCGGGGATACAAAGAATAGAATGGAGTATTCTCTGAGTTGGGTGTATGTATCATCTCTGCCTTTTTAAAAAACTTTTTATTATGGAAAAATTTCTACAAAACATGAAAACAATAGTACAACAAACCCCCATCAGCCTGTCACTCAGCTTCACAATTACTGAGCAGAGGAAACGCTGCCTATAATAATCCACACAACAACTTCATCCAATGGGTAGTATTATTCCCCCCATTTTGCAGATGAGGAAACTGAGGCCCAGGGAGGTTAAATAACTTTCCTAGAGTTATCCAGGCAGCTGAACTCTCGAGTCCATGCTCTTAACTGCCATGCTGCCTGAGGCTGGCTCTCTAGACCTGAGCATATTGGGCCATTTCCATTCCTGGGAGGGCTGCTGATTATTCCAGGGTGCTGGGTAATATGTGACATATTTGTGCCTTTGCTCAAAATAAAATCTAGACACTGATACTCAAAGTATGGTCCACAGACTAGCAGTTTCAACATGACTTGGGACAAACACAGAATCTCAGGCCCAACCCAGAGCTCCTGATCAGAGTTTCTGGGGGTGGAGTCCAGCAGTCTGTTTCCACAAGCCCTCCACAGGATTCTGCCGCGAAGCACCTGTCTCCAAGGCTTTGCTTCCTTCCAGAGTGCTCTGTGGATGCCTGCTCTGCACCCCAGCCTGGGAATGGCTTCTCTCTCCCCCTCCTCCCTCTCTCGGCCCCGTGCTCCATGTTTATTTAGACACTCCACGCCCGGTGTCCTGCAGATGACACTAATCCTCTGAAATACCATCTTTATGACCACACAGTAGCTGCCCTGCATCCAGTAATTGTCCGCACCCCAGTGCTCCTAGTAGATTCTGCCCACGTGGACTGCAGGCTTCTCGAAGCTGTGAGTATTGTTAGTCTTGTCAACCAGGCTTCCAGCTCCTCCGGGCTGCCAACACACCACACTGTGATTTACATATGCAGGTGTGAGGGGCAGCACCTGTTAGAAATATACACCAGGCAGGTTTTACTTTTGCACCATAAAAATGGTTAAATCTGCCACCCACAAAGGCTTATTTATTGCTAAGAGTTCATTATATATGCATGAAAAGCCAACTAATTTAACTCCCTGGCAGTAACTTCCTGCCTGAGGCTGGATTCAGGATGGGAATTCAGGTCTAGGTGGGGGCAGCTAAAGTGAGCTTGAGGGGGTGGGACTTGCCAGGTGCTAAGGGTCTGGAGGTACAGGGCTGGGTTCCAATTCTGGCCTGGCATGGCTAGTGGGGTGATTCTAGGCAAGTCCAGCCTCTCTCAGCCTCAGTTTCTCACCTTTAAAATGCAGATAATCATACCTATTGCCTAAAAGTATTGTGACAATTAAAATAATACCATATTCCATCAAACCAAAGCCGCTGACCACTAACTGTAAGATGCACTTTTATTTTATACATCCCTAAGAAAAAAAAATGCTGGCAACTAAACCAGATTTCCTGCTTTTTAATCACTTAGAATTTTTATTTTATGTTTATTGAAAGACCTCTTTTAAATTCACATAGACTCTATCATATATCACTCATTTGCATACATTAAAAGGAAAATATAGGCCAAATAAATTGTTGAAGGTATTCCTAAAACTTCTCCACATTCAAAGTCCTATTTCTCTGAATCAATTTTTGATTCAGTCTTCGATGTCTGTATTTTTCCACATCTTCTGGTCTTTTGAGCTCCGAAGAGGGTTCATGATGCAGCGATTCTCGGAAGAGTGCTCTCAACTCTGCCCCCAGAACTTTTTTCCCCCAAGCTGCCCATTCTGCAAATTTTGATGCTGGAATTTTTAGAATTTACCAGGAGATGTCAAGGGAAGGTTTGTAGACAACAACCAGGACTCATGTTCCTTCCTCAAGTGGCTGTGTATTGGTCAGGGTTCTCCAAAGAGAACCAGTAGGATTGATTGATTGATTGGTTATAGGGATTGGGCTCACTCACGTGGTTACGGAGACTGAGAAGTCCCACCATCTGCCATTTGCAAGCTGGAGAACCAGGAATTCAATCCAGCTCCAAAGACCTGAGAATTGGAGGGCTGAAGTCCAAATTCCAGTCTGACTCCAAAGGCCCGAGAACCAGGAGCACCCATGACCAAGGGCCGGAGAAGAAGGGTGTCTTGGGGAGAGCAGAGGGGGCAAATTCACCCTTCCTCCACCTTTTTGTTCTATTCTGGCCTTCCATGTATCAGATGATGCCCACTGCACTGGTGAGGGTGATCCTCTCTACTCAGTCTACTGATTCAAATGCTAATCTCTATCAGAGACTCCCCCCAGACACACCCAGAAATCATGTTTTACCTGCTATCTGGGCATCTCTTAGCCCAGGCAAGTTGACACATAAAATTAACCAGCACAGTCTGTAAGTAGTTTGTTGATTGAAATGTGGGGCTCGCCCTTGCGTCCCAGGAATCCCCAGCAAGCTTGAGAATGCGTAGCCACAACCATTTCACCATGCCTGCCAGGCCTGATAGACACTGCCAGACACATCCCCATTTCAGAGGCGTTAAAATGGCACATCTAGAATTAATCAAATGTTATGGATGTAAAATGCTTGTCAGTCAGTCTGGCACACAAGAATGGGAGGAACTTGACATGTGCTGTGTGCCCTCTTCGTACCAGGCTGTATTAGTCAGCTCAGGCTGCCACAACAAAATACCACAGACTGCGTGGTTTAAACAACAGAAACTTACTTTCTCACAGTTCTGGAAACTAAAAGTCTGAGATCAAGGTGTCAGCTGGGTTAGTTTCCTCTGAGGCCTTTCTCCTTGGCTTGTAGATGGCCATCTTCTCCCTGTGTCCTCACATGGTCTTCTGTCCTCACATGGTCTTCCCTCTGTGCGTGTCTGTGTCCTAATCGCCTCTTCATATAAGGACACTGTCATGTTGGATTAGGTCCCACCCTCAGGACCTCATTTTAACTTAATCACCTGTTTAAAGACCTTACCTCCAAATACAGTCACATTCTGAAGTTCAGGGGCTTAAGTCTTCAACACTGGAATTTGGGGGCCCCCTAACACAGGCCCAGTCTGGGTGCTTTGCAAACGGGATCTGCTTTCAGCTGTGCAGTGATCAAATTGGTTTTATCTACATTTTACTGATTAAGAAAATGAGTCTCCGAAAGGTTATCTGTCAGAAATCGCACAGCTGGTAGGGGAAGAGCTGACTTTCAAAACCAGGAGAGGCCTGGGCTGTGCCTTTCCTGCTAAGTTCTCATGTCAGGCTGTGCTTATTTGAGGGGGTGTCAGGTGTGCCCCCCCATCGTGCCCCCCAAGCTGCAGGGGAGACGGGGTGGGGGGACCGAGCCCTGATTTGCTGCTCACCCCTCCCTCTCCCACATTAATCAGAGTTCTTCCAATAGTTTATTGAGCTCCCTTGTAAATGTTTATTTGAAGAAAGAGGGCTGAACAGAGAAATTTGGACACGCCTGTATGACATAGTGTATTAGTTTCCTAGGGTTGCTGTAAAAATGACCACAAACTGAGTGGCTTAAAACAGAAATTTATTTGCTGGTAGTTTTGGAGGCTAGAAGTCTGAAACCAAGGTGTCAGCAGGGCCATGCTCCCTCTGAAGGCTCTAAGGGTGGGCTTTCCTTGCCTTTTCCTAGCTTCCAGTGGCTGTCAGCATTCCTTGGCTTATAACACATCACTTCAACCATCACATGGTGCTCTTCCTCCACGTGTGTATGTCTGTCTTCTCCTCTTCTTATAAGAGCATCAGTCATATTGAATTTAGGGCTACCTTCATCCAATATGACTTATTTTAACTGTACGTCTGTAAAGACCTTATTTCCAAACAAGGTCACATTCATGGGTACCTGGGGGTAGTACTTCAACATATCTTTTTAGGGGACGTAATTCAAACAGCAACACATGGCATAGCTAAGCAAGAGCATGTGTTAGAGTAGAAGCTGATGTGTACAGGTGGGGGACTTTCAGGCAGAGACCAAGGATGATGGAGGGAAGCAGAGAGTGATTATAGGGGTCAGAGATGATGGAGGAGGGTCCAAGGGATAAACTGGACTGACTTTAGTTTTTTGGGGAACATGTAAACCTGCCATCTGATGAGATAGTTGCCTTTGAGCTCTCCTCTCTCTGTGCTCATTCCTCTGTACTATCCACTTGCTCCCAACCCCTCAAACCCAATATTCGACAGGGAGAAGTCAGGGTAGATGACAACTGGTAAACACCAGGATCACCCTCTCCCTTTCCTCCTTACTGATGAGGCAGAAGTCTTTGAAGACAGCAGGGGGGCTTTGCTTTGAATCTGAGACATCACAGAGTTTAATTCTTTTATAATCCTTAGTGGGGGGCTTCCAAAAATACCTTATCCTTAAGCAGTTTTCATTATGGATGTTAGTTGCTCTAACCTTGACTAATTCAGGTTAACTTAGATCCCAAAGGAGTTTTTCTTTTTTTGTCCTGGCATCCTCTGATGTCAGGCCAAACAAAAATTCACATGGAGGATGTAAGTCCCACACTTCTCCCGGCATTATATCAGAACAGCCCTGGGAGTGTATTAATAGCCTGGAGTCATGGTACAAATGGTTATTTATATGTGTAGGTGATGGCTAAAGTACACCCTCCAGTAATTATTCACAATTAACAAGCACTTCAGTAAATGAACAAAATCTGTTCTTAATCCATTGAGGCAGCAATTCTTTATCTGGAACTCATGTACCTGAAACTTCTGGTTAACCAGCCCTCCCACACAGCTCCAGAACAAAGCTAATTAGAGATTATAATCATGACCTTCAGGCTCCTTCCAGAGCCTGAAGGGTACTTGAGTCATCAATAAAATATAATGTGTTCAGTAGAGTTTCAGTTGACAAGCATAATGGAGTTGAAAATCAGTGATCTACATGTACCTGTTAACTCTCTGTTAACCACAAAAGTGATGGCAGCTCTCGTGCAGTGACTTATTACATGTGCCACGGTTGATGCTAAGAACTTTATAGGTTTTATCTCATTCAATCCTCACAACCTCCTCTACGTGGTGGAGGTTCCGGCTTTGGGGAACCCCAGTGTGTCCTTGGGCAAACGGTAGGACCCAGGGTCCTCTCTCCTGCTTGTCCTAGAATGGACAAGTGTCTTTGAGTCAAATCCTGTGATAATGCAGTTTATGGAGAGTCTAGAAGGAACCTCCAAGAGGATCCTATTAGATTCTTACACTTTATGTGACGTGCTCAACTTTCCCCAGAGCCCGTCTCCTAGACCTATGTTCTCTCTATTACATTAGAGTGTATTTGACATAATTCAGTTGCTGTATTGATCATTTCTGGAAGTGTGTGGAATTCTTTTACGGCCCAAGACAAGATCCAGAAGACAGATCTTGTCTTTTTTTATGATGAAGAAAATTAACTAAAACCTTATGCGTCGACCATGTAAGTGTTATAAAGTGTTGGCTGAGTCTGGATCCTTGAGGATAAAGATGAGATGCGTGAAATTCACGCCCACCTGTGTAATGTGGTCCATTTCCATTACTCTTGCCTTCCCTCAGTCCCCACATTCAATCTGTTAGCAGTCCTGCCAGCGCTACTTTTAAAAAGTATCCCGGATCTGACTGCTTCTACCGTTGTGTGGCTCCTGCTCTGGTCCCAGTCACTGTCTTCTCTCACCTGGATGACTTTCTCAGCCTCCTTACTGGAATCTCTGCTTCCATGCCTCTCATCACACATAGAACACAATACAAACTCCTTACCATGGCTGCAAGACCTGGCAAGACTTGATCCCTGCTCACCTCACTGACCTCCTACCCCACCACTCTGTACCCTCTTGCTCTGTTCCAGTCACCCTGGCCTTGCTATGCCTCCATCTGCCAAACTCATCCCTGCCACACACAGGACCTTTGCACAGGCTGTTTCTCCATCTGGATTGCTCTTTGCTCAGATGCTTTCTTGGCTCACTCTTCCATTTTATTCAGGTCTGCGCTCAAATATCACCCCTTCAGAGAGACTTTCCCAACCACCACATCTAAAATAATGCCCCACCCTTTCATCTGGTGTTCCTTTATGCTGCTTTTGTGTTGTAAAGTGCACTTAACATGCCTTATTATAAATAACGATGCTATTTGCAAATATTTACTTGTTTCTCTAGTATTTGTCTGCCGGGCATGCTAGAATTTAAACTCCATGAGGGCCATAATTAACTCCCCATTTTTTACAACAGTGCCTGGCATGTGGTGGGTGCTTAGTAAATAATTGTTGAAAAAATAAATAAGCTAAAAGTTTAGAACCAATAAGAGAGTTCAATAAGGTATCTGGTTAAAAAAAATCCTGGAAAATAAAAACCCTAGAGATTTCCGTAACCAGAAGGTGCAGTACCCATATGAAATAAATGGAAAAACTTCATAGAGGCATATGAAAGCCAACTTAAATAAATGGAGAGGCATATCATGTTTTTGCCTGGGAAGACTTAACATTGTAAAGAAAATGATCATCTCCAAATTAGTTCATAAATTGAATGCAATTTCAACCCCATACCCTTAGGAATTTGTTGTGTCACTTGACAAAATTATTCAAATACTCATCTGGAAAGATAAACAGGGGAAAATAGTCATGGAATTTAAAAAATAATAATAAAAATGAGAAGGAGACTTCAATTCAATGTCTAGATTCTAATATGTATTATAAAGCTGTAACGATTAAGATAGTGTAATACTGGGGCAGGAATATACCAAAATATCAGTGAAATAGAATAGTAAATCCAGAAAGAGAAAAAATGGTATATTAAGAATTTACTGTAAGAACTGGATTATAACCCATGGAACAAAATAAGTATTCATGAATCCATACAGATACAAATAATTATATTTATTAGGAAAGAAGGGACAGCCCTTCCATGCAGAGGAGTTTCAACTAATAAATGTAGAAGGAATGATGGAAATAGAAAATCGCCATTAGGCAAACACTACAGTAATAATTGTTGCAGGCAAGTACCATCAATCTATGCTAAAATTAGTAGGTGAAAGTATGATGAGAAACGGGATATTTGCATTATCCTAAAGTATTTCCCCACAAAATGCCTACTATTAAGAGAAAAATAATAGCATTACAGTGAGGAAAACTGGCAGACAGCACCTTCACCAAATGATCAGAGTTAACATCACATGTAGTGAGACACATCGCATCACGCACTAGCTGATGTGAGGGACCGAGAAGGGCACAACATCACTTTTATGATATTCTTGCAAAAAACACATAACCTCAATCTAATCACGAGCAAACAGCAAGCAAACCCAAATTGAGGCACACTCTACCAAATAGCTAGTCAGTAGCCTTCAAAAATATCAAGATCATGAAAGATGAGGAAAGACTGAGAAACCATCAGATTGAAGGAAATCGAGAAAATATGACGACTAAATGTAATGTAGGATCCTGGACCCAAAAAAAAGACATTACTGGGAAAATTGGTGAAAATCAAATAAGGTCTGCATTGTATTCTATCATATCGTGTCAATGTTAATTTCTCGTTTCAATAATTACACTACGGTTACGTAAGTTCTCAACATTAGGGAAATCTGGGTGAAGGGTATATGGAAACTTTCAATTCTATTTTTGGAAATTTTCTGAAAGTCTAAAATTATTTCAAATTAAAAGCTAAAATAAATTTAAGAGTAAGGGGGGGGAATAATAGATTACTCAGTCAATGATGATGGGACAATTAGCTAACCATTTGGAGAAATATATAATATATATTATATATTAATATGTGTTTTATTTATAAAAACACAATTCAAAACATATACCAAAATAAATTCCACGTGGATTAAATATCCCTAAGCAACAAAAGACTGAAGGTTACATATTCTCTTGAAAGTAAAATAAGAGAAATTAAGGTTAGATGAAGCAATGTTTGAAAATGAATATCTCATTTAAACTCAATAATTAGAAATCTATTAATATCTATAGTAGTATTTTAATTAATATTTATAGTTTAATATATTTATTATTTATGTTAATATTCATATTTTTATAAAAAATAAGCTATTGTCCCTACCCATCTAATTATCCTTTTAGGGATATCCTGGTCAGTTTTCAGGTGAAAGTTAGAGACCTGGGTTCAAATTTAGAGTCCACTGCAAACCAGCTGTGACTGAGCCTATGTTTAGACATTAATTAGTGAATTAGATTAATATTTGTTGAGGGACCAGTCATGGTGCCAGGATTCCTATTCTGTTTTATGCTTTTAGTCTCAGTTAATTCACTTGTAAACTAGAGATTACAATGTCTGCCTCCTAAGATTGTCGAGAGGTGGTAAGATGGCATGTTGAAGCTCTTGGAATAAAGCCTTGTATATCACAGGTGCTTATTCAAAGTTGGTGCATCCTGCATCCATAAATTAGACACTACTTCACTTGAAAGTAAGTGACCACACATGATCACCTACATTATAAAAACATCACATTTAAGAGTATAATCTAGTGGTTAAGAAAGCACAGACTCTGGAATCAGGCTAGGATCAAATGCTACCTCTTCTACATACTGGCTGTGTGACCTTCAGCCAGTGACTCAAGTTGTTTGTTACTCAGTCCCCATCTACAAACTGGAGATAATAAGAGGATATACCTCATAAGGGTGTTATGAAGATTAAATGAGTTAAGATTTGAAATACATTTGGAATAATATCTGAAACATAACAAGAGCCATATAAAGGTTTGCCAAATAGAATACAAATTATGCCTGGCCTTTCAAAATAGATCATGAGAACAAAAATCTCTTTCCTCTCTGCACTGAGATTGGAAAAAGGTGCTACCATTTTTAGCTCTGTTACGGCCTGATCAGCTCCTGGGAATAAGCCTATGCCTTTTGCCCTGGGCCTAGCGATCCAAAGCACCATTCATAAGGAAATTTTCCAGGCAAAGCAATGGGCTGGTGGGGGGAAAGGGAGAGGAGGGTCCCTAATCACATTAAAATTGTAGCAAGCACAAGGATAGTGATTTCAGACAGATTTGCTAATGAATTATAAATCTTAACACTTGTGACAGCATATCTGCAGAGTAAATTATGTTGGGCTAAATAACCCAAATTTACTTACAACTAAGAAGGAAACAAGAGACTATTCTTCAGTTGTAGAAAAACAATTCCCCATAGATCATGAAGTGTTTCACAAAGATGCTAACAGATTGCTTTCATGTGGAGAAGAGAGATTGCCTAACAGTAAGCAAGTTCCTGGGGAGCTCCAGGGGACTGTAGGACATACGTGATCTAGACCCAAGGTTGATATTCAGCTGGTTTTCCTGTACAGCAAACCTCCTGGGGTCTGTTCTGATTGCTCCTGCCCGTGCTGTATTTGCTATTTAATATTTTTAATATCTCTTCTGTTTGGGACCATGGTTATTTGATTATAAGGCTGTTTCCATGCACTGGTAGATAATTAGCTGAAATCCAAGAGACACTAAAAGTAAAATTTGTTTGCTTTGTCAGGTTCGTTTCCCAGAGCATTGGTTGCCAAGTGACCACTTGGCTTCTGAACTTTCACGCAAGTTGATGGTCAGACCTTAACTTTGTCTTTCTTCTTGGCACAGTTCATTCAGACATGAATGCATGTTTAGCTTAATTCTGTAAGAAATTAGGATGAATTGGTGCCAGGCCATTTCCTTAACCAAAAAGATACTATAGTGCTCTTGCCTTTCTAAAAATTATAAATGAAAAAATACTAAACCACACTAAAAAAAATGGGATCTTCAAGATTCAGAATTTGGGAAAGGTAGAGAAGGCAGTGTGAAAATAGAGCTAGCTCTCTTTGTAATTGTGAAAGGAGAATGAGGCATGAGCCAAGAGAACCAGATCTTAAGAGTCTCTAAGTCTGAAGTGAAGAGAAAGGGCAGGAACAGCAAAAAATATAAATCTTTGAAGAATCTTTGCTTTATGAACAGAGAGTGACTCTGGGAGATGTATTGGAGATCTAAGGACTGGTCATCTTCTCAATCTTCCACAAGACATGTTTAACTAAAGAGAATTTAATAAAGGGATTGTTTACAAGGAGGGGGCAGTGTTTAGGGAAACCAACAAGGGAGACTATAGCACCCGGGGCTAGCAACTGTGGCAGCTCTTCCCAGCCCAGGCCTGAAGGGGCAGGGGGAGGAAGCGATTACGGAACTTGGAGAGGGGATCCAGCTGATTTAGGCTGGGTTCAGTTGGGCTTGGCCTAGAATCAGCGACTGATGGTAACTGGTGTATAAATACTGCAGCTCCGTCTCCCCTCAAATGGGATGACTCTGAAACATGTGTTCTATCCTTGTTCCCAGGGGAGCTTAAATCCACATGGCAGGTGGTTTGATAATGAGCTCTTTATTGGTTGTCTACCACAAAAAGAGAAAGCAAGGCTTAAGTCCCTGGAGAAGGGAACACTGTGGGGAGGGCTGCCAGACAGGAGTTGTGGCCTTTGGCAGAGAGATGCAGCCAATTAGCAGCACCCTGGGAGGTAGGGAGCTGGGGGAATAATGATAAGAATACCCTTATCACACACTCCAGTATCTGCATCTCTTTTCCTGAGAGCTTTCTCTGAAGCTGGGAAGGCTCCTCTGCTCACAATGTAGGACAAAGCACTGGGGAATTAACCTTACTCATTGACTGGGCTGCTCCTGATGACCTCCACCTCCTGGTATTCACACCCTTCTGTAATCCCCTCCTTAAGTGAGACTGGACTTATTGACTCAATTCTAATGAATAGAATACGGCAGAAGTAATGGACATCACTTTTAAGAGTTCACTGCAAAAAGACTGTGGTTTCCAGCTTGGGAATATTCATTCTTGCTTTCTCGCTTACTCATTCTCAGGGAAGCCAGCCGTCATGTCGTGAGCTGCCCAGTGGAGGGGCCCACGTGGCAAGGAGCTGAGGGAAGCCTCTGGCCAATAGCTGCGGAGGAACTGAATCCTGCCAACAACCACACAAGTGAGCTTGGAAGTAGATCCTTCCCTTCCTTTCAATAAGACTGCAGCCCTGGCTGACAGTGACTGTACCCTCATGGACACCTTAAGCCAGACGCACCCACCTACCCTGTGCCTGAATTTCTGATCCCCAGAAACTGTAAGATAATAAATGTTTGTTATTTTTTAGGCTGCTAAGTTTCAGGGCAATTTGTCATACCGAAATAGATAACTAATATACTATTTCTCTTCCCCACTTTCCTACTGGTATTTTCTTCACTTCCCAATAAAATGACTTGTACTCAAATCCTTGACTCAAAGTCTGTTTCTGGGGGCAGCCCAAACTAAGAAAACCTCCTCTCTCTGGGAGGAAAGAACTTTCTGGAAGTCCTGCTCTGGGCTGGTAGCACTTGATTCTGAGTCTGGAGCACATAGCACCACTTCCCACTGGGGGAGTCACTGATCAGGGAATGGGTGAGGAGCAGACGAGTGCTGGGCTTGAGGTCTGAGAACCTGGCTTCAAGCTTCTCCTCTGCCAGTTCTTCTGGGTGGTAGTGAAGGTATTTAATACTTCAGGGACTAAGTTTTCACAGCTGAAGAATTCTAACAACTAACTCAAGTGTGTTGGGATTAAATGAGCTTAAATCCAGTGACCAGAACTTTGGAAACGTGACTTTCCGCGAATGTGAATCATTATTATGGACAAAGTGGCCATGGGTCCCCGAATCACTAATCACGGACTGGCCATGCGACCCTCGAGTGGCACACAGCTTTGAAGCTGCCCCCCTGGGCTTCTAGGCCGGGTGCGCTTCTGAGCAAGTTCTTTTCCCTGCCTGGAATGGCTGCTGAGTGCTCTTGCAAAGGAGGCGAGCGAGTAGCAACACAGCCTGCGCTAGCATGAGCGAGCCGTAGCCGCTCTCTCAAACAGAAGTATTGTGTCCCAAGGTCCTTTTAAAATAATCCTATTTTGAGATGTTTATATACAAACCGGGGAAAGAATGGGGTATTACGCCTGTAATGGAAAGTGCTCACAAATAAAAAGGCACCGTTTATTGTCCATTTCCAAGGCTGCTCTGTGGGCTGCCGCGGTCTGAGCGAGGCCTGGGCACGATTGGACTCATTGGATGGTTTTTCTTGAGCTTTTGTTGAGCCTTGTCAATTAGGCTTGGGGCCGGGTCGGGGGGGTGGGTGGTGGTGGTGGTAAGGAGTGTGCTTTGTGTTGAAGAGTTTGCAGAGTTCCAGGAGTTTCTCTGCAGTGTGCTTATCTCCCTCGTCCATGGGGCCTGGCTACTTCCAGGAGATGGAAGATCCACTTTAAGAAAATCACTTTTTCTTTGTAATCAAGGCTTATAACATGTTTCAATGAATTCTTCAAAATCCCTTGTAATCATTGTGAGAGCCCACAGGGGCGGGGGCGGGGATGGGTTTGAGAGCAGCATATGACATACACACAGATCCCAGGTTACCCTCCATTATTGCCTTGTTGGATCTGCACCACAAACATATCATCTCCAAGCACACCTGTCCAGTTTTCCCCCATTATTGCAGTAAGCGTGTACTAGGGAGGGCAGCTTGAGAGGGGTGAGGGGTGAATATGTTTATAAGTGCGGACTATATGCCAGGCGCAGGGCTGAGAACTCTATCTGTATTATCTCATTTTGTCCCCACAGTGGTCCTGAGAGGCAAGTACCATCAATGTTTCCATTTTACAGATGAGAAAACTGAAACTCAGGGAGATGAAGCTAGTTGACCAAGGTCACAGAGCTGGTAAGCGCTGGAAAAGGGATTCAAACCATTGTTGTTTCAGGCTATACTTTGCCTCTCAAATGATTCAATAGTTATGGCAAATGTTACTGGAGAAACGTATTTATTGCTACTGCTGTTACCCCTCTTTGCTCCTCCCCCAACATACCAATTATGCATGTAAAATAGACTCCAGAAGTGTAACCATTGTTCAACAAATGTTCACTTTCTACGTGCCTCCTCGGAGATGTGCAGTTCTTTCCCCTGGGGATGTTGGGCTTGGTTGTGTAATTTGCTTTGGCCAATGGGATGTTACTGGATGTGATAGAAGCTGAGTCCTGAGATGCACTTTCGCAGTTGGCTTGCCCTCTTGTGCTCCTACCTTTTGCTGTGAAAAGAATATGCTTCAGGCAGCTGCTGGCCCAAGCAGGATGGGAGACATATAAAGTGGATCAGGACTCAGCTCAAGCTTGCTGCCAAGCCCGGCTGAATCCAGTCTAAATCAGCTGTCCCCAGCTGGCACTGTGAATGAGTGAACAAAGAAAAATGCTTATGGCAGTTTGCCTGATATTTGCAGTTGTTTGTTACGTGGCAAAAGCTGACTAATACAAGAAGCAAAACACAAAAAGCTTAGTTCAGCCTCAAAAGTCTGTATTCCCTTACAGTCATCTGTCCATCTAAACATTCATTGTGCAGCTAGTATGTACCAGGCACTTATAACCATTGTCTGCATTAATTTCTACTGCTGCGTAGCAAAGCACCACAAATTAAGCAGCTGAAAACAACACACATATATTATCTCACATTTCTGTAGGTCAGAAGTCCAGGGACAGCATGGCTCAGCTGAGTTTTCTTCTTAGGATTTCACAAGGCTGAGATCAAGGTGTGACAGGTTGTGATTCTTTCTGGAGGTTCTGGGGATGTATCCAAGGCCAAGGTCATTCAGATAGTTGCTGAATTCAGTTCCTTGCAGGTGCAGGACTAAGATCCCTATTTCCTTGCTGGCTGTCGGCTGAGGGTCTATCAGGGCTCTTAGAGGCTGCGTGCACTCCTTCTCATGCTGTCCCTGTGGACTCCTCCAGCAACGGTGGGGCAAGTCCCCTTCATGCTTTGAATCTCCCCAACTTCCCCTTCCGCTGCGTCTCTGCAGTTGTAGGGCTTAACAAGGTTGACATGCACTCTGCCCTCATGGAGCTTATATTCTAGAAGAAGAGACAGACAATTAATAAATATCCCAATTAAGAGGATAAATACAGATTGTGGAGAGTGCTGGGAAGGAAATAAGTAGAGAAATGTGATTGAATTGAGGAGAGAGTTTCTAGAAGTAGGGGCATTAACTCTGCTGTTCATCTCTAAGATTTTATGAAGCATGAAGGATAAGCTTGATTAGTTTATGAGTGCCACTAACAGGTGAAGAAACAGAGGTTCCAGTCTGGTCTTAGGGCTCCTAATGCCATGCTTGGCTGTGTGTAGCTGCCATCGACTGCCAGCCCTAATCTGGGCATGGGCAGTTGGTGCCATGGAAATGGCACTGGATTGAGAACCAGAAGTATGCTCAAGTCAGTCTCCTTTGTTCCTTGGCTTTGTGATCTTGAGAAAGGCAAGAAACCTAGCTGAGCCTCAGTTTCCTTACCTGAAAAATGGGGATAGGATCCCTCTCCTGCCTACCTCCTAAGGCTCCTTGTGATGCTGTAAATATGAGGTAAGAAAAGTGAAGAAAGTGTCTATGTCTTGTGGCTGACACTTCCCAAAGCAAGGTGACATCGGGAGAATGCGTGGTTGAACATGTCCAGGAGATTGCTGGATTTAGAATGACTGTGCTACTCCTAGGGGGGCTGATTTCCCCCACTACTATTGGAGGGAAACTGGGGTAACCCCTCCCTACTGTCTGAAATATGACACACAGGTTATCTTGTGACCTGAAGGAGGCTTTTCCTCCTCTAACAACTTCAGGAGCCCTTCTACAAAGCAAAATGGAGTTGGCATTGATTAAGACAGAGAGGTCACTCCCCAACTCTGCTGTCTTTCCTCTCCAGGGGGACAGAAGGCCAAGCCCCATTCCTCACTCCAAACTGTTGCCTGGTGGGCTGAATGGTATGTGGAAAATGTGCAAGACTTGGAGCTAACAGAGGCTGGAATGCCGTGGATTCAGAGATGGCTGCTTCCCGCTAGGTCGAGTCAAAAGAGCACTTTCTGCGGAGTCCAAGGCAAGGAGGCAGTGTGGCATCCTGCCCTAGACCATGGACTCTGGAACCGGCTACCTGGATTCAGTCCTGGCTTATCAGCTCTGTGACCTTGAGTAAATTCTTTAGTTTTGCTGAGTCTCAACTATAAAATGGGCACAACAATGGTACCGACCTCCTCGGGCTGGTGAGACAATCCATGGAAGACGCTGTAGCAGATGTGCCGGGGCCCTTCTGCTATTCTCTTGGCCCTCTTGTCACCTGCAGGTTTGCTGGGCGGCCCCTGTACATGCTCATGGCCTCCTGTCTCAAGCACCTGCAGTTCTTTCTGCCCGAGGGCTTCACTGGCCACGTGGGGGCGCTCAGCCTCCACACGGGACCTTCAAAAGCACCAGGGAGTTAACGTCTCAGGGGTGACTCTCAACCAGCGAGGGAGGCGGGTTGGTGGATAAGCCTCACATTCAGTGGAATAATTCTCAAGTGTGTAACATAGAGTTTCCTGAAGTGTCCCCAATGGGGACTGAGTCTGAGTTGCCTTCAGAGGCGACCTGCTCATTATTGCATGTTTTGTTGGCTTTCCTCCCTTCCCTGTCTCTTTTCCTCACTCTCTCATCATGCTTCCTGGAATCACCTCCAAGTAAACTACCTGTACCCAAATCCTTGACTCAGGCTCTGCTTTGGGGGAACCCAACCAAGACAGGGGCTTAGCTCAAAGCCTGGCATTAGTAAGTACTCAGCCAGCAGTACTTACTATTGGACTATTGTTACTCCTACTACCACCCCGGCTCTGTAGCATCCCTGTGACATCCAGGGGATGTCCTGTCCCCTCTCTTTGTGTGGGCCCAGCTTTGGAGAGCATGAACTCTGGCTGTGAGCTAGAGGGTGGCTGGCCAAGAGCTTCCCGAGTTTGGCTTCAGCACCTGCCCATCAAGTCTTAGGAAGCTTAACCAGCACTGGCAAGAGTGTGTCCTTCCTGCTGGACATGCCTCAGGCCTGGGAGTAAGAGAATCTGCTAGTGGCTTAGGCGGCTAAGCCTCAGTTTCCTCCTCTGTACAATGGGGGTAATTAAGAGCCTAGGGTCTTAGTCCACTTGGGATGCTATAACAAAATATCACAGACTGCGTGGCTCGTAAGCAACAGACACTTATTTCTCACAGTTCTGGAAGCTGGAAGTCCAAGATCGGCATGGCGCCTGCATGGTCAGGTTCTGGTGAGGATCCTCTTCCGGGTTCAGACTGCTGACTTCTCACCACACCCTCACATGGTGGAAGCGGAAAGGGATCTCTGTGGGGTCTCTTTTATAAGAGCACTGGTCCCGTTCATGAAGGCTCCACTGTCATGACCTAAGCAGCTCCCGAAGGCTCCAACTCCTAATCCTGTCCCACTGGGGCTTGGGATCTGAACATATGAATTTTGGGGAGACACAAACATTCAGACCATAGCAGCTGCTGAGGTGATTAAAGGAAGAGATGCCCATGAAATGTTTAGTACGGTGCCTGGCACAGAGGGAGGCCCCAAAAATGGTGGCCCGAGATTTTCTCTAGACTCACATCCCACTGCATGCCTGGAAAACAGAGGCTCAGAAACGAGGCTCAGAAACGAGGCTGCGACTCAAGGGGCTCGAAAACGCAGTCCCACCTGCCGCGGCCTGTAGGGGTGGGTGGAGTGGAGGGTCTGGGTTGGGCCTGAATGACAGCAAGCCTCCTTGTGAAATTTTGGCAGTGGCAGCATCCACTGATCAAATATTCATCAGACCCATCAATGTGCCCATAGCACTGGGCAAAGATGAAAACGACACTCATCTGGCCCCCAGGAAGCTCGTGGCCAAGCATCAGGCAGATAACCAAATGATGATGCATGTAGAATATGTGCCCTATGAAGGATGCTTTCAGAACTGAGAGAGGCTGATTTGGAAAGCTTCAGGTCAAAAGTCCCTACCCTCTCTTTTTTGATAGCTAAATAATCCTAGTAATCATTAACACTGATTGATGCTGACTCTGAGGCAGGCACAGTTTTAAGGAGTTTACATGCACTAACTCAGTCGATGCTATACTGTATGCACCCTGTAAGTCTGGGCTATCATTATCACTCCCATTTCACAGATAAGAAACTGGGTTCCAGAGAGGTCATGGAGCTTGCCAAGAGTCACACAGTCGGTAAGTGGGGGTATTGGGATTTGAACTTGGACAGTTTGGACCCAGAGTCCTTGCTTTTAACCATCACTATATGCCTCACCCCACACTCATAGAGCACGGGGGACCTGGTTATCTGCACTTCCCTCTGGAAGGACCCCTTCGGTTAATGAAGCTTTGGTTAATTTGGCCCGTGGCCCCTTCCTGCTCTCTGATAAGTTCCAAGTTCTGTGTTTGTGTTGGATTCACTGGGAGATTTGAGTCAGTCGGATGTGTAAGCACAACTGGATGGCGGCTCTGTTTTAGTTTCCTGCAGCCCCCATCCTAGCTTCTGAGTGTGAGGAATTTCTCATGGTTTCCCAAGACGTTACTGACCATCCAGCCATTTCCATCCTACAGATGGAGGGTTTGACCTTCTCAGGGTCACAGATTGTGGTAGACACTGTTTTGGTGCCCTTCCAAGGTCTCTTTACTTATCCATCTCCCAGCTGCTGTGAGTGTTGGCTGCTAACAGCTCACAGCTGCCTCCTTCTCAGGGTTGCCATATTTAGCAAATAAAAATATTTTATTTTATCTGGCAACTCCACCTCTTCTCCAGAGAACGGTCCTTGAATGATGGGAGCAACCCACAGCCAATGTCTGGCTGATATGGGGGTCCAAAAGGCTTACCCCTTGCCATTGGATGGGGATGACTCCGTGGTATAGTTTATGTTCCAGGGTACCCTCACGGATCAGGCTATGCATGACCTGAGACCACACCTTGCTGGGCTCTTTTCCCTTCCCGCTCCTTACAAGTGTCCCTGAGAGCCCTTGCTCAATAACTCACATGATTCTGAATCTTTGTTTCAGGCTCTTTTCTAGGGAACCCAGACCCCCTTGAGAACATGATAGAAGCTCTAGACTTTCTCTCTGAAAAAAGCACAGATGTATCTACACGCCAACATTGGCACATGGTTTTTGAGATTCACCTTGAACAGAGCCCCTCACTTCATGTGTTTCTCAGACCTTGTCTAGCTCGCCCACTCAGAGCTGACTGCCAGTGACTGGCAGCCTTTGGGATAGGACAAGGCTTAGTATGAAGTCAGCACTGCAAATCAGGAGCAGGTTGTTTTAGCTCATGTAATTTCCATTATTGGCAGAAAGTCTACGTAGAAATCAAAACATGCCCAGGGGGAGGAAGTTGTCAGCTAAATGTCATGATAATAAATAATAGTTGAAAGGACATGAAAGAAACACAAGTTTAATCAAGTCGTCTCTCTTTAAAACCATTCAAAGGCTTCCCATTGCTCTCTTGCTAAAGACATAAGTCCTTGACAATATCTCAAGGCTCTCCGCAGATGGGTTCCCCCCACCATGCCAGCTTCACTACAAATCACTCTCCCATTTGATCTCCATGCTGCAGCCACACTGGTCTTTTCAACTTACTATCTTCCTTCCTGCCTCAGGGCCTTTGTGCATGTCACTTCCCTTTCCCTGAGTTCCTCTTCCCAGCCTTCTTGCTCCTCTATTACTCAATCTCTTCCTTAGAGAAGCTCTTCTTGACTCCCCAGACTGGATCCATGCACTCTACTTCACATTATATAGTATCTTGTACTTCTCCTTCATGTTAGTTACCTATTGCTATGCAATAAATTACCCCAAATTTAGCACCTTACAGCAACAAACATTTACTATCTCATAGTTTCTATGGACCAGGCACATGGGAGTGCCTTAGCTGGGTGGTTGGGGCTCAGGGGTCTCTCATGAGGTTAGAGGCAGGCTGCTGGCCAGGGGTGCAGTCATCTGGAGGCTCAGTTGGGGATGGAGACTTTGCTTCCAAGGTCACTCTCATGGTTGCTAGAAGGCTTCAGTTTCTCACTAGATAGTCCTCCCTCCATCAGCTACCTGAGCATCCTACAGCATGGCAATTGGCGTCCCCCAGAGCACGTGAGTCAGGAGAGAGAAATAGGGAGACCGAGAGAGAGAGACAGAGAGACAGAGAGAGAGAGAGAAGAGAGAGGAGGGGAGTGGAGGGGAGGAGAGAAGAGAATGCACCTAAGATGGGGGCCTAGTCTTCTTATAACCCAATCTTGGAAATGACATCCCATCACTTCCATTCCCTAGAAGTGAGTCGCTAAGTCCAGCTTACACTCAAAGGAAGGGGAGTTAAGCTCCACCTCTCGTGAGGAGGAGCATCACAGAATTTGTGGACATATCTTTAAAACCACCCCAGTCACTTATCACAGTTGCACTCTTACCTTTAATTTATGTGACTAGTTGATTAATATCTGTCTGGGCTGCACTATTCAAAAAGACAGAGTCTCTCTTTAATTTTTTCCCTTTTTCTCACCACTGTATCCCAGTAATCAACACATAGTTAGGACTGAATAAATATTGATTTAATAAATTAATGACCTTGTTTATTACTTTTTTTTTGTCAGCATAGTTCAAAAAAAAATCTTAGGCAAAGAAGTCATGATCAATGTTTAGTAGAGTGTTAATGAAACTCAGTGTACACATGAAAATCCTCACCGCTTGTCTCTCAATTTCAGTTTGAGGGTGAGACAGGCACGGGGTATGGAGCCCCTGATCTTTCTTCTCTATTCATTTCACAAACATTTATTGAGCACTTACTATGTGCTAGAAAGAGTTCCAGGTACTAAGCATGCAGAGATTAATAGGATGCATAATGGTTTTATGAATTAAGACATCCACATGTTAATGTATAAAGCCGCCCAAAGGCTTTTGATGAGGAAGCTTAGCCCTGAGCTAACATCTGTTGCCAATCCTCCTCTTTTTGCTGAGGAAGATTGGCCCTGGGCTAACATCCGTGCCCATCTTCCTCTACATTTTAGGGGATGCCGCCACAGCATGGCTTGATAAGTGGTGCATAGGTCTGCACCAGGATCCGAACCTGTGAACCCCGGTCCGCCGAAGCGGAGCGCGCGAACATAACTACTATGGCACCGGGCGGGCCCCTCGCCCAAAGGCTTTTGAACAATCTTCAAACATGAAAGACAATAGGCACCTGTATTAGAAACAGACCCCTTGATACTGTTTGCAGAAGCTGTTTTATCAGCCCAGCATGTCACCCAAGTGAAGTGGAGTATTTACATTTAATTCCAAAGTGGTTGTGCCAACATCAGTCCCCTGGTTTTCCTATTTTCGGTCACTGTTTGCAAATGTATGAAAGGTTTTGTCAAAGGAGCTGGATAAAGATAGAAAGAGAATGGCATTATATACGACTCGTGGAGATCTCGGAGTGGTTGATGCTGAGAAACAGTCAGCTCAGGTCACAGGGGGCATATGGGGAGAGCAAGGATAATGTGAAGAAATGGAATTGGAAAAAATGAAATAGCAGCAAAATTGGGCTTTGGCTAAAAGAGTGCAGTGTGGCAAGAGGCCTGGTCTGCAGCCCAGAAGACCTCAGTTCTGGTCCCTGCTCTGCTACAGAGAATTGCACGCTCCCTTTCCCGGGCCTCTGTGTCCTGCTTGTAAAATACGTGCATTGGATCAGAACAGAGGTTTTAGAACTTTTTTTTTGGTTAGCATATCTCTATTATAGCACTTTAACTCAACACTCAGACATGTAGAGCACGTAAGACGTAAACCTCTCTTCTTAGAGGGGTAACAGGAGGGGGCTGTATCCCACGCTATTGGGGCCTCCTCCACGTTCCTTTGCTCTTAAAATTTCAGTTCGTTCCACTGAATTCCAATTGTCAGCACACCCTTTTTTTTTTTTTTTTTTTTTTTGCCCAAGGGCTTTCTCTGGCTGCCAGAGTCCATTTTGCCACCTATGTGGCAGGCTGGAAGTTCTGGGGAATTAACCCGCCCCACAAGCAGCCCTCAACCAATGACTGATGGGAGCTGGGGTATTTGTACCCCAGGTCCTTTGTGCTTCCAGTGGGCTTTTCCCAGGGTGTGCTCTGACTGACTCTGAGTTCCCCAGGAGGCACAAGACCCTGGTGCCCACAGTGGTAGCTGCACTGCTGACACACCCATCACTGGCTGCCTTTCCTCCCTTTCTCCCTTCCTCACTCCCCTACGGGGATCATCTACTAAGTATATGACTTACACTGAAATCCTTGTCTCAGGGTCAGCTCCCGGATGGGACCCAAACTAAGACTGGGGCTCAGAGCAGAAAAAACTCTCCCTCTCCCCTTCCCTACCACCCGAGACAGCCCTGCAGAGCTCCCAGGCCCCAGAGTAGTTTGCAAACCACTGGACTTAAAAAAAAAAAAAACCTGTTTCCTTAGGCTGTGGCATTCGAGAATGTGCACACGGCTCTGTTTTAGTGGAATGTGGTGTATGACAAGTAACTTCCCACTAGCGTTTTCAGGTGAAAAGAACCAGGAAATTCTTTATAAACCCAAAGTCAAATTATCCTTCGACTTCGTAGAACGGTTTTTATGAGCCATCTTTTTCTTTTGCTCACTTGCTTTATGGAGTGAGGAAATGCATCTGTGCCAATTGGCAGATACGCTGGTCCCAAATAGGTTGGGGACAATGAAGCTTGAGTGGCTTCTGGATGGATATAGGCCCCCCTCCTGTTGCTTGCTGATTCCCTTTCTGACTCTTCTTCCAACCTTCACGTGGAGGAGAAAGGAAGAAAATCAGAGTCTTAGAGGTGCTCCTCCTCCACAGCTGGGGAGGGAGAAGAAGCACTGAGTGCAGTGCTCGCTTTGGGTGCCCTGCTCAGATTCCCTGGTCCCTACCGCTTCAGGGCACAGCCGCCTGACTTCCAACTGTCTGCACCTGCGTTTCATGGCCTGCTGCCACTTTGCTGCCTTCCAGGGAATTCACACTCCCGGGAGCATCCTTCAACAAGTGACTGATGGGAGTGGGGGTACAAATACCCCAGCTACAGGTAGGAAAACTCAGGGGCATGTGGAACCCCATTTCCAAGAGCTTCCCCAGATCAGGCTCCACTCGCCCCCAGCAGTAATGTGCTTGATAACACGACCTGCATTGGCTGTCTTCCCTTCCTGCCTCACTTCCTCACCCCGACTGGTATTTTCTTGCACCTCCCAAATAAATTCCAGCTGCTCAAATCCTTGCCTCAGAGTTGGCTTCTGGGAGAACCTAACTAAAAGAAAAGTTTCCCAGACAACTGTGGAGTAATTTCTGCTTATCATCTGTCCCCGGGAGCCTGTGTTGTTGGTCACAGCATCAGTTGAGGAGAGGAAGTTCATGGGTGCTGTTGAGGGCCTCTGAGATGGGCACCCGGGCTTGGTGAGAGCTGCCCACGTAGGCTGGGAGTACAGCTTAAAGGCCGTGTGTCCTTCCTCCTGACCACTTCCTCATGGGCCAGGCCTGCTCCTGCTGCTGAAATCCTACCCCTTAGGGGGCTCCCATGGCCTGCAGCTCATCTGCGGTCTCTGCCCACCACTGTCTCTTCTGCCCTTTACGCTCCAGCAGTAGGAGACCACTTGGGGCTTCCTCGCACCCCATTTCCCCACCCTTTCAAGTCTGCTGACTTTGTTTTATGTTTCCTCTGCCTCTATCGCCCTTCCACACCTTTCCCTTAGCAAAATCCTATTCATCCTTTAAGACCCAGTCCAAGAGTCACCTCCTCTCTGAAGCCTTCCCTGCCTCCCTCAGACGGAGGACGAGCCCTTGACCTTATTTCCATGCCTCCTCCAACCCCCGGGTATCTCTCTCTTATCACACCTTCACACGCTGTGCTGAAATCTTCAATGCAGGCATCTGTCTCCCCACAAGACAGTGAGCTCCTTGAAAACCCAGGCTGTGTCTCATTCAGAGGGCCTGGCACACTGCGGGTGTTGGACACAGGCTGGGTTCCCTGGAAGCAGACCCTGAGCCAGGGATTTGTTTGCAAGTGATTTATGAAGGAAATGCTCCCAGGAGAAACCACTGAGGGGCCAGGGGAAGAGGGCCAGGGACGGGGAGGGAAGGGCCAAGCAAAGACGTGATTTCAGGCAAAAGTCCATGGACGGGAAATTTCTGCCTGATCCCGTAGGGAACACCGGAGCAGAAGTCACGCCTCAGCAGCTATCCTGAAAGCTGGGATGTTCTCCTCCTCTACCAGGCAGGCACTGAGGGCTGCTCCAGGGAGACATCGACACCTGGGTATGTCCGTGTGTGTGTGTGTGTGTGTGTGTGTGTGTGTGTGTGTGTATGTTTGTGTGTGGGGGCAAAGTGGCTCCAGGATCCCAAAGCCAGTCTTCTGGAGAGTCACAGATATGGGCTGTCAGAGGCAATGGCCAGGGGATGATCCCCGGCAGACCCCAGAGCAAAGTGCCACATTTGTGGTAACAGGGCTCTGAGAGGATCAGGCTGAACACCAAGAGTGTCCACTAGAGGGCTCCCCACATGCTTGATGTCTGAACTGAAAGGCTGCTAGGTGGGCATATATGCCCCATGGCTACTTGGCACCTCAAACCCAGCTCATTCTGTGGCCCATAAGCCACCCCCTCCTCACTCCCATTCTCCCTGTGCTCTCGGGGTGCTTGGCTCCATGTTCTCTACCTGCAGGGTCACCTTTGCCCTCAGCTCCCACCCTTATAAGTTCACCCAATTCTTTCAATTCTCCTTTCAAAATCTTTTTCAAAGTCATTTCCTTTCTTCCACTCTCATTACCTTGCTACATTTTGAGAGCCTAGTACGGGTACTTGTGCATATTTATTGAATGAATGAATGAATGAGTGAGTGAGTGATGGCCCAATCTGCTGAAAGAAGTCCAACCTCCTTAGCCTGGCGTGCAATTTTTCCAGGAGCTGATCCTATCCCCTTTCTTAGATCTTGCAAATTCCTAAATACACATTCTACCTATGGCAAAACAAACCACTGATTCTTCTGCAACATAACTCCACGTTCTGGCCCTCTCACCTGTGCTCTGCTCTTTTTCACACCTAGAAAGCCCAATTTCCCACCTCAATCTGTAAACATCCTGCCTATTTTCTAAGGCCCCGTTCCCCAGCCTTCTTGAACTTGTGCCATTTAGTTTGTTCCTCTCCTAGGGAACCGCTAAAAATTTCTTTGGCATCACCATCTTTTAAAGAAAACAAGCTCTTCCATGTCAAGAGTTATAGGTGTGGTTGGCATTAGCTGTTCACCAAATACTTGGGTCGCCTCTTCTTGTGGGCATGTAGTAGGACTGAGTTTTCCTACCCCCTTGAATTAAGTCATGACCATCTGACTTGCTTTGGCCAATGAAATATGAGCAGAGTGATGTGTGTCACTTCCAGGTGGGATCTTTAAGAGCCAGTGGGGGATTTTCCACATCGCTGCTTCCTGCTTTAGCAATCACTGAAGGACAGAGATGGAGCCTCCTCAGCCTGGGTCCCTGAGTGAAGACAATGTTGTGGTACTTCCACAACAGAAAGGGAACATAAGCAAGAAATAAACTTTTGTTGTTTCAAGTCTCTGAGATTTGGGAGTTGTTGTTACACAGCATAAACTAGCTCCTTAGAATCTAGCAGGTGTCTTCATGTCAAAGAGCCTCAGGTATATGTTGAATGAAGTGCATGAAGAAACTCTGTCTTGATTGAAGTCACCACCATTCTGTGGCTGGGATGATGGAAAGGATAACATGGGCACGCTCTGGAACTAAGGCCTTAAAATATTGCATTTACGTACATTAAGTGAGGCATTGAATAACTGTCCATTGCATTTTCATTGTAGATGGCTAACAAGGTAGTTACCGCTGGGAATCAAAATAATGTCCTCCACATAGTGTCTATCTTTTTTCTCTCCCTCCCTCCCTTCTTTCCATCTCTCCCATTTCACTCCCTTCCTCCTTCCCTCCTCCCTTTCTTTCTTTTGAATTTACTTCTATCTGTTGGTTGAGCAAGAAAAGCTTGTATGAGAAGCAGGAAGAAACTAGCCACATGATTTTTAATTTATTTAGAGTATGAATAAAGAACAGAAAACCTTGCATAAGAAAAATAAATTTGTGTTTTGAAAACATTAATCTTTAGGTCAGCAGAGGCAGTTTTGATCAGATCTTCCATTCCTCAACTTCTCATCCTCCACAGTTCAAATTTCACCCCCAAAGCAAAAGGAATGAGCTTTTCTAATGACGAAATAAATCTAATATTAAATTTTTTGCATCTTGCTTGTCTCACTTTCTGGGGTTATTTCCTACCATAACGGTCCAGGATCTTTGAAACATCTTTAAGAAAAAAAATGTTTTCATCAGTGCCTGCAACAAATGAATCCCAGAGACAATTTGTTACAGTGGGCTTTTCTTTTTGGGTGAAGGCAAGAAATCTTGAGTGAGGAAGCTCAGATCTCACCAACCTCCTGGTTCTGAAATTACTCATCCAGACACGAAACAAAATTGAAAAATCAGAGAGATCTAGTTTGAAAGAAAAAGAATGGTTGTGGCCTGGGAAGGAAGGAAGTACACTTTTTGCTTTTGTGCTATTGGACGAAGATGCCTGGATCAAAAGAGGACTTGGAAACATCAAGGAAAAGACAGGCAGGGCTAAAAGATGCAGGCAAACTGTTTATCGTATGAAAAAAAAAGCATACATTTGGAGTGTCAGCAGCGACACTCAGCCCAGAAGCCGCGCATCTCCCCTCTTGCCATAACAAACTCATTGACAAGAACTGTCATTGACTCTGCCTTATCCTCCGTGTGCTACTAAGAGGGCGCATTCCGAGTGCATCCTACGTAAATGGAGGTTTGCTTCCTGACCCAGGAGATCAATTCTCTATCAAAGAGAGCTGGCTGATGGATCACCGTATGGCTGCCACTGCATTAAAAATCACATCAAATACCTTCTCAAACACACTTCTGAATCATACACGGGATCTCCAAAGAGGAGGTGATAGATGAATCCGTGTAGCTCACCAATCTGCATGTCCGATTAAATGAGGCTGGTGCTTAGCAGTTTGGGTTGTGCTCCCAGCCAGAGGCAGCAGAGTGTCAGGGTTAATAGCTCAGATTTTAGAGCTCTGTGGCTGAGTTTGAGCCAAGATCCACTGCTTACCAGCTCTGTGACCTTGGCCAAGTTACTCAACCTCTCTGTTTTCAGTTTTCTCAGCTGCAAAATAAAGATGATAACATGGCACCTCCTTCCTTCCCAGGGCTGGATCTTAATCTGGATCCTTCAGGAGAAGACCCTGAGACATGGATTTAAGAGCAAGCAGTTAATTGGGGGGTGAAGACAGATGAAAGGTAAAGGGAGACAGGAAAGAGAACGGCCAAGAAACAGTGAGTTCCCGAGCAAGCCACCACTGGAGGTGACTGGGACTTAATCCTGTTGGGGAGCTCTAGAGACTGAAACACACACCTGAGGGGCGAAGGAACTGGGGTATTCATCCACCAGCTCCCATCCGTCCTTCACTGAGGGCTGTTCTTGCATGTCAGCACACACGTGTGTGTGCACATGTGTGAGTGCACGTGCAGGGAGGAAGTGTTAGTTCCCTGACACTTCTGGCTTGCCGTGCTGGCTGCAAAGTGGGCTCCATCAGGCAGAGAAAGCCCCCAGGCAAAGCTGCACACGCTGGCAGTTGGGAGACAGCGTGCGCTGAAGTAGTAAGGGTGAAGGCGTCCGGCTGGGTGACAACAGATTCTTTTGAAGATTAAATGAGTTTATTGTGGAACACTTAGCCAAGACCCTGGCACAAAGTAAGCACTCCTCAAAGAGTCTGATTAATACTGAGGCTAAATCGCTGTTCTTCGGGATGACTTATTATCTTAGGATGGAGTTTATTTTTGTTTTTCATTTTTTTCTTTGGGACAATGAACTATCATTAGGAGCTTGGTACTCTAACAGCGGCCAAATGCATTACAGGTTTTCTTGAAGATGATTGTGTGACTGTGAGTGGGATTGCTGATGGAGCTGCCTCAATCAGAGGGAATATCATCATGTTGTGGCTTGTGTGACGAATCCCTGCCTGTCTGTTAGAGGAACCCCACGTGATCAGCACCTCATTCAACGCTGGAGGTCACAACCCAGCTGTGCTTATGCTGCAGTAACAAATAAGCCTGGAATCTTAGTGGCTTAATAAGAATTAACATCAGTCTCATCTCTTCCCTCCATCCAGGCTGCACTGTGAACTCACTGAAGACAGGCACTGGGCTGGATTTTCGTCACCACTGCATCCTTATCACCCAGAACAGGACGCAGCACAAACAGGGGCAATGACAAGTGAATGAATGAACAAATCAACAAATGGATCCCATGAGCATCATGTTTGTAGATTTCCCGCATTTGAAATATTGGCTTCCTCCCATTTAACATCTACGCAGCTCCTTGAAGCTTTTCTTCACTCTCCCAAGCTTCAGACTCTCCCAAGTCTGAAACAGACTTGCTTGCTCCCTTCTCTTCTAACTTCTTGAACACTTTGTGTCTCTCCACGGTGCATCACATTCTGCATTGCATTATAGTAATTTGTGTACATGTCAGAGCTTGTCACCCTTCCTTCAAATCCCTCTGATGGCTTCTGAGCACATTTAGTACACTCTCCATGTCCTGATCTGGCCTGTGAGACTGTGTGTGCTCCAGCCACCAATCTCCCCCTGGGGATCTCACCTAATACTTTCTCTTCTGTTCCTCTCCAGCCACAGGGACCTTAGCTGTTCCCCACATGAATTGTGCATGGTCCTGCCTCCAACCCTTTGCACCTGCTGTTTCCTATGACTTCAATCCACTTTCTGCCTTCAGATGGCTTGTTCCATTGACTCAGATCACTGTTCAAATGTCATCACCTCAGAAAGGCCTTCCCTGACCACTGTATCTTAAAAAGCATACACACCAGCACACTAATCTGCTTTATATTTTTTCCACATCACACATTTATTTGGTTGTCCTGCCTGCCCCCTCCACCCACAAGAATGCAAACTCCATGAGGACGGGGACCTTGTTTTACTTAGTGTGGCATCTTCAGCTCCCACAACAGTGACTGGCACTTAATAGGACCTCAGTAAATATTTGTTGCATAAAGGCGTAAGGATTACTGTCCCATTTTAGACATGGGATAGCTGAATACTATAGAACTGAAGAAAACTGTGTAAAGTAATATAGCTATTTATTTATCTACCATTATATCCCATCTACTATGTGCAGGCACTTCACTTTAATCTTCGTAATGATAAATTTTTTTACATCTAGGGAAACTGAGGCACAGAGAGGTTATATGACTTGTCCAAGGTTACAGAGCCAGGTGGCAGCAGAGCAAGGATTCCAGATAATCTAGCTCCAGGGTTCATGCTGTTAGCCACTGTGCTATGCTCTAGGAGGCAGTCAAGAAGGCACTCACTGTGGGTCACTGGAGGAACCCCCAAGAGAACAAATTGAAAGCTCATTGTCAACTGTCCCAACGTTGATTGAAAATTTCTCATGTGGGAAATATGGGATCTCCAACACTTAAACCTGGACAAAAGCTAGGGGTGAGTGTTGGGAGCTATGTTGGAGGTGAGGCAGTTACCCCATGAGGAAAGCCATCAAGCCCACACAAGGCACACACTTGAGATAGTCTCATCACTGAGTCTGCAGATAGGGCTTATACAGAGGCTCGGGGCATGACTGCTATATCAATAAAAGTGGACCATTCTGCTTCCAGAATATTCTGACATTGTCATCCAAATAGACCCATCAATGGGCTACCATCTGGGCAAGGCATCCTTGTCCTTGCAAACTCCTTGAAGACACAGCCTGTGTCTCCACAGTACCTCACACGAGGCTACAGGTATATGTGAGGTGCTCAATAAAAGCTCAATGAATGGGCAACTTTTTCCATCCACACATTTATTTAAGGACACACCCATCTGCCTGACATGTCTCATGTCGCTCCAGTACTAGTCTTTCCTCATACTAATCTACCCCACACAGGTGTGCGACTGTATTTCCAACCCCAAATCTGATCAAAGCCCTTCCACGCTAATAAACCTTCCTCAGATTTTCATTGTTCCAGAAAAAATTCCAATGGTGTCTATACTTTTAAAAAAGTCCCATATTGCTATAGAGTGTCAGCACTTGACAGAGGCCCAGGGACCACCTATTGTATCCCCTCCATCTTTCTCCCCATTAATAGTACAGAGTCCTGATAAGGGAAAAGGAATTAGTCAAGGATGCAGTGGCTCAGCGGCGCAGCCAGGCCTGGAACCCAGGTCTCCTAATGCCCAGTCCAGTGATCCATCCTCTGTGAGCACTGCAGGGCACAAAAATGTAACTACAAAGTCACAGAGAGCAGCTTTCTGTTTGAAGGTGGCTGAATTCTCCCCTCACCCTGGCGCGGTAACCATTTCCATACAGTTTTATCCCTCTTTGGCCTCTAATCTCTGGGCTAGATAATTAATCAGGCTTTTGAATAATTAAAATTATTAAAAAATGCCTTTGTATCTGCTAAAATTGCTCCTCTAATTACTGCCTTATCAAGAGAGTTATTCTGCAGACTGGAATACTTTTCCAAGAGATAGGAAATATTTTTACTGAGGCTTTGGGATCCAGAAGTTGGAGGAGGAGTGTTTGTTGTTAGCTAGTCCCTTTGAAGATGAATGGCACCAATTCTTGACTCCAAAACCTCCACAGAACCTCCTCTCACTCTTAGAGTTCGATTTCCTAACAAAATACAGCATATCTGATTCTTTGCTTTCAGAGTCTCCCATAAAATATGACCATTAATTAAAATATTGGATCGACTTATTCAAATCAAATTCTGCACTTGGGCCTCTCTGAGCCTGGCTTCCAAATTCAACCTCCATTTTTAAATAAGTAACCTCTTGTGGGAGCAAAGTGAACGGCACTGCTTGCTTTTCTCCAGTTACTTCTTGACTCAGCCAGCACCTGGTGCTGAGCTCTAGGACATAACATTCTGTTCCTGGACTCCCATCACCTCTTTGTCATACTTCCCAATGCGTTTTTTGAAACACAGATTGAGGATGCCCAAGGCTGACAACTTCATACTGGATTCAGGGTGTGTTACGGAAATCTGGTGGACACTTCCAGGAGGTACAATGCAATAGAACGACCAGTGTCCCAACCGGGACCCCTTAAATCCCTCATGACCAGGGACAGGGCTGATTGCAACATCTGGGGAGGGAATGATAATGCAGATAATCAAGTGGGGGGCAGGTCATTTCAGATGCGGGTGACGTTTATGAGTTTGCATAAGGGAGACGCTATCTTTCTTTTTTTTGGGTGAGGAAGATCAGCTCTGAGCTAACATCTGTTGCCAGCCCTCCTCTCTTTGCTGAGGAAGACTGGCCCTGAGCTAACATCTGTGCCCATCTTCCTCTGTTTTATATGTGGGATGCCACCACAGCATGGTTTGATGAGCAGTGCGTAGGTCCATGCCTGGGATCCGAACCCATGAACCCCGGGCTGCGGAAGCAGAGCATGCGAACTTAACCACTATGCCACCAGGCTGGCCCTGGGAGACACTATTTTATAGTGGTTAAGAACACATGCTCTGGACTCAGACAACCTGGAGGTGGTGTTTTCCCAGACTCCTGTTTCTGCTGGTTTCCAGTTGGGTTTGGCCAATGGGAGGCACTGACGAGATGCTGAAGGGCAGGGGAAAGGGAGACACAAGGGAATTTCTTCTCCTCTCTTTGCTTTTCGTGATTTCTCCAGCAGCAAAGAGGTACCCTCCTCGGATTCAGCGTCCCCTGGATGCATCTGTCACGCTTCCACCTTCCATGCATTACCGCACCCGTGGGCTTCCAGTACCTTTGTTCATCCATCTTAGGATGGGGAGTCGCTTCTTGCTTTCGTGTATTTTTGAGTTACCTTCCTATCTCTTTTTGGGCTCTCAGCAACCTCATCACTTGTATAGCCGATTTCCTGAATTAAATTCCCTCTGTTGTAAATACTTGAAGCAGTTTCTGTTTTCCTGGTTAGATCTTGACTGATCGATCACTGTTTGATTATGTAAGCCAATATGAGTCCTCTTAGGCTTAAGTGAATTTGAGATGGGTCTCTGTCACTTAGGACCTAGAGAGTCTGGACTCACGCAAGAGTCAACACGAAAAAAAGTAGCTACTGGCTCCTAAGCACTTACTATATATATGCCAGGCACTGTGTTCAGCACTTTATTTTCATTAAAAAATCCATGAGGTAGAATTATGATCTCCATTTATAGATGAGAAAGTAGAGACACAAACAAGTCAAAGAATTTTATTCCCATCCGGTTTATTCTCCTTAAATGGAAATGCATTCAAAACAGCTGTTCCTTTAAATAAGGAAGGGATCCTTACCTTATACAGGTAAGGCAAGGCTCAGGGGTGGCAGGACAAGAAAGGAGGCGAGGAATGACAAAAGGCAGGTCTCGATGCTATTTCGTGACATGGCCTAGAAGTGTAACATGCTTCTTCTCCCAGTGTGGAGTGTAATGAGCAAAGAGAGCGCCACGTAAATGAGCCACGGGCATCTCGAGTAACCACCATTCAAGTCGAGTTGCGGCTGCTAATTGCACACCCGTTTTGCTAAAGGTAGTAAGTAGGAATCATTCACGTGTCCTGGGAGACCAGGGCGCCATTCAGTATTCACGGCAAATATATCACTGAGCGTCATAAGAGAATCATTTTAAAACAAAGCTTGGTCAGCTGTTTAATAATTTACTGATAGTGACAGCAGGGAGAATATCTAATAACCAGTGAGACTGGCTTTCAAATAGAAAATAAATTCATGTCAGAAGAGTCACAGGAGGAGAAAAAGGGGAAGGAGGGGAAGCACTATTAACAGGAAGGAAATATTTAACATTTGTCAATTCCTGACTTTTTTTTTTGAATCCTATCAGAGTGGAGAAACCTGATTATCGAAAGGTTGCAAAATTCCATGCGTTTACATTTTAAAGCATTCATTGGCCCTTAACGTTCTTCTCCCAGGAGGCAAGAATTATACAAAGGTCCAGTCTCTCAAAGCAGAGGCTCTGACCCCATCTGAGCACTGGGGAGCATCCATCTGCCTTTGTTAACCTGGGGACTTTTGTGGGCTTTATGGTCTCGGTTATTATATCTCAGTTCTTCCCGGAGTATAGGTGAGGCCTGAGAAATTCAGAAAGCAAAGCCTCAAAGAAACAAAATCGACCCAATCTATGTGGCACATTCTCCTGTTCTGGGAAGAACCCAGCCAAGAACTTATTACAGGAGATCTGGCTTCTGGGTAAAGTGAACTTATTTATTTTTGTTTACTAGCAAAACTGTATGGAAACGTCTGTAAAATGAAAAAAGGATTTGAGATGGTCAAGCTTGGAGTCCCCTGCTAATTCCAATACTGTTGGTCCACGGTTGGGAGGAACAGTTAGAGCCATCTTAAAAGGTCCAGGAGATCTTGAGAGGAAACAAAACCTAAAACCAGCATCCATCCAGAATCACCAAACCTCTTTGTGCCTCGGTTTCCTCACCTGTAAATGGGGAATAATAAGAGAATTGTAGGGTAGATCATGTACATAAGGCTTTTAGTTGCAGGCCTGGCTCACAGTAAATGCAAGTTCAAACATTTCAGAAAGGCAGAAGCAAAACCAAAGTGAAAAGTCCCCAAGATTATCAATCTTTAAGCTTCAGTGGCAGACAGTGATGAATGGTGTTTTTGGGTAAAGGAACACTTGCTCCCCCTGCCTTCAGCCCCCGCCCCAGAGCACGGGGCACACTCTGTCCTCAAACCCATCCCTAAATTTGCCACTTTGGAAATAGGCTTCCAGGTAAGACAGATGATTTCTGTGTTCCCAGATGGTATTTTCTATGATTTTACATTCCAAGAGTGTACCTTCCATTCTTTATGTTCATTTCAACAAACTCACTCTCATTCTGCCTTGAGTTATTAGCATTTTTTTAGCTTGTAAAAATAATGATTTATCAATGTTTTATTTGACCTGAGAATGGCTTGAATAAACGTGTGCCGTCTGGCCTGTCGCGCCAATGAACAATCTCGGTGCGCTCGGGAAGTCTTCCGCCACCATCCCTCTCGGTTCTGGGAGGGATGAGGGAGATTCTGGGGGCTGAAGCTTGCTCCTATCATTATGGGTGAAAAGTCTTTCTGGGTAGAAGAGTAAAATATTTCTTAAACAGACGCAGTTTTCTGAAAATGAAGGAACTAGTATTTATTCCACTGGATTGGCTATGGAGTAGCTAGCTGGTTGAAAATATTTTGAGGATAACACTTATGCTTTGGTACAGAGGAAGGGGAGGTTGTGTAAAAATCACAGGGTTTGCGTGGGGATGGGGGGTTGAATAGGGTGTCAGATGGAGAGGATAAGTAGGTAAGTAGAGGGCTGACCCTGGTTGAGTGGTTAGGTCTGCAGATGACTTATTAAAGGGGTTTATGAACATTTCAATTCATAAGTGAGGTGCATAGATGTTACCTGACTGCCCAAGATCCTTTGGGGAAAACACTCCTTCCCCACTCCATTTGGTCTTCATGAGGCTGTCAGTTATGCTGACCATTCCCAATATGGAAGGGTGGACAAATGACCAAGGCTGGCCAATTACAGTATTGCCTTCTCCACCACTTCCTTGGCCAAATTGTTTGTTTCAGGAAATGGAATGTGACCCAAATCAGCCAATCAGTGTCTTTACTAGAGTTTGGTAGGGGTGTTGCTAAAGGTCTCATTTTTAACTGAGGGTGCTAAGCTGTGAGAACTATATATGGATCTGTCAGTGTCCAATTTCCCTGATTACTCACAGAGAGAAGCACAACTGAGATACGGAGAGAGCGAGATGGAGAGAGAAAATGGCAATTGAGTACCTGGATTCCACATTGCCTGCAGGTGCTCATAAATTGCTCAGCTAAATAAGCCACAGGATTCCTCTTTTCACTTAAGCTTGTTTGAGCTGGATGTAAGAAAAGAGTCTTGCCTAAAATACAATGTGTGTATGTGTTCCAGACTCAGTATTCATCCTAAGCCCTTATAGGCGTCAGAGACACACAAATGAGCAAGATGCAGACCTGGCCTCAGTAGGCTCAGAGTTGTCCCTAAAGGCTCTCAACTGCCCTTGTTCCTGATACTGCATTGGCTATTCACGAACTTCACGTGCTTGAGAATCACCTGGTGTGCAAATTAAAAAATCAAACTCCTGAGCCTCAACCTCCAGGGATTCTGAATCAGTTCCAAATTAATGAACACCGCTCCCCCACCCCGAGTGGTTCTGGAGCAGGTGTGTCCCATGGACCCACGTTGAGAAACGTGCCATTTGCCCAACACACCCTCTCCAGGAACAGCTCTTGTTATGTGCAGGGATTCCCTGAGATGGGCAAGGGGGTGGGGCATCTTTAGGAAAGTGTATCAGATTATAAGAGGGTAGGGCTCTGTGTAGCCCCACTCCAACCCCCTTCCCACAAATTTCTTAGATGATTCATATCCCACCCACCCAGGGGTGGCAAGACTCTAAATGAGGAGTCCTTGCAGTGGTTATCAGTGGAAATACCAGGGAGATTTAAAAAACACTATTGCCTGGGTCCTACCCAAATAACTCAATGGCTGAGGGTGGGGCCCCTGGTGATGCTAATATGCAGCAGAATTGAGCATCATTGCAGCAGAAACCCAGGCCTGGCTGCCATGTGGGAGCCCAGGACAACTGGGCTCTGGGATCTACCCCCAAAGGCCTTCCTGCCAGCCTCCATTTGATTTGTGTAGCATTCAAGGGCTGGACTGTAGTGGGCAGAATTCTGTTACTGTCAAGGGCATGGTTTTTACGGTAGGTGGAAGGCACTTCCAAAATATAATAATTAAATAACATATCAATGAAAATAAAATACAAATCTACACAATCATAAAAAGTAATAACATAAGCAAGTAAATAATAAGACAGGGCTATGCAGGGAAACATCATGAAAGTATACTAAGAATCAAGGATTCTGAGCCAGCCCTGATGGCCTAGTGTTTAAAGTTTGGGGTGCTCCACTTTGGCGGCCTGGGTTTGGTTCCTAAGCGTGGAACCACACCACTTGACTGTCAGTAGCCATGCTGTGGCAGCGGCTCACATAGAAGAACTAGAAGGACTTACAACTAGGATATACAACCATGCACTGGAGCTTTGGTGGGGGAAAAGAAGGAAAAAAGGAGGAAGATTGGCAACAGATGATAGCTTAGGGCAAATCTTCCCCTGCAAAAAAAAAAAAAAATAGAATCAAGGATTCTGATGAAGCCAATTCTGTAAAGCTGAGATCTGAAGGAAGTTTTAACAATTTCTTTTAAAAATGAGGCATTCTTTCTGTATCATTCCTGTTTCAAACCTCTTGGTGCCATTTTTTTTCTCAGAGGTTCAGCCTCTGTTGTTCCTGGGACTTGATTCCCATCTGGAGGAGGCTCAGCCCCCTGGGCAGACAGCCACTAAAGCCTCCAGGGCTTTTCTCCTGGTTCCTCTCTGCCAGGGACAGGCCTGATTCTGCCTTGAGCACGGGCCAGGTGCTTCGCGCAGTTTGACCACAGTACTGCCCCCTGCTACTCCTAGGTTGACCTGGATAGAGTTACCCCTTCCATGAAACTCCCCAGTGCACAGTCTCATAAAAAGGGAAAATTTCCAGGCTCTTCCCTGAAGTTTTGGGTTCATCAGTTCTGGGGTGAGGATTCTGAGTTATTAACAAGAGCTCCCGGTGGTTCCTAGGATCAGAGACAGTTGGAAAATGTCACCCTGCGACATCTCACCAAAAGTACCTGGGAGTCTTGCTCTGGCTCCTTTCTGATAAGTCGACTCTCCCATAAAGATTTACAAATGGGGCACTGACCCTCCTGTTTGAAAACAACTCATCCTGAACTCCTATTTGGCCCTGGCAGGCAAATTTGGCCCTAGTCTTCACCAACATTTATTGAGTGCTTGCTGTATGCATCATGGGGCTTGGCTTTGAGAATACGAGGGTGTGTGAGACACAGTCCTGGAATCCTCAGATGCTGCCACCCTCATGGAGAAGGCAGCTCTGCAAATGGTACTATGGAAATGGAACTAACTACGGAATGAGATTCTTCTTCATCCCGCCTACTACAGTCCAGCCCTTGGACCCTGCCCAAGGCTGAGCGTTGAGGATTTGGATGCCTAGATAAGGATAAGGAAGGATGAGGATTTTGAATTTGGCATTCCAAAGAGAGAAAACTATACAGGCAGAGGGCCAAGGGAGGTGATGGAGAGTCGTCCAGTGTGCCTGGGAGTAAACAGTGTGTATAAATGGACTCAGAGGACAGAGAGACCCACCACACCCAGTTGTCAGCCTTTTTGGCTTGTCCTAACCTATGGGAGCTCTTTCACATCTCTGAGTGTTTCCTAGCGGTTCTGGCCACCTGAAATGCCCTTCTTTCCTTCTCTACCTGGTGAAGACTCCCTGTGAAGGAGTTGAAGGCGAATTAGGGAGAGGAAGGGCTTAGAAAGGCAGGCTGGGCCCAGCCAGTGGAGGGTCTCATTGGCCATGTTAAGGATTTTGGACTGTATTCTGAGGGCAATGGGCCTTTGTGAAGGGTTTTAAGCTGGGGAGCAACAAGGTTGTGGGGTAGCTGTCTTCTCGAACAACCGCTCTGGCTGCTATGTGTGGGGCGGGGTTGGGAGGAGTGAGGGTGGAGGCAGAAAGAGGCTGAAGTTTGAGTTGAGCGTACTGCAGGGGGATGAGGAGAAGCAACAGGTTCACCCCACCTTAGACTGCTGTGTCTGTCCCTACCCGGGACCCTCCTGAATCCGAATCTGGAGTTAGGGACGGGGAGAGGGGCTGAGTCCTGCGGGAACCTCAGTGCTCTGACAAGGCCTGTGTCTGACTCCGGGGCACCAAGCTGCCACGGGAGCAGCGGCTTTTCTCCTGGTTCCTCAGGGAACCACTTTGCTGGAAGCAAGAAGTAAAGCCTGGGGCCATATCTCAATTACGTTTGACGTCCATTATTCAAACCCTGACATGAATACCACCCTGTTTGTGCTGGTGGGCTGACTGTGGATGGGGTTACTTTATCTTGGCATCCCCACTGCCTAGCACAAGTTTGGGCACAAGTTAGAGACACAAACACCCATGGTAGGTGCTTGGCACACGTCACTTAGTTTAGTTGTGTGTGTGTGCATGTGTGTGTGTTTGAATCAAAAGAAACAGCTGTTTGGCCCATCCCATTTAGGCAAAGTGAGATGCGGTCCCAGCATTCAATTCAGGGCATCCCAGGCTCTGAGGTCTACTTGCCAACAGTCTGGACCATGTGCTGGTGTTTTGGCCTAAGGAGCTGGCTCTCCACGCTGGGTTGTGGTCCAGGTGTCTATGATAGTTGGCCTGAAGTCAAGGCTGGGCTGCAATCTGAACCTAAAACTTGGAAGTAGGAAAGAAAGGAGAGGAAGGGATCTCTTGAGTGGGCCAGGCCCTGTTCTAGGTGTTTTCACATCCATTAACTCACTACACTCTCACTCAGCTCAGGCAGGGGGGAATAATCACCCCAATTTCACAGAGGGGGGAACAGATCTGGAGAGGGAGAGTGACTAGTTCGTGGTCACCTGGGTGGTAAATGGAGGTGTGGCGAACGTGAGCAGGTGCAAGGCTTCACCTGGAAGAGGGGTGTTGCCAAAATGGAGCATGTTCTAGAAGAGGAACATGTTCTTGTTCCTCTTCTAGAACAGATGAGGGGGGGTCTGAAAATCACATAAGAAGAGGATCAGGAGGAATTGAGTGTAAGGAATTGAGAATGCTTACCTAGAGCACACCAACATCCAAATGAAAGTCACCTGGAGGTATGTCCAGGCTCTTTCTGTGTGTCCCCAGAGAGAGGAGCCAACTTTGAAGGGAGGAAATTACAGAGTGGCAGTGTTGGCTCAGTGTAAGGGAAATCTTTCTAACCACGGGGCCTCAAACCGAAAATGATGCCTTCATAAAGTCCTGCTTTTGGACACAGCAATATTATTGGTAATGCATGTTTTTACAGAACAAAATGGTCGGATCATGAGGTTACACTTGACAAATACTTAAGGTGTCTAAGTTGCATTTGAGTTATTTATATTTGCGTGTCTTGACAGACAGCCTTAATGCATATTAATATTCCTGCTATAAAAATGTTATTCAAGCCAGGACTACTGGCTCTGAAAGAGTCCGTGGTGTGTGCAGAGCCACTCTGCTAATAGAAAGGTTAACTTGTATTTCTGAATTATTGATGGTTGCTTGTTACTAATTTTTTTTTCCTCAGAAAGGAGGAAATTATTAATGAAGAGATCATTGCCAATGTGTCTGACATCTATTAATGGTTTCATCTTGCAACCAGATTAAAAGAGACAGCTGGTCCATGAATTTATGCGTGGAGACAGCTCCAAATGTGCTGACCACTCTGTGGGAGGGCGGGGCCGCCAGGCAGTGGGGCCTGGGCACGCGCACAGGCGCTGGTGAGAGAGCCCCTCCTGGCAGGCATGGCCTCCCCAAAGGGCTGTCAAATGCTCTGCTGCAGAGGGGCCAGGCAGTAGATGGCCATCACTCCCCTGACATCTTTCCAAACTCTTCTGTTCCCATGAGAGGCCATGAGCACCCTTACTGGGCCAGCCACTCATCAGCATTTCCTCTGTGGGTGTTTTAGATCGGTGGTTTTCAACTCGAGCAGGTTAAAACACAGATTCCTGGGCCTCACCTCCAGCCTTTCTGATTCAGTAGGTCTAGGGTAGGGCCTGAGAATTCGCATTTCTCACACGTTCCCAGGTGATGCTGATGATGCTGGTCCCAGGAACACACTCGAGAACCAGTTTTAGACCATTGATTGTCAGATTGCACTGTGAGACTGCCTCTAGAGAAGGAGCCAGCAAACTTTTTCTGTAAAGGGCAAAGACAGTAAATATTTTCAGCGATGTGGGCCAGAGATCTCTGTCACAATCACTCCACTCTGCTTGTGTAGTGCAGAGAGCAGCCATAGGCAATTTGTAAACAAATACGCAGGATTGTGTTCCAATAAAACTTTATTTATAAAAACAGGAGGTGGGCCAGGTTTGGTCCACTGGCAGTAGTTTGCTGACTCCTGCTCTACAGCAGCACTGTCTGCAGAACTTTCTGCACAAAGCAGCCACAGGCAGCCTGCAAATGAATAAGCATGGCTGTGCCCCGATAAAGCTTTCTTTATAAAAACAAGCAGTGGGGCCATATTTGGCCCACAGGCTGTAGTTTGAGCAGCGCTGTCTAATAGAATTTTCTGTGATGATAGAAATGTTCTATATCTGCGCTGTCCAATATGCACGTGTGGCTACTGAGCACTTTGACATGTAGTTAGTGCTATTAAAGACTGATTTTCTAAATTTTAAATTTAAATGGCTAGTGGCACCTGTGCCACAGGGAGAAGATAGAAGGCCCTAATGGAGCAGCCACTCGTGGGCCGTCTCCCTACACAGGGTCTTTGCTCTCTTTGAGCCTCAGTTTCCTCATGTGTAAGGCGGAGACACAGCAGTAGTATATCACTGGGCTTTCCCCATGGGTAAGTGAGGCACCTTGGTCCAAGGTGTCTTCTCCCTGGTTCTTTGCACCCCATTGGAGGGCTGACCATCAGTAGGGGCAGGGGAGGGGCTGGGGAGATGGAGGCTATCTCTGCATCTCCAGGTCCCTTACCTCTCTTCTCTTTGTCTGGTCTTTGCCACGAGACTGTAAGCTCCGTGAGGGCAAAGACCACACCTGTTGTTCAGGCTGCAAACCTATAGCCCTGCCATAGCTGGCACGTGGCAGGCAGCCAGCTCACTTGCTGAAAGAACGCCCCAGGATTCAGGCTTCCCCTAAAACTGTGCTCGCATAAGCGATCTGCAGCTAAAATGTCTGAACACTCCTGTCTTCTCCCCTGCCAGAGCTGAAAGGGAAGCCACTGTGCAAATAGAGAAGCTGAGGCCCAGAGAAGTCTTGCCAATGCCCCGTGGGGTTAAGGGCAGAGTCGTTCCGAGGACAAGAGGCCGCCTTCTTGAGCGGAACTGAAAGGGGCTGCAGGGCAGAGCACCACCCTGCCCTCTCCAGCCATCACAAAGCTCACCCCAGGCCCCAGCCTCCTTGCTTCAGCCCTGACGCTGACCCCAGCCCTGAGTCAGGGACGACCATGTGGTCAAGTTCCCCCAGCAACCCAGGCTGACGGGGGGCAGATGGGAAAGCAGCCCCTCTCTGTGAATCCCCTCCCCTGAGAAGCCAGTTCAGAGGGGGCCTGGCTTGAGGCATCTGTGGCCCTGAGCCATTCCCTCCCTCCCCCCTCAACCTCCCACCACCCAGCAGCTGTGTCCTAAGTGCCCAGATACCTTTGAGAACTCAGGCTTGTAGAACGGACCAAGGAGACAAACCACATCCCCACAGTGTGAAAAGCATTGCCCAAGGGCCAGCCCAGGGGGCCTTGGCAACGGGCCCTGGGCAGGAAGTACCTCTTGGCCACAGTTTCACAGAGAAGCCTTAAGGACCAGTGTCAGTTTACCCGGGAGGTGATGCAGGGAAGGGCCTTCTAGGCAGAGGGAACAGTAGGTGCAAAAGCACACTCATGTGACTGAACTCAAGAGCCCTGTTGGCCAGCCGGTGAGAGCATGCGCTGCTGAAGGCATAGAGGGGGCAGTCTGCAGGTGTGAAGGGCTGGGAAATCACAGAGGTCCTTGGTTCACCCTGGGCAGGTCCAGCCTGGTGCCAAGCTCAGGTACTGGTCCTGCCCCACCAGCTCGGTTACCTTTGGAATGGAGCTTTTTCTCGGGGACACATGAGCCCCATTCAGACCTGGGAGCTTTGCGGGCAGCAACATGGCATCTCTAGAGTGTGGGTGCGGGAGGGCATGTGCTCTGAAGATGCCATGAGAACTGCTATTCTATACTCCAGAAAACTTGAGAGAGGGAACAAATAGGAGCCAAGGGAGCCAGGACAAGTTAGAATTGTGACACCAAGTTCCCTAGTGGCAGGAGACCTCCTCCTCCCCTGGGTCAGCCCCTGTGATCAGCCATGCCCAGGGTCACAAGTCATGGGCCTGGCTCGGGCCTCTCCTGAGAGGCTCCCTAACGACTCATCTGCTCAAGACAGGCCTTGGGTGAGGGTTTGATGGAGGAAACAGCATAGCTCTGGGCAGAAGGGATCATTCCAGTTGTCCCAAAGGCCACTCCTCTCTGAGTCCCCAGAGACTAGCACAGAGTAGGGCATGTGGTTAAGCGCTCTGTAAGCATTTGTAGAACTATTAAGAATCTCCGATGGGCCGGCCCGGTGGTGCAAGCGGTGAAGTGCACGCGCTCCCCTGCGGTGGCCCGGGGTTCGCTGGTTCGGATCCCCGGGCGTGCACGGACACACCGCTTGGCAAGCCATGCTGTGATGGCGTCCCATATAAAGTGGAGGAAGATGGGCAGGGGGTGTTAGCCCAGGTCCAGTCTTCCTCAGCAAAAAAAAAAAAAAAAAAAAAGAGGAGGATTGGCAGATGTTAGCACAGGGCTGATCTCCTCAAAAAAAAAAAAAAAAAAAAAAAAAGGTCCCACTGCCAGGCCTCCCGCCCAGACCTGTGGAATCCCACTTTCTGGGAAGCAGGACTTGGAGAAACCTCCCTTGCGGTTCTTTTGTGGGGGACACACGGGCTAGGAACAGGCTGGTCCAAGGCCTTCATGTTTTGAAGGTGGTGGTGGTCCGGAAGCCAGATAGGGGCGGAAGAATGCGCCTGGGATGACAAGTGCAGAGTGTCAGGAATTAACAGGTCTCCATTCAAGGAAACTGTTCCCCTCCATCTAGGGGGATCTGGGGTGTAGGGGAGTGAGGCCTGTGTTCTCTGCCACAGCACTCAGTCCAGAGCCTGAGGCTCCCCACTTTCGGAAACCCTAGCCATGCCTGACTTTCATATTTCTCCCCCATAGTCTGTCCAGTCCAGTCCTTGGAATCCCAACAAGGATGGGGGCAGGTGGCTGTGCTGAAACAGAAGGAAGCCTTTGGCAGGTTCACAGAGTGAATCCCTTGAGCGTTGCCCAGGTGTCCTTGCCCCGCTATTACAGCCCAGGCCCCCAGCCAGGTTCCAAGTGGCACCTGGTGTCCTCCATGAGATCCAGCTCCCAGGAGAGCAGCGAGTCCCAGCCTGCCGGCTCGAGGGACAGCTCCGACTCTGATCTGTGGTTTTAGGCTTCCAGCCCCAACCAGGTCTTTGTTCAAACCGGGAAGAAAAAGGAAAAAGCTACACGGTTCTTTCTCCCGAGAAAGGGAAGAGGGAAGGCGGGGAGAGAGAGGGGGGATGCCTCAGGCCCAGCCTGCTCGTCTCCTGCGTGGGGGTGGGGACGAGGGAGAGATGTGGGTGTCTAAGAGGGGTGCCTGGGCGGCTGATGAGGTGGGGGGCGATTGCGGGGCGGTCAGCAATGCCCTAGAAGAGTGTGTGTGTGAATGTGTGTGGGTGTGTGTTGGGGGGGGCTGTCGACTGTTGGATGAAACGCTCACCCCAGGGCATGCCCGAGACCCTGGCCAACAGACGCCTGCCCTAGCTTAGGGCAGATGCCCCTCCCCTCCCCCGATTCACCTAGCCCCCCCATCCCGAGTTGAGACGCCTGTTCCTCCCTCCCTCCGTCCCCCACCCCACTCCCCACATTCACCTGTTCTCCCACTCCGAGTTCAAACGGCTGCTCCCTCTCTCCCTCCTCCTCCCACCGCCCCCGGTACCTGCGCCCCAGCCGGGCAGACGATGCTTGGCTGCGTGGCGCGGCGCGGGGCGAAGAGGCGAGGACGCTGCCGGGCGTGCGGGTGCGGGGGTGATGTGTGTAGGCGCGTGACAGTGCGAGCGGCCTCGAGCCGGCCAGCCCCGGTGAGGGTGCGCGGGGGAGCCCGCGTGTGCCAGCCGCGGGCGTGTGCCGGGCGCGGGCGTGCGCGCGAGGGTGTGTGCGCGGCCGAGGCGGAGCGCCCGGGCGGGCGGCGGCGACGGCGGCGGCGGCGGCGTTAGGACTCGGGGGACACCGCCCCCCGCCCCCCGCGTCCCGCCCCCGCCCAGCCTCCCGCCTCAGTTCGCGCGGAGCCTCGGCTTCGAGCGCAGCGGCCGCGGCTCCGGGAGCCCAGCGGAGCCAGCCGGGCGCCCAGCGGCGCGCAGAGCCTGCGGCCGCGCCGGCGATGCGGGGCCGCCCCGCGCCCGCCCCAGTCCCGGCCCCGGCCCCCGCGGGAAGGGGCTGAGCCGCCCACCGCCGCCCGGATGGCGAGCCTCGCTGCGCTCGCCCTCAGCCTGCTCCTCCGGCTGCAGCTGCCGCCGCTGCCCGGCGCCCGGGCACAGAGCGCCGCAGGTGAGTGCGCCCGCCAGGCTCCCCGCTCCCTCCCCGGTGCGCCCGGGCACCCGCCGCGCGGCCCTGGGAGGAGAAAGTTGTGCGGTCTCGCGGAGGACGCGGGTCCCGGGGGCCAGAGCCCGGGTCCCTGCGTCCAGATGCGGGCAGCCGCGTCCAGGCGCGCCCGGGCCAGCGCGCCCGGCCCCTGGCGTCCCTAGGCAGCCCGCGTTTGGCGAAGTTCCACGCTTTACTTTCCCGCCGGCCCCCGGGCTGGAGTAACTTTCCGCGGTTGTTGCGAATTATTTCCACTTGCTGCCTCCCACTTGTCGGAATCTGTCGCTTGAGTGTTTGGGGCGGCGAGACGGGAAGTGGCATCGACGCCCGGGGTGGAGCGCTCTCTCCCCGCATCTTCTTAGGCAGCGCGCGCTTTTCGTGCAGAGGACTGGTCGCTAGCAGGCCCAGGCTGCCAGGGCGGTGGCTTTTCTTTTCTCCCGGGAGATACAGGAAGCTCCAGACTTGCCCTAAATACGCTGCGTCCCTAAGCTTGTCCTTAAGCCGCTGAAGGCACTCGTGGAGGTGTTTGTACTAAGGATCGAGACAGCAATACCTCCTCCCTACCCCGTGGTTTTTATCCCGAGTAAATGGGCGCCCCTGTGAAGGCCCTACAAGTGGAGTGGCGTTGACCTGTGAGCGTCTGCTCCTGAAAAGTTTGGGGAACTCATCGTTGGGTTTGACCATGGGAATGAGGTGAGCAGAGGTAGTTTCCAGTGTGGGGCTTTGCCCTTGGGGTGCGCCTAATGGTGAGTTGGCGTGCCCAGGCGACCACCACGATCCAGGGTCTTACACATCACCAAATCCCACCGCAGGCAGCTTCCAGCTCTGAGTCCCCAAAGAGTAGGCGGTGGGGGGAAGGAGAGAAGGGAAGAAGTGGTGCAGGTGTGCTTCCAAGTTCAAAATCACCTTGAAGTTTCTTAGCACCGATTGGCTTTGGTGCGACCACACGGAGCGGAGATTGCTGGGATCAGAGGGACAAGCCGAGATAAGCAAGTGGGACTTAGGAAAAGACTCGTTTTGGATTGCTGAGTAACAGCGGTGCCCATATATTATCGTGAAGAAAGAAAGAGAAAAGCGTGGGGAAGTGTACCCTCTTTAAACGGGCTGCTTCTGAGGTTAAGAACCGCTGGAATGACATTCCATTGGAAATGCAGCGGAGTCTTCCTTGCTCCATACCAAAATGGGAACTGAATATGGGACTTCTGCAAAGGGACAGCCTGTTTCCGTGGCTGGGAAGTTAGGTGACTGGGACACTTCTTTTGAGGTGTGTGAGGCTGAGAGGTTGGATTAGCAAGTGAGAGATGAGGGATGGCCACAACGTCATTCTAAAGATGGTGCACAATTCTTGTTTTCCTCGTTGTGGGTCTGTTAGGTGTGCTAGGGAGGCGAGCGGGGAGGATGCTTGGGGCAGTCCTGGGGATCCGGGCATGATTCTTAACTTAGGTTTTACTATCCTCCAGGGCCTGGCCAGCCTGCCACACGTTGATAGTACTCACGTTCCTGCGGCAAAAACAGTATCAAAAATCTTCCACCGCGGGGCTCAAATCGTTCTTGGGTAGCGTGCGGTAAAACCGTACGGGCTTGGGCAGCTGTCCAATGCTGAAAGCACGCCGGTTCCGGATGCTCCCGCCAGGTGGCGCTCGCCCACAACTGTTAAAATGCAAATCGAGTTGCTTTCATCTCAGGAATAGAACTTCTTTTCAATTTTTAAATGAGTAATGTGTTTATTCAGCAGCCTTTTGTTAAAACATTTAGAGAAGTGTGAGGAGCAAGCACCTTTTCTTTGCTTCCTCTTAGGAACACACGGGAAAGAAAAGCAATCCTGGAATACAGTTTGGGAGGAAATCTACTGTTAAGCCACCATATGTTTCTTTTGGTTCTACCTGAGCCGAGCGGCTTCTGCAAACCTCCTAGAGCATATACTCAGCAAGGGGCTGCGTTTGTTCCAGGGGATCCTTATACTAGTGGGATTAGCTAGTGTTGGAGATTTGGTGCTTTCTAAACCTCACCCATTTGTAAAAATGGGGATTTTATGTATATATCTACCCTTTCCTTTCTGTTTAATGCTCACTAGACCATTTAAATTAGATTATTTTTTGCAGGTCTCCTCATGAACATCTGCATTTGTGGATGCAGGGATGCTGCAAATGTCAACTTTTAAAAATGCATTTATCTTCTTACTTTATTTCTAAATGCAGAAATTGTTGGAACCCAAATCATGTATAAGTAAGACAATAGCTCGATTTCCTTTAAAGAGTCTTATTTAAACTTTTGGCAAGTTTGGGTAAACAATACATTTTAAAGCTCAGTAGTGTGTTCTCCATATTCTTTTTAATCTGAAAATTCCCAGTCTCGAAAGCAATTTCAATTTGTAAGCTTACATCCAGGACACAGTTGGGGTGATAGGTTTTGCTGTAACACGTTGGTCACAGTGTCCAGAAGTCAGTGCCGAAAGCTTGTCTTCAAAAGGCAGTTTCTTTCTTCTTTGCTCTAAGATGTGTTTCATGAGCCAGGACAAGTTTTGTAGGGAATGATAGTAAAAAAGCATTTAAAATCAGCCTAAGAGCCTGGCAAAACATGCTTTGGGATGAAGGGAGAGGCAAACAGTTAAACAAATGGGTAAAGGGATAATTAGTCCATTTACTAGTGAGTTTCAGCTTCCGTACGTTGAGAGCAGAAATGGATCTTGGAGGGGACTGACTTGAGATTGCAATTGGTAGCGATGTAGTCATTTAACTCGATAATCATTGCCAGATACCTCTGGGGAACTGTTAGCAGTACAGTCAGATTTCACTTTCTGTCCTGGATTGCTTGATTTGTTTCCTAATAAAAGAACAATTAATGTGCAAACCTGGCTTGGATTCTGTTTCAGGAACGATCACAAACACATTCATAGTGAAAGCAGACCATCGTTTTGGATTACAACCCCTACCTTTCTCCTCTGCTTAATTTCTTCTTGTTTATCCCCAGCACAGGTCCTGCAGGCTCCAGGCTGCCAGCTGAGACGGCGTCCGCTGTGGTAGTGTAACTGTCACCTTTCAGAGCCACGATCACAGGACATTACAGTGTTGTTCTTTTAAGCATGGGATACTCCCATGACTCTCTGACAGCGTGTTGCTGTGGAAACAAGAACAATGCCATGTAGGCAGTGGGTTCTTGATAAATATTTATTGATGATGATGAAGAGATGGGCGAGTCTTGTGGCAACCGTCATGGGGGACGAGGGAGTTTAACTCGGGAAGCAGCCTGATTTAGAGAAAAGAGTGTGAGCTTTGGAGTCTGAAGTCCTCAGTTTGAATCCTGCCTCCACCTCTTTCTAGCTCTGCCAGCGTGGGCAAGTTGTTTACCTTCCCAGATCCCCAGCTTCTCATCTGTAAAGTGAGGATAATTATAGCTGCCTCACTGGATTCTGTGAAGACTAAATAAGATGATATATGCAGAGCGAGTAGTAGATGGTGCGTAGCAGTACTTTATCGTAAAGGGGAGCCTTGTCTCTTACTAGCCTTGGCATTGGTGTATGTACACAGGCCGAGAGGGCATTAATGTTAGGCTCAGGTATGGACTGAAAATTAGGTGGCTGGGTTTTGGTTTTTCTCCTTTTCTTCCTTTTGGGGGCTTGATTTCCTGCAATCACTTTTAGAAAGAGATTTAGAATGAAACAGGTGACAGTAATACATTTCGCCATTCAAGGATTAGATAGGGAATGTTTAGTTTTAAGCACGTTTTGCCTTCTAAATGAGAAATGATAAAAACCCAAATGGTTGCACATTGTAACAGGAAAGTATCTGTAAATCTGCTCTCCCTTACTACCACCCTCCCTCATACGGTCTGTCTCCTGCTTCATTTCCATCTCTCACCTCACCTAGAAATCAAGTGCGTGGCTCTCTGGGGCAGTGGGGGGAAAGATGCTCTGTGCACTTGATAAACAAGCAAAGAACAAGTAAACGTATAGAGGGCCGTGGCATTCCAATAAATAAAAAAGCTATGAGATTATTGAAAACGAACCATGTCCGACAAGTGTAATAGCATTTGCAAGCATATTACAGAATTGGGGCTAGGAGGCAACACTGTGTATATGAGAAGGCAGTTAGAGTGTCTCATGAAATCTTATAAAATGGATTCAAGTTGGTTTTGGAGAAGAAGAAAGCCATGGGTTTTCTATGGATTAATAACAATCCAATGCAGCCAAAGGGACAGCGGCGACCACTAGTGTTGTGTCCAGGTGACCAGTTTGGGTCATGGGCTTCAGCATTTGATGTGGTGTTGCTGGACACTCTTACTTGCCTGGAAGAGAGAGAAATGAACCTGATAATGCCATTTATTTACTGTCTATTAGTAAGAGTTGCAGGTTCTAAAGAAGATACAGAGGGACCCAGTGAGGATTCCAGGCATCAATCCCAAGGGACTACCAGAAGTCAACTGTGAAAAATGGGAATTAACGTGTCAAAAGGGCGGAGTGGTGAAAAGATGCAGAGCCTTTGAGAAATGGTGATCATTTGGCCTGTTTTGGCCCGAAGTGTCAGCATTATTTCACCTGGCCCATCCTAGGTATTTACACAGGCAAAGGCTGCTCAGACGCCCCGCCAGATCCGCCGTCAGACTCATTATGTAAGTAATAAATTGAAGTGAGTCCACAGTGTTACAGACTTAATTTTTTTCACGCTGGAGTTAGGCTGTTGAAGTACATCTGACACGTCCATGTCCATTGGTACATGAGTGGAATAGATATAAAGTCTTTCCAATTTCTTGAATATTCAGCTTAAAATTTTTATTCAATGCCGGCGGGAATAAAAAATGGTGAGCAGTTTCTTTAAAAAGTTAAACATACCCGTGCCATAGGATCCAGCATTCCACTTCTAGGACTATCCCCAACAGACATGAAAACATGTGTCCACACAAAGACATACATGGATATTCATAACAGCCCCAAACTGGAAACAATCCGAACGTCCATCAACTGGTGAATCCATCCAGTGGAATACTAGCAATAAAAAGGAATGCACTGTTGATATACCCTACAACATGGAGGGACCTCAAAAACACTATGCTAAGCAAAAGAAGCCAGATGCAAAAGACTACATATTATATGAAATATTCAGAAAAGACAAATCTATAGAGACAGAAAGCAGATCCGTGGTTGCCTGAGGCTGGGCAGGGAAGCAGGGATTTACAGCAAGTGGGCACCAGAGAACATTTTGGAGTGATGGAAAGATTTGAAAACTGGAAGGTGGTGATGGTTGTGTAACTCTATAAATCCTGGCTCGCGGCTTGTCATATGAACTTGATAAGTTACTTCACTCTTCTGAACCTTTATGTTTGCATCTGTAAAATGGGCACACCGATGCCTCAATCCTGCAAGAGCCAGAGATAGCTCCTGTAAATTGTCAAGCTTGATTCCTGGCACAAAATGGGCACCCAGCAAATGACATTATTATTACTTATCCCTTGCCAGTCTCCAAAACAGTTTGTTGCATTAATTATTTGCAAGGCATTATTTTTGGTTGTTTTTTCCCTCTCTTTTAGGGTCTTATGACTGTGAATTAAATCAGTGAGCTAACATTTCTTCCCCTCATCCGTTTGACAAAACTTAAAAAGTTTAAGACTATCAAGTTTTGACAAGGATCTGAGCAATTAGGTGGCTTTGTTCCTTGTGGAGTAGTGACTATTGAAACAGCCTTTTTGAGTGCTAATTTGGCAATGTCTGTTAAAATCGAAGACGTGAGTACCTTGTGCCTGGAGTGTTTTGGTTGGGTATGAATTGGTGGGGGGAGAGAATAGACCATTCATTCATTTTCTTTCTCATTAAGCTGAGGATGTAGAAATTTTACAGAAGAGAAGATGCTCCTCGGCTCAGGAGCAGATACAACATTATTTTATTTTATTTTATTTTAGGTCATATTGGCTTTTAATATTGTGTAAATTTCAGGCGTACATGATTATATTTCAGTTTTAGTTTAGATTGCATTGTGTTCACCACCAATAGTCTAGTTTTTATCCATCCCCGTACAAAAGATGCAACATGTTTTTGGCCCCTTAGTTTCCTAACACGATGAACAGCTGCCAGAGGAGAGGAAACAGCTCCAAACTTTCGTTTTTTCTGGCTTTAGAGGGGGCCTCCATCAACACCCTGGGAGACCTTCGCACTGGCAGTTCAGGTGCTGACCTTTTTTTTTTTCCTTATTTTTTAAATTTTATTTATTTATTTTTTGTGAGGAGGACCAGCCCTGAGCTAACATCCAATGCCAATCCTCCTCTTTTTTGCTCAGGAAGACTAGCCCTGGGCTAACATCCGTGCCCATCTTCCTCCACTTTATATGCGACGCTGCCACGGCATGACTTAACAAGCGGTACGTCGGTGCGCGCCAGGGATCTGAACCGGCGAACCCCGGGCCGCCACAGGGGAGCGCGCGCACTTAACCACTTGCACCACCGGACCGGCCCCTTGGGTGCTGCTCTTAAAAAGATGTTTCCGAACCTCAAACTTTCTTGGCATCATGAGGCTCGTCCTCATCCAGGCCAGGAGACACACATTCCCAGCTCCAGCTTCCCAGGACCCTAGAAGGCCCATTTCCTCTCAGATCACCCTGACTTTGCTATACTCCTCGTTTCTCCCAGTGGTTCTGAAACCAACCTCGAGATCACAAACCCATTTGCCTTGGTCCTCCGAGACTCATGGTGGGTGGTTACATATTCGTCATGTAAGGATCCTGCCTTTGTCTCTTTGGAACCAAGCATGCATTAATGGGTTCACGTCAGCAAGCTCTTTTTAAGAGCGCTTAATGTTTGATCATCAGGAACGAGTGGCCTGGGATGATCTGGACTTGCTCTAATTGACTATAATTATGACTTTTTTTTTTGCTGCTAAATGATTACAAGTTGGTCAATAGGAGCCCCTTCAAACCAGATCCTTTTCACTTTCAGACGTCTTTGAGAGCATCCTTATTTTTCTGTGATAACAAACATCTTCAGGGTCACCTCTAGGTTTGCCATCCCAACGTGTAGTCAGTTATTTTTTAAAGAGCCCTGGGCCCTTTCCGTGGAGACAGAATTGGAGATGCACATTGGGGTGTTTTATTTGAACACTGGAGGAGAACAGAAGAAAACAAGAACTGCTGGTAATATTGGGAATAGAAAAAAAGATACTTTAAACAGCATGTATTTATGACCATTTATCTCCTTGATTGTTTAACATTGATTTGAACCTGAGAACTTATTCATCTAATTAAAATAATCTTGTCACAGTGTCACATTATCGGCTTAAATTAGTATATAGCCTAGAAGTTGATATCACCATTTCTTTTTTTCTTAAGCATCTTGGAATTGGCCCCTAAGTGAGTGGTTCCAGGTGATTCTCACCTGTCAGTGTTTCATGGGCACCAGTTTTCTGAAAGGAAAAGGAAAAAAAACAAACAAAAACAAATCCCAGTCTCATTTTAAGGGAACTATGTTAGTTAGCTATTGCTGTATAACAAGTATTCCCCCTGCTACCTGGCAATGGGCTTGCTCTGCTTGCCGCCATCTGAGCCGATTAATCGAAATGAGTTAGAGATTGAGAAACGAAGTTTAATTAGATTAGCTGGCAAATTGGAAGACAGGTGACTAATATCTCAAAGACCCATCTTCAAAGATTACAGAATTTTGAGGTAGTTATATAGGAAAAATGGGCAGTAAGGAGGGGGTTCAGAAATGTACATGATGGACTCCAGGATCTCTCATTGTTCTTTTCTTCTGTTGATGATGATGAATATTCTCCAGGTGCTCTTTCTTCCTGGAGGCCTTCTTATTCCCTGGGAAAATTCATTAAAATTGTTAAGAACAAAGCTATCAGAGTACCTCAGCAGGACTAGGTGCACAGGATCAGGGCCAGAAAATCATGACAGCATGCAGCAATTTGTAATGATCACATGCTAGAAAGGTTTCAGCTAAGAAAGGGTTATTTAGTGTAACAAGATGGCCTCACTTATGTTGACTTACACCCCCAAGCTTAGTGGCTCTATTTTCTCACCATTTCTTTGGGTCAGGAATCTGGGTGTGGCATAGCTGGGTTCTCTGGCTCTGGATCTCTCACAGGCTGCAGTCAAAGTGTTGGTGGGGGCTGCGGTCCAGTCAGCCTGAATGTGGAAGGATCTGCTTCCAAGGTCACTCACGTGGTTGTGTTGGGAGGATTCAGTTACTCATGGGCTGTTGGCTTGAGGGCCTCAGTTCCTCCTGAGCTGTTGGCTAGAGGACGCCCTGGGTTCCTTTCCACATGGGCCCCTCCATCACAACGTGGTAGCTGGCTTCATCAGAGTGAGCAACTGAGAGGGTAGGAGACAGTGTGAGCAAGATGGAAGTCAGTCTTTCGTAACCTAATTTTGGAAGTGACATCCCATCACTTTTGCCATATTCTGTGTGTCAGAAGTAAGTCACTGGGTCCAGCCCACACTCAAGAGAAGGGAATTGCATAGGGCCTTAAATCCTAGGAAGTGGGGATCATTGGGAGCCATTTCATGAGCTGCCTACAGCTGGAACCTCAAATAACAGACAATTAGAGGAAACCTTGTATCTTGGAGAAAAATACAAATATAACCTTTGAAGTGTGTGCAGATTTTTTCATTATTTAAATTATTTTGGGCACCAGTGTCAGTTCAGTGTCAAGCTTTCACTCTTTAAAGGAGTTTGAATAGAGAGATTTATTGTCTCAAAATTGACTTAGTCCAAATCTTAAAAATGTGAATTAGGAATGTCAGAAAGTAAAAACTAATTAATATGAAGACCCATCAGAAAATGCTTCAAATTTTACCCTAAAAGTTGAAGTACTATAATGTTTTGCTAAGACCATAAAACTTTCACACTAGTATCTGGGTTTCACAAGAGCCAATTGATAAAAAAACACCAATGGATTAGAGCTATAATATAATTTAGCTGAAATTTCATATTTTTATTACATTTAGATATCCCAGTTTTAAAAAATGGTACTTATTTTAGACCTTTTTGACCCATTTCCAGAGGGTTTTTTATTGTCACATAAAACTAACATAGAGAATTTAATAAGTTACAGCGATGGAAAGGTTTAATGTGAATATACAAATTATTATATGGATCAGAACATGTCCTACCTGTACTCTTAGTTTCAATTCCTGTGACAATAGTACAGTCATTACAGAAGAAATTCAGTCACGGTATTTTTTCAGGGTAACTGTGATTGGGACACGTGAGATCTTCCAGTGAAAGATAGTTTTGTTAAAATCCAAGTGGGCTGAGCAGACATTGGACTTCCTGGTGGGGTCCTGCTCTAGGAATTTACAGAGTAACTATTTGCTTGGGAAAGTGGTGAGGCAGTGGTTCCAAAGGTCCCCATTGTGCTCAGCTAGGCAGTTCTGTATTAAGGCGGGAGGGTCATCAATTTCTTATGGTCCCAGCTCCAGGCCCTTTTGGACTCGTTTCCACAAGGTGACCCCGGAGAAGGAGGAAGCCAAGACACCTTGAGTTCGCCCTTCATCTGCCTTAGAGAAGTGTTTGTATGGCCTTCACTTTCAGAGGCTTGGAAATTTGAGCAGTTTCTCGTTTATTAACTGTCACCTTCAGTCTTGCTGAGCCAGGCTGTGCAAGGTCGTGTGTCAGCCATCCCTCCTGGTGTGAGGGATGGGGGCATGATTTCCCTAGGTGTCTAGGTCAGGGCTGCTGCACGTGGTTATGTACAACCTGCACAGCTGTACGTCCAGGACTGGGTCAAGGACCTCGTTCCGTGCTACTGTACCAGCTTTGAGTTCAAAGCCATTTCCGTGTCCAGTCGCTCTCCTATTTCCAGGTCCAGAGCTCCTGATGTTTTCACTGTTATTTTTTTTCTTCTATTCAGTGAACCTTTCCTCTGTCAAATATTGTCCATTTACCATCTCTTCCCTTTTTGCATTATTTTTTCACCTTTTGTTATAGGAAATGTGTGTATTGGGGTGAGGAGAGTACTTTTTGGCTCAGAAACTTCAGAACCCAAGACTTTCAGCCAAGATTCTAACCTGTCTCAAACCAGGGGTGGGGTGGGGTGGGGTGGAAGGAATGATCAGTTCTGTTCAGAAGCCAGGAGCATTGCCAGCCTCTTCTCTGCATCTCAGCTGCCTCTCAGTTCAGGATGGTTATCTTCCTCTAAACAAAATTGTCTGTAACAAAGCAGAGGCTAGCTCCCCAACACTGGGGTTGCATTGTCTTGAGGCCATTTAAATTAGGTTTATGGAGGAACTACAGAAGCTCCTGGAAAGAGGAAACATATAGTTTTCAACTATTGGGATGCTCAGCTCAAATATGCAAATATCTTAGCTGAACTGAAGTACCGTACCACCGTTGCTTCAAACAGAAGTTTAAAAAGCTTTTTTTTGTATACTTTCAATGAAAAATTTCCATCTCAATTAAGTCTTTTAAATTTTCTGCACAGTGTTCCAAGTAGAGCATTATTTCTGAGACGACCCTCTGAACACCATTTTTGATGGAGGAGTGCAATTAACCTGAACAAATTCCAGAGTTCCAAGGTCACCATTGTCTGTAAAAGATGTACACATATTTTAAAACAGAATTTCTTAGTTTAGCTTGGGATTGCTCTCCTTATTGGTCACTTTTTTAGTGAAGGTTGATGAAGTCAGAGCTTTCTTACCTTTATTATCTTTGCCTCTTCCCACATATGAAACGTTGAGCACACATTGAAATTCGCTTGTGTGCAAAAGCGTATTGTTATTGCTTTTACCTGAGAGTTGGCTTAGCCAGTGCTGAAGCATTTCTCAGTTCCATCCTCATTTCCTGTCACCTCTGAAACCTCAGCAGCTTCCATTTGTTCCTGGAAAGTTACTCACCACCTGTTCCCCCTGGAGCTCTAGGGGTCCTTAGTACCTGCCTCATCCCAGGTTACCTTTTCAGATGTCTGATCTGGGGACATCCTTTTGTGATCCATAGATTTTGGCTCAAAGCTCAGACATTTCCTTCTTTTGGGGTTTCAACTCCCTTTGGAGATTCTTAGTTCTAGCCACTGTTTTGGCTCATATAGAAGATCCCAGAATTATGCCTTGGACTCATTGCCCTTGGCTCAGCCATCTTTTATTATATGCCAGGTCCAAATGGTTGAGGGAGAGGAATAGTGGATGAATTCCACTTGAATTAGCTCCTTCCACAAAAATTGTCATGTTTTACTCATTGTTCCCTACTTTGACATTCTGATCTCTGATTAAAATCTGGCCACGATGGTAAGCTCTTTATGCCTGTCCCACTTCTGACGCCAACAGCATAGTTTCAAATGGGTTACAGACGATCTAGCAGAGACCCTGTATGTGCTTCCAAACTTCCATAAATTTCTGACTTAGTTAGACAAAGATACAAGATATCATGGAAGTGTGGTGACTATACAGAGCAGAAGCATATGTGGTATATCCTGGCCTGGGCTTTTCTGGACTCTTGGTTCCCTAATGGGGTACATAGTTCCTAGTGACATCTTCAACACTGGCAGAATCCTGCTGGTACACAGAAGAACCCCAATTTTTGCTATGCCACTGCCCTTTTATATGAGCATCTTAGAAGATCTTATGCTGAAAATTTGAGCATCTATTAAGGAATATTTACAAATATTAGGCTCTTCTGGTTCATGAACCAAACTCAGCATCTGCAAGGCTGCATCCTCTTATGTAGAAGGAAAAAAGGGCTGATTTTATGGATGTAACAATCAAATATGTATTAATAATCAAACTATGTATGTTCATGTTAGTATAAAAAGCAGAATGGAAGGCTACACTCATTAGAGGTGTGGAGAGAAATGGAACTGAGATGGTAGATAAGAGGATTTTGGCTTTATCTGTAATATTCTATTTCATTTGAAAAGGAGAACACATTTTAAGAAAATTTGTTAAAATTAGTTGATAATTCTTGATAGAGAAGAACATAGGTGTTAATTACACTTCTCTTTGTACTATTTCTGCATTTAAATTATTTCCTTAAAAAATGATACGCTTGGAGTTTAAGATTTGTTAGTAAAGTGCAAATGGTAGGCATTCTAAACATATGTACTGTTTTCTTTAATCATTCTTTCAAAACAAATGTAAGTCTTATTTTGTACATGGAAAGCCTTCTGTCAAAGTTTGTAATGAGGATCCTATGGAGAATTCTAAGACACTTGCATCTGGTTAGAAGGAGAGAAGTAGACAATTGTGTCACAGATACAGAGAGACATTTGACAATGACTGATTGGGGCTCTGATGGTGAAGGCTTTATTAGGCAGCAGCATCCATCCCCTTCCCACTGTCCGTTCTCTCTCCTGGTACCTCCATGGGGCAGCCTTTGGCCGTGGGTTTGCTTGAGGCCCCAGAAAGGCGTATTTGACACAGGGAAATAATGTTGTATAATCTTTTCAATGTTTAGAGATGCTGTGAACCTGGGCACAGTTTCCCATCTATGAAATGACCGGATAACATCTGTGCTTCTTAAGGGCTGGAGTTCTAGTCTCTGACTTGAGGATTTTGATTTTTTTCCCCTGAAAATCAAATCATTTGAGATCTTTAATAGAGATCAATATGTTAAAAATCTACCCTTTCCGGATTAACCAGTTTTGTTGTTTGACACCACCTATAGTTTGTTTGTTCAAAAGGAATAAGTTGTGAAATCCCCGGGCCTAGGAGATAAAACAAATGGAATCTGTTTCCAGGATTGTTCATTTCAGGCAGCGGCTCCATTAGAGCAATCCAGATTAGAATATGACAGAAGGAATTTTCACTCTCCTGGGATGAAGATTTCTAAACCCCAAAGAGTATACAGAGGAGAGCAGCATTTGGTTCATGTTGGAATGGAAAGCAGAAAACACGAAGAGATGACAAGTCATTTGGTGAAATGATGGATGATAGGGGAACAATAATAGGGAACAAGATTCAAAAGTTATGAAAATCACAGGTGCACTGAGGTATGTCTGCAAAGCATGAAGGATTCAAACTGAACACCAGGGAAATAAATACAAGAGAGAAAATGACTACCAAATAGCGAACACTAACACTAATGTATACTTTAAATACTTACAAGGAGCCAGACGTTTTTCAAAGGCTTTACTAATTATCACTTATAGAGTTTTCATAACTCCTATGAGTTATCATCAAATTATCATCAAAATGAGGAACAGAGTGGTTAAGTAGCAAGCCCAAGGTCACACAGCTAGTGAGTGGTAGAGGCAGGACTTGAACCCAAGCAATTTGAGGCTAGAATCTGTGTTCTCGGCCACTACTTTCTGCTCTCTCTGGTTTGCTTTGTGTCAGGTGCTGCGCTAAATTCACACTTAGGGGAAAAATTTAGATTGTATTTGAAATTCCCAAGTGGAAAGCCTTCCTTCAGAATTTTCAATGAGAATTCCTTTGGGGGAGTTCTAAGACTTCATTTAATTCTCCTGATGATCCCATGAAGCAGGCACGACAATCCTGTATATTATCGGATAAGAAAATTGGTTTTATGGAGGTGCAAGGGCTTGGCCACAGTCACACTGGTGGTCGTCTCGTTTCAGAGCCCAGGTGTTGTTGAATGTTAGAAGATTTTTATGGCATTAAGAGGTATGGGAGTGAGGGTCTGTCTTCCTAAGAAAGAAGCCCCCTCTCCCTCCCAAATAAGTCTTAATCCTCTCGTCTTACAAGAGTGTAGTCCCTAAGGGAGACCTTCACTTGTCCTGGAACAAAAATTGAGCCCCTAGGTGTGGCTGCCACTGATTCCACATTGGGGGCCCCACAGCTGAAGGTGCCACCCCCCTAGGAACTCAGATGGGATGAGGGGTTCATTCCAGACTGTAGTCTTTGGACTTCTGGGTCTCCAGCCAGCACAGCATTTTAGGAAAACACGTTCTGGCTGGATGTAGTTTATTGAGTTCATTTAACCCACAGGGTGGCCACCCTGTGGATTTAAGAGGTGACTATTACTCCAGATTTTGCTGCAAGAATCTCTGCTTCTGAAATACAAGGGCCTGTGTCATTTTATATCTAATTTTCCAAGGGCACCAAATAGCTCCCCATTGACCTTTTCATTGTGTGCCTTACGATAAAGAATGTGTAAAAAGACCCCCTCACTTTCTGCTCTTGTGAGTTCAATTTTTGAGCTTGGTCCCTAATAACACCTTTTGGTAGTTAGTTTTTGGCTGTTTTCCTCGTGGAATCAGGTCTGGTGCAGGTGGACCCATCTGCTCTGTCATGGAGGAAACCATAGTGGTTAGAAGTGCAGGCTCTGATCTCAGACTGTGTGGGCTCAAGTCAATGCTGTGTGATTTAAAAGGTGCATGACCTTGAACAAGTTATTTGAGCCATCTGAGCCTCAATTTCATCATCTGTGAAATGAGGCTCCTAATAGTAACTTGCTTGTAGGGTAGTTGTGAGAAATCAGTGAGGTGATGCATGTAAATGCTTAGCATGGGACCAGGCTCCTGGGAAGTGCTCAATAAACACTAGCCATGCTTGGTGGTGATGCTGTTGCTGGAGCAATATTGTTGGAGCTCAGTGGAACACAAGACTACATGGCTAGGGTGACCAGTTGTCCTGATTTGTCCAAGATGGAGGTGTTTCCCAAGATGTGGGACCTTCAGTGCTAAAACCAGGAGTGTACTAGGCAAACGAGGATGGTTGGTCACTCTGATGCCCATCCCAGGCCACAAAGCTCTGTTCAGAGTAATCTCATTGCATAAGCTGTGCAGCTTCCTGCAAGTTGCATACACAATGCATAATTATGTAGCCAAAAAAGATTATCTGATATTTGGCCTGCATTTTATAGATGCTATTGTAGGGAGAAATAGAATAATTTTTGTCAGTTTCTGAAAATATCACCACTAGATGAGCTGTCTGGGGTCTGGTGGTGTATCTCGCTGGATCCTGACAGAAAACAGAATTCAACTCCAGTGTGTCAAGAGATTTTAAGGAAGGGACTGTTCGTGGGATGAGGTTGGGGTTAAGGGATGCTGAGACATCTAAAGACTAGGAACAGCAGGAGGCCATTAGCACCCTTTAATTTGCCATGGGGCAAGGAGAGGGAATTGTGTTAATGGAGCCCTTCTTTTACTGCTCTGAGTTCCAGGGGCTGTAGGACCTTGATTCCTTTGTCCTCTGGTTTCTGATTGAGTTGAGCGGATGGGGATGCTGGCAGGAGATTGTGTGGCAGGAGGAGAGGGGTTGAGGTATTCATCCTCCTCCTTTCCTGCCTCACTGCTTCCAGGTATGGCTACATTCCTCCGTGGCAATGGTTCTCAAAGTGTGGTCCCTGGACCAGCAGCATCAGCCTCACCTGGGAACTTTTTTTAAAGGCGAATTCTTGAAACTCACCCCAAACCTACTGATTCATAAACTCTGGCGTGGGGCCCAGCAATCTGTGTTCTAATAAGCCCTCCAGATGATTCTGATGCATGTGGAAATTTGAGAGCCTTGAGTGTAGACAACCAAGACACACCATTATTTCCATGTGGGGCCTTTGGCCAATCAAGTCCATTCTCTGGTTTGGAGGTCAGTTTCCATCTCAGCCAAATGAGGCTGCTACCTCCGTTCATAGCACTTGATTCTCTTAAATAGTCTTTTAATTTATTTATGTGTTTATTTTCTGACTCTTTTCTATTAGAATTTAAGCTCCATAAGGGTCAGGACTTTGTTCTGTTCACTGCTGATCCCTCGAGCCCAGCACAATTCCTCTACGTAGTACTCACTGAATGTTGGTAAATGAATGGATATTAAGTGATTTCTAAGATCACTTTCAGCGATTTTAGTCTTGATTTGAAGATTTTGTGTTCTGTCGTATACAGTAATGACTGATTTATCTTAAACCTGTCAATCTGAAATCTTAACCTGCAATTCCATGTCTTTAAAGGAAAATAATAATTGATGAATTAAGGAAAGAATACCTAAAGCACCCTCTGTGTGCCAGGGACCATGGCATATGCAATATGTCACACACTGCACCATTTAATCTTCATAAAGTCTCTGTGAAATTGGATCACTATGAAGAATTGCAATCTTAGTGATGTTATGTGACATATCCAAAGTCACACAGCTTTTAAGTGGACAAACCCAGGTTTCAGTGGAGCTGTGTTGACTTCTACGCCAGTATTGTTTCAGTTTCAAAGCTGTGCAAGGTTCGGAAGAATGTACTGAATTGCTAAGATTGATTACATCACAAAAGAATAGTTCGCCTTGAAATATATTTTATCTTAGGCCACTCAACATGTTGGAAAGAGAATAGGCATTGAAGTCAGAGAGACCTGAATTGAAATCCTGGCTTTTGCTGTTTACTGGCTACATGTCCTTGGGCAAGTTATGGTCTCTTTCTGAGCCTTGACTCCCCATTTATCAATAGGGATAATTCTACCTGGCTGGCAGGGGGCTTGTAACCATTTGAGATGATGCGTATAAAATACTTGGCAAGTGATAATAGCAATGGTGGTTCCTGAGAATTTGTTGAGAATCAGTAATTCATGTATGAATTATGATAAGTCTCAATTCAGTGGGTGGATTTTAGAGTTTACTGCTCTTCATTAGGACAAAACTGATAATGTGACTTGAACCCACAACAATCTCTGGAGATATTTTCATTCCCATCTGGACCGGCCGTGGGGTCAGACTGCCTGGGATCCCTAATTGTCCTGCTTACTCGCAGTGTCCTTGGGCGCGTTAGTTAATGTCTCTGAGCCTTAAGTTTCTTTATTAGAAAATGGGGAATGGGGCCGGCCCCGTGGCTTAGCGGTTAAGTGCGCGCGCTCCGCTACTGGCGGCCCAGGTTCGGATCCCGGGTGTGCACCGACGCACTGCTTCTCTGGCCATGCTGAGGCCGCGTCCCACATACAGCAACTAGAAGGATGTGCAGCTATGACATACAACTATCTACTGGGGCTTTGGGGGGACAAAAAAAGGAGGAGGATTGGCAATAGATGTTAGCTCAGGGCCGATCTTCCTCAGCAAAAAGAGGAGGATTAGCACGGATGTTAGCTCAGGGCTGATCTTCCTCACACACACACAAATAAATACATTAATAAAACTGTTTAAAAGAAAATGGGGAATGATCATGCCTATCTCATTAGGTGGTTATGAAGTAACATATGTAAAGTGGTGAATAAATAGTGTGAAAATTATCATTGTTAAATGGGAATTTCCTCTGCGTGTATGTCCCTGGTCTCATTGCTGCTGAATATTAGACATGCAGATACACGTCTATGCATGTAGGTAGGCACCGAGTGAGGTCCTGTGTAGAAACAATACATGGTAACTACGCACTGGACATAGTGTAAAAACTTTCTTCTCCCGAATCCTACTATTTAAAAGGCTCACCTTCTAGTGTGCTGTGAAGAGCCTGGAAAGCAGCCGGACAGCCTCTGGGCTCCCAAATGGGTGTTGCGCCCACGCAGAGCTCTGTCCTTTCCCCGAGGGAGAGCCCCCAGATTCTCATCCAGTGGCTGTAGCTCTTAGTTTACGTACAATTCTAACAAGTTTGTATTTGATTTCCAGGCCCAGAGGGTTTAGAAGGAAGGAGACTGTCTGCTCCAGGGCGGCATGCTTGCAGTGGTGGTACATAAAAGGAGCGATGGCCTGGTTGCTGGACAAGAGGAGGAGAAGTGTAAGAAGCAGCAATGAGATCTCAATGAACTCAGTAGCCGGGGCTGCTAGGCATGCGGGCAGGGGATGCTACCCTCCTCTGAAGCTCCCGAAGGCCGCACCAATAGCGTTGCTCAAGATGTAGCGGCACTCATGACACTTATGATGTCGGGAGAAAAAAATAGATGTGGGTTCCAAATACAAGAATTCATCTTTTTACGGATAACCTTGAGTTATAAGAAAAGGCTAAATTGTTTTCTTTAATCCCAATGATTCTATTTTTATAGTACTTTATACGGTATTTTCAGGCATGTAACTCCATTTTAATCCTTGCTCTTAATAAGTGCTTTTTGCAGATAGAGGGCTGAATCTTAGTTGCATTAAAGGACCAAGTCAGGGCCACACAGGTACTGAGGGCTGGGGCAAGGCCTGAAACCTGCTTTCTGGATTTTGAACCTGGGGTGCACACTGTGGCCCCATTCTAGAACATAAGAGGGAAGGGAAGTTAGTGGAACATTTTCAAAGGCTTTGCAGACACAGCTTTTCAAGTGTCTGCTGTGGTGTTTAGCATGATGTCTTCAACCTAATGAGCCCTGGATTTAAGTATTTGGAGTAGTAAATTGAATTAAAGAGCAAACTTTAGCTCTCTGGAAAGCTTGGTTATTGTAAAGGCAAGATTTCTTAGGAGCAGCTTGAATGAAAGCACAGTAGAAGGGGACGGGCAGGTAGGAGGAAATGCATAATGAGGCATAGAGGTGAAAAAACCAAGAGAGAGGAGGGGCTGGAGTAGCATTCAGAGGACGGTTGTGGGACAGGGCGCGTGGCGTTCCCTTGGAGGAGTATGCTTCTTCTCTCCTTTCTCTGACTCCTTTGATTTTGCTTGACCTTACTCTTCTGGGGAAGCAAGTTTACAGCCTAAGGCTCTTAGTTAAAAATAACTTTTATTTGTCAAGAGAAATTCAGACTAGCATGGGCAAAAATTGCTGTGGAATAGAGATTTTGATAACAAATAATGAGACAATAGCCACAGGAGGATCCCCCACCTCTGGCTTCCTCGTGATGCCAGTCCCATCCAAATGGTCTGGGTGGCCCATGGCTCAGAACCCTCTGCCTGCATTCCTGATGTGAGGCAGAGCGGGCTGAGCGTTCTTATCCCTTCCTCTTCCTCTCAGAGATGGCCATGCTGTGGTTTGATTTTCCTCTTTATCACTTGCATTAAGAGGAAGATTTAGCAAATGATGTCCCTTTGTCGGAGGAAAGGGCTCGAGATGGGTTTAATTTGGTGGTTCTTTGAAAGAAATCAATGTCTAATCTAGTCTTTTAAATCTGTAAAAGCTGAGTATAATGCAATTGGAGGTGTGCAGAGAGTTGACAGCATGTGACTTCTGAATTAGGATGACTTGAGAAATTCAAATTGAAGTGGACCCTGTGTTAGTTAACTATTGCTGCCTAAAAAATTGCCACAAAGTTAGCCACTTAAAAAACCACTTAAAGCCACTTAAAAATCTCTTACTAAATCACTTACGTCACTGAAAACAACATTTATTATCTCACAGTTTCTGTGGGTCAGGAGTCTGGCCACAGCTGAGCTGAGTTCTCTGGCTCAGGATCTCTCATGCAGCTGTGGTCCACATGTCAGCCAGGGCTGTGGGTCTCATCTGAAGGCTTGACTGGGGAAGGATCTGTTTCCAACCTCACGTAGTTGTTGGCAGCATTCAATTTCTTGCAGGCTGCTGGACTGAGGGCCTTACTTCCTTGTGGGCTGTTGGCCAGAGGCCACTCTCGGTTTCTTGCCTCATGGGCCTCTCCAACACAGTGGCTTGCTTCATCTTCCCAGCAAGGGACAGAGTCTGCTAGTAAGACAGAAGTCACAATCTTGTGTACCTAAGCACCGAAATGACATCCCATCAGCTTTACCATAGTCTGTTGGTTAGAAGCTAAACACTAGTCCAGCCCACACTTCAGGGGAGGGGATTACATAAGGCCGTGAGTACCAGGAGGTGAGGATCATTGGGGTCCATCTTAGAGTCTGCTGCCACAGACCCACATCTCAAAACCCCCTTTTTTGGGTATTCTTCAGAGCCTTTTCACAGAGGCTTTGCTTCTATGGGTATGGGAGGCATTGAATTTAACTAAGAGATTAAAGAGGAGGATGGAAAATTCTGATTGGACTTGCTCTGGTTACTTATTTACCTCGATTGACTTATCAGATGTCTAACAGAGGGCTTGAAATACTTGATTTCCTTTTACCATCACTATAATCCTGAAGAGTAGGTAGATGAGGGGACCAAGATTTAGAAACAAGCTTGAATCTTGTCCAAGCTCACAAGGGTTGAGAGCCTGTGGATTTTTAAGAGGTCAGAAGTTGTCAAGAATAAAGGCTTTGTTGGGGTTGACTAACATGGGAGCACTTCCTCTCTGCAGGGGCAGGGTTAGCTGGAGCTGGGCCGCCAGGCTAAGCTGAATGTCAAGATGCCAAGTACAGTCTGTGAGCAGATATGAAGATCAGGCGAGGCTCCAGAGGGGATGTGGGAAGTCAGGATTTGGGAAGGGTGGCCAGAGAAACACAGCAGAGCCTGAAAGGACCAAGCCCCTTGACAGCCTTTCCTTTCATATAAAAGGTAGAACTGGGGAGTTGGGGGGAAGCTGCACTTTTCTTCATTATTCCTTCATGCCCCCAAGTATTGAATTTGAACTTTATGAAACCAGTTGAACCCATTGTACTCTGATGTCTGCCAACCACAAGGCTGGTTTTTCTCTCCTGCCACCTTTATCTGCACAGCTGTGATGGAATTTATTTTTTAGTTTTCTCTTATATTATAAAAATGAGCAGAAAATGGAAATGTGAGAATGCCAGTCCTCATGGTGGTGCGTTGGAGGCAAAGAGGGAGCCTGTTAGATGTACAGACAGTGTTGACTATTTAGCTTCAGTTTGTTACTGGTCAGATGATTTCAACTGTGAAAGGAAATAAAATGAAAGAACACATGAACTGCTGGAAATGTATCCTCAAACATCGAGTCTCAAAGGCCACGTTTAGTGACAGAGGGAAATGGGGAAATCTTTAAAATTATGGATCGAGAATCAGCATTAAAGGAAAAAAAAACTTCAATGATTCAAATATAGAGAGAAATCAACAGATCCATAGAGCTTTCGATGGGAAGACGGTTTGCTCCAGTCTCCTTAATCAAGAGGACAGTGTTCAGCTTCCCATTGACACATTTTTCTAGAAAGTTGATGACACCATCAGAATCGCCACACAACTGCCAAAGTAATTTTTTAAAGACATAAATCAGACCGTGTCCCTTCTCTCTTTCAAATCGCTCCACTTGCACTTAGAATAAATAAAGCCCCCAACCCAAACTACTGCTTCTTGCCTATAAGATCTGGCTCTGATGATGTCTTTCGTCCGCTTTCCCGCCATCCTTCCACCGTTACTTGGTTGAGCCTAGGTGTCAGCAAACTTCATCCCATGGGCCAGATCTGGCCTGCTGCCTGTTTTTGTGTGGCCTCTGATCTAAGAATGGTTTTACATCTTTAAATGGTTGATAACTGGGCTGGCCCGGTGGCTTAGCGGTTAAGTGCGCGCTCTCTGCTACTGGTGGCCCGGGTTCGGATCCCGGGCGTGCACCGACGCACCGCTTCTCGGGCCATGCTGAGGCCGCGTCCCACATACAGCAGCTAGAAGGATGTGCAACTATGACATACAACTATCTACTGGGGCTTTGGGGAAGAAAAAAAAAAAGGTTGATAAATCAAAAGGATAGTATTTTGTAATACATGAAGATTGTATGAAATTCAAATTTCAATGTTCATAACAGAAGTTATTTTGGAGCACAGGCCTACCCATTCATTTACATATTATCTATGGCTGCTTTCACGCTCAAGAGTGGAGTTGAGTGGTTGCTACGGAAACTATGTGCCCTGCAAAGGCTGAAGTGATGACTGGCCCTTTATAGAAAAGTTTTCCTGCTCTAGCCACATTGGCCTTCTTTTCCCTTTTCAAACAGTCAAAACCTGTGCCTACCTCAGGGCCTTTGCTCTTGCTGTTCTCTCTACTTGAGATACTTCACCTTTTCAACCTTTGATCAAATATCACTCCTTTGACTTCTCAAAAAATTAAAAGTAGAAATACCATATGATCCAGCTATTCCGCTTCTGGATATTTATCCAAAGAACATGAAAACACGAATTCAACAAGGTATGTGCACCCTTGTGTTCATTACAGCATTATTCACGATAGCAAGACTTGGAGGCAACCCAAGTACCCATCAATGGATGAATAGATGTGGCATATATATACACTGGAATACTACTGAGCTATAAAAAAGACAAAATTGTGCCATTTGCAACAACATGGATGGACCTTGAAGGTATTATGCTAAGCAAAATAAGTCAGACAGAGAAAGACAAATACCATATGATTTCACTCATATGTGGAAGATAAACAAACAAACATATATATAAGGAGAATAGATTGGTGGTTACCAGAGGGGGAGGGGGTAGGGGAGGGTGAAAGTGGTGAAGGGGCACATATGTGTGGTGACGGATGGAAACTAGACTTTTGGTGGTGAACACGATGCTGTCTATACAGAAGTTGAAATATAATGATGTACACCTGAAATTTACACAGTGTTATAAACCAATGTGATCTCAATAAAATAATTAAAAAACAAAGATAAATATCACTTCTCCACTTCTGTCCACGTTAGCTTGAATATGTTGATATGTTAATAGCATCAACTATGTCAAAGTATTTATTTATTTCTTTACTTATTAGTTTGTTTCTCCCACTTGAGTGTAAGCTCTTGGAGGGAGCGGTTCTGTCTTGCTTACCGCCTAGGAAGTGCCTGGCACATACTGCTCTATAAATGTTTGTTGACAGACTGCGTGAGTGAATGGAAATCAGTGCCGAATCTCCAGCTCGATCCTGTGCTCCATCTCTGCCAGCGCATCCTTCTCCCCCAAAACAAACTCATTTTCTCCTTCGTATGAAACGTCATTTTCTGTAAGCTGAGATAATTGGAATTTAAGATAAGACATCACCAAATTAAACTTACGGTTTGTAATTTAATTTATTTTTTAATATTTTAAATAATCCTGAATGATCAGGAGTACAATATATGACACTCAAGGAGTAAGGAATTGAAACATTTCCACCATATTAAGATTTCATAATTTTTTTAACTCTTTCCCCTTCTCGACTCCACTCTGATAGCGTGTAAGGATCTGTATATTCCAAACTTCAAACTTTCAATTTGTGGCTAATTTTTGGGAACACGTTTTCTAAAAGAGAAGATGTGGAATGGATGTGTTTATCCTTCCTTCTTCTCTCCCCCTCCTTTTTATGCACACATAGGGATGCACAGATGAGACAGATGTGCTGTGAGTGGACATCTTAGGATGGCTTTTCCCCTGAGGACACCAGTCCAGTGCAGGAGCCACAGAACTGTCCACATAACATGTAAGAACTAGCTACTGCCTTACACGTATAGCCTGTTCTTCACCTCATGGTGGCACAGCATGGACCAGGCGAACACTTTGATGCGATCAGGGGTAAATGTGATTTTTGTTGTAGAGTGGAATGTCAAAAAGCAAGCACTCTCTCCATCTCAGTGTTGACCATAGACGTTTATTCTGGAGACTCAAAATCTAAGAGCCTAAAAGGCTGCTGTATCATGGCAAATCTTAGTAGATATGGCTGCAGTGCCTGGTAGGGCACCCTTACTGCTGTCAAAGATGGGTCTCCATTCTCTCCCTAGCGAGTTCCTCTGGTCCACCAGTGTTCCCTCTCTGGGTCACCCACTTGAGCTACACCAGCAGAGGAGATGTGAAGGACCACTCCTGTCCTCCAGGAGCTCACTGTCTGGCTTGGGGAAACAGGTGGGCATGTTGGCAGTCACCATACAGAGACGGTAGACATAAGATGCTGCTGCGAGGGGGCAGCCTAGGGGACAGCTCACTTGGCTGGGGCCAGGGATGGTTTCTGGTAGACAGTGATCCTTGGCTGTGGAGTCCTAAGCCAGGTGAGGGCAAGGGAGAGCTGCCTGGGCTGAGCCAGCGCCAGCAGGTCGTTGTGAAATTCGAAGCCCTGTAGTGTGGTTGGAGCCCTGGGAGGCTGGGAGGCCAAGCTGGTGTGGCAGGAGGGAAGGGGTGGGGCGAGAGGCAGCCCCATGACCTGATCCAAAGGCTTGACTCCTTGCTGCCTCCAGAGTTAAGTACCATGGAGACCTCTGTCTGCAGGGGGGCGATGTTATATTTGCCAAGGATCACTAAGATCCTTTTGGGCATGGCTAGTCTTGTGCTTCCGTGACTCAGGGTAGGACAGCACAGAATCGCCTTTGCTTCTGCAGAAAGCTGTTAAACTGTTCTTGCTTTTTGTGTGGGTGTTAACAGAACAAAGACTTTGAAGTCAGACACTGGCTTTGCCAGTACATTTCTGACCCTGGGAAGTTTTTTAGTCTAGCTTTGCCTTAGTTTCATCATCTGTTAAAATGGCATAATTATAAAACTCACCTCCTAGTGTTGTTCTGGGAATTAAGTCAGTGAATACATATATAAAGCACATAGTATGCACACAATCAATGGTACCTATTACTACTATTGTTATATTTTAATTTATTGCTCTCTCAATCCATCAAGTGCTATGTTGTGAAACGTTTAGTTCTTGCCATCACGTATCAGTTGTGGAGTAAAATTGAGTAACAGGTAGCAGTTTCAGTATGGGTTTTTGTTTTGTTTTATTGAACAACTCCCCCAAAATGTGCTCCATGCTTTTTTAATTACATCTTCCTGCTTCCTGCCCTCCAGTTTCGAATGCAGGAATCACCATATTAGCATGGTAATGTCGCAATAATAAGCTACGAAGTCTATGTAAATAAGGAACATCTGTGCAATATTTATGACCCATAAAACACAGTTATACTCTAAAATGTTGTTCTAATCCCAAGTAGGTCATTGCGGTGGAGCCACGATAAGAGGACCCTCATGGGGCCCTCTGCTCTGTTCGCTGAGGTCTGTGCCAGCCAGCCCAGATGGGAACGGGCAGTGCCACATGGCAGTTGGCGAAAATAAGACTCCTGAGGGTTTTTTTGCCCATCAGAGCAAAAAATGAGTCGTCTTTTTGCAGGAAACATGGGGTAAAGGTGCTTTTTCTCAAGAACAGCCAGCTCTCAGTTGTGTGCACGGGTTTAGACTCTCTCTGGACTGTGCAGGGGAAGTTTTAAAGCCCAGCTTGGTTTCCTGACATTCGGTGCCTTTGTGTTGCATGTCTTACTATTTTTGCCTGGGTGTCCAGGAAACTCTGAGTCAAATTTGCAGCCCAATCTTAGTCATTATGTAAGATATCACTTACATTGTAAGGGGGATTTCTGTAATACCTATCTTTCCCTTGGGTCTTGATTTTTTTCTGCTTATCCTGGTTTCCTTACTTATATTCTCATTGGATTGCATGGAGTTTTATAACCTAACTTATAAATTCTTTAATGATTATGTTAGGGTAACATTAAGCTCTTTGTCCTTCTTGTCATTCAGTGTGTTCTTAAAGTCTGCAAACTCATTTACATGATTGGTTAAGAAAAACACAAGGAGAAAGATCTACTATGTGCCCAGGGTCAAGTTCAATGTCTTGTGTATAGTGTACACAGGGCTTAGCACACTTTTTCCACAAAGGGTCAGGGAGGCAGAGACATATGTAAATATGTAAATGAATGGGCGTGGCTGTGTTCCAATAAAACTTTATTTATAAAAATAGGCAGCTGGCCCACATGATTTCCTGATCCCTGCATTAGTATAACATACATGTAGAAAATTCACTAGTCACTAAGTATCCGCCTTGACAAATTGTCATCACAAGGTGACACTCCCATGAAGCCACCATTTGAGGCCAGGAAGTAGAAGAAGACCAGAGTCTTAAAGTGCCCTCGTACCTCTTCCCATCTATTACCTCTCCTTCCACTCTGGAGGTAACCAGTAGCTTCTAAACATAATAAATAAATTGTGTATTACATTAAATCCTGCATATGAAAACACTATAGATTTTTGTGTGTGTGTGAGGAAGATTAGCCCTGAGCTAACATCTGTTGCCAATCCTCCTCTTTTTGCCGAGGAAGATTGGCCCTGGGCTAACATCCGTGCCCATCTTCCTCTACTTTACATGGGACGCTGCCACAGCATGGCTTGATAAGGGGTGCATAGGTCCATGCCTGGGATCCGAACCTGCAAACCCTGGGCTGCTGAAGCAGAGCATGCAAACTTAACCACTATGCCACTGGGCTGGCCCCAACACCACAGATTTTTTTAAAAAACTATTCTCGTGAGGCAGACTTGATGCGTTGGTAAGCGTGGGCTTGTACCCAGCTCTCCTGTTGACTGGCTGTATCACTGTGATCAAATTACTGATAAGCCCTTTGAGCCTCAGTTCCTTACCTGTAAAATGGGGATATTAATGCTTGTTTTGGGGACGGTATTAAACATCAGTCAGTTGTCATATGTGAGGTCCTTAATGTAGTCCTGTGTACAGAAACTGCTTACTTTTACTTTTTCTTCAGCTAAATTGCTCTATCCGTGCTGGCAAGCACCTCTTTGGGTGCAGCGAGGAGCCACTCTTCGGGCCTGTCGCTAACTCTAAGTAGAGCGTAGTTATTAATCAGCCGGACTTACTTGTGTGTCAGTAACAAGCCTGGTGAGCCCCGAGCGTGCTCAGCTTCTTTCACATTTATTCTGACTGCTGGATGCCTCTCTGAGCCCTCCGTTGGCATTTGGTTTTCCCAGAACACCAAACAAATAGCCGTTGTGGGGGTTTCCTGGCACGGAGACCTCCCTGCTCGTTTGTATTCCGGGAGCTTCTTGCTCACACATGAGCACTTGTCTCCCGGGCCCGAGTCCGGCTCCACTGTATGGGCTGGTGGGCTGCCCCGGGCAGGCCTGCTTCCTGCGGGGGCCCTTTCAAGATCAGTCTTTTTTGGGGGAGGGGTGGCAGAAGGGATTGGCTCCTTTTTGGGTCCAACTTGCCAGTGTCTCCGTCAGCGGCCCGGCAACGTACACACGATAGGGCTGAATGTAATCGGGTTATGAACGATTCTGTCTTCACCAACTTGCTTTCGAGATAGGAGGCTGGGACATGGTCTGTGCCATCGATGGCAGCAGCAGAAGTTAACCATACCTTGGGGACATGAATTGCCATCCTCGCTCTCAAGCACCTCCGATTTCTCCATCCAGAAAGGAATATTTAGAGACATCGTTATTGATGGTGGAGAGTACATTGTACGGAAGGGGCGCTCTGCAGCCAGAGAGCAATGCTGTAAAACCGAAAACGCCCCTCGGAAAGGGCCTCGGTGACCTGCGAGGAGGCAGGCTTTTCCCTTTGTGTGCGAAGAACGTAATGGGGAGAAGAAGAAAGAGAGAGAGGAAATGGAATTCTACTTGCCAGGCATCAGGCCGGGGGCTTTTACAAACATTATTTTGTAAATCCTCACGCCAACTCTGGGAGGCAGATATTATTCCTCCTATTTTATAGATGAACGACTGAGGCGCAGAGAAGTTGGGTGGATTGCCCCAGCGTTGGGCGGCAAAGCCGTATTAATGATAATGCTGTTGCAGATGCCAGTCTGTGTCCTGTGCACATGCTTTGGGCCTTTGCACAACAGTGTGTCTCAGCCGCATCTCTTTCTCCAAAGCGAAATGTTAATGCCCCATCCCCACCCCACAAGCAGCTTACCCAGTGACTGATAGCAGGTGGTGTATACGTACCTCAGCTCCCTCGGCCTCAGGGAGGAGAACTCGCAGTCACGTGTTCTACACTGGATCCCAGATCGCCCCCGTGGGATTAAGTGCCAGTTGCCCACGGTGGTCACTTGTTTGATAACACACCCTGTATCGGCTTCTTTCTTTCCTTCTCTTACTCCCCTTCTCCTTAACCACTTTCCAAATAAACTATTTGTTCTCTAATCCTGGTCTCGAGAACTACCTCTGGGGGAACCCAAGCTAAGTCAAATGCTAATAATAATAACAATAACAACATAATAATTATTGCTGTTATTTACTGAGAATTTCCTATGTCCCAGGTGCTGTGCTAAGCTGTTTAGGTGGATTTTGTCATTAAAAAACCTATGAGGTAGGGATTATTACTATTTTACATGTGAGGGGACTGAGGTTCAGAGAGGTTGAGTGACTTGTCTGAGGTCACACAGCTAAAGAGTCACACCCATAACAGAGCCAGGATTCCTCTTTTGGGTTTTCCGACTCCATGTTCAGGGCTCTCCCCAACGGGCTGCCTGTTTTTACACAAGTTGTCCTTGGTAACACTTGGATTGTCATGGGATGGAATTGTTTGAGGAGGTGCTCATGCCCCTGGTGGTGCCTTGCTGCTGTGACTCCTTGGGTCCTGTAGTGGAGTCTAGCTATATGTTCTGGGATCGTAAGAAGCTTTAATGGGAGCATGGACAGGATGGGGGAGACAAAACATTATCGTATAATTCATCCTGCTTTGAATTGGACTAAAAGCCAGATGTTCTTTGATGGTAAACATGGCTTTAAAGACCTTCTCCGGGACAATGACTCCCAAATTTGTGTCTCCAGAGCAGAGTTCTCTCCAGAGCCCCTGACTCCGATATCCAGCTGCATGACATCTCCACCTGTATGTCTAATAAACATCTCTCATTCAACTTGGCCAACATTGAACTTCTGATTTTCCAAACCACCCTCAGCCTTCCCAACATCAGTTGGTGGGAACTCCACACTTCCAGTCACTCAGGCCAAGTCACTTGGGTCTTTCTTGATGCCTCTCCTTCTTTCACACCGAATGTCTAATCCAGCTGCAAGTGTGCTGGGCTATCTTCCAGATACATCCAGAATCCCCCACTCTCACCACCTCTGCTCTACCACCTGGCCAAGCCTCCTCTCCCTCTGGGATTAGTTTGAGAATTTCCTAATCACTTTTCCTTCTGCCTTTGTCTTGTGAGAATCTACTTTCAAGGTGGCAGCCAGGGCGGTCCATTTAAAATAAGAATAGGGTCACGTCTCTCCTCTGCTCAGGACCCTCTCACAGCTCTCCATGTCACTCAGTAAAACCACAGTCCTTCCGTGACGGGCCCACAAGTCCTGTGACTGTTTAGACCTCGTTGCCCGCCACACTCCCTGTGCTCCAGCCCCTCACTCCTTTGCTCTTCCTCCAGCACATCGGGCACTGGGGTCTTGGCTCTGCTTGTTCTTCCCCCAGATATCTGCTGGGCTATTCCCTTGCCTCCTTGGAGTCTTAAAGCATACTTCTTATTAAGCTTACTACTAAGCCAGGACCAACTGTCCTGGGCAAATTACTCAGACCTCCCCTGACTCCCTCATTTAGTGTTGCAAAGTGCCCTCTCCCTCCCACCCGCAGTACAGCTCTGGGTGAAATAACAAGGGCCATCAGGTAAGTCTCCACTTGTTTTTTTTCCTTAGCACAGTTCCACCTACACAATGTACTTTATTATATTTCTTATTTATTGTCTGTTTCCATCTCCCACCTCCAGTAAGATGTAAACCCAAGAGGACAGGGATTTGTGTCTTTTTTATTGCTGTGTTCCAATGGCTTAGAACAGTGCCTGGCATACAGTGGGCATTTAATAAATGGGTGTTGAATGCATGAATTGATTCATCCCACCCAGCCCACCGCCTCTGCATGAATCCTGGCCAAGGAGCTGATCAATGTAGGCATACCCCTCCTCTAACCTCAAGAGGTTCAGCAGTGCACCCCCATTGCAAGCCAGGCGGGGAAGCCATTGCAGCTGGTGTCTCTTGATCGTCACAGACACACCAGTCTAGTCATAGAAAATTTTTCCATTGGGTGATCAGGGACTGATAACCTGGCATTTTTGGTGTGTAAAGAATATGTATGTGTTAATCCTCTCTCCTCCACTCAAGCTGGCATTGGGTTTGAGCCAACCGTCACTCTCCATCTCCATTGTAAACCATGGCAGGAATTTTTAAGATGAGTGAATGGAGTCTCAGGACTGTTTTGGAACCATGGAAAAGCACAGCCCGGGGAGAAGACTTTGTTCTGATTCAGCTTTTTATATCAAAATGCCAACTAGTGATGTCTCTCTGTGTCCCTCCCTCCCATCCATCTGTCCATCTGCTCATCTCTCCATCCATCCATCATTTGAGCTCCTTGAGCTCAGAGCCCTGGATTCCAGTCCTATTCTGTCACTAAATTCCTGGGAAACCACAGGAAACCATTTCCCTTATTTGGATCTCAGTGTCCTCTTCTGTAGAATGAATGTTGCTAAGGACTCTCTGGGTCTGCAGCTCCTAATTCTGAGCTGCCGTTGTGTGCAAGCTCCATGCTTGACACACGTGGAGCTGTTCACTTGGTCTGTGGTTCCTGTCCCTGGGGCTGACCAGGAAATGAGACCTCTGACCTTCCAGACCCCAGGAGCAAGTAGAGAAGCCCCAGCTCGGGGTCCACCGAGCACCCCTTGTGCCTTTCTGAGCCTCAGTGAAGTTCAGGGTTGGTTGGGAGTGGTGTGTAAAGGAGTCCAGATAGAATGGTGAACAGGTTTTAAAGTGGTGGAGGAAAGTTCTCAGTGGAGGGATGCTGAGAACAGGGATCATTTTGGTAAAGAGAGGAGCTTGACGAGTGACTGGGCCCTCTTCACATTCGTGGAAGGGTCTTGTGCTGGGGACCCAGGCTGCTAAATTCTGAAGAGTGAGAAGTCAATTTACATTTTTAAAGGGAGTTAAGCAGTTTTGAGGAATAGCTCTCCTGTAGGAGAGTGTTAATTGCTTTAACAGTTTGGTGTTTCCTTCTCCCAAAGACCCGAGGATGTAGAAGGGGGGTATCTTCTCACCTGGAAGGAACTTGCTGCAGGTCTCTTTTTGGGGGAGGGATAGAGTCATCTCCAGAAGTTTCTCCACAAGCCACCTAATTCTGAAAGGGAAGCATCACTCCCTTGTCTCTGTTGGGGGTGAAGTGGGTTAGGGGATCTGGGTCTTGAAGTAGGAATAGGAGTTGGCCATTGTGAAGGGCAAAGGAATTAGAGGTGAGTGAGCTAAACCAAGATACAGATTCTGAGTCAGCGTGGCAGGTTCTGGGAGCTCTGTGAGCTGATATTGCTGGCAAGAGGATGGGAAGAGGTGTGGTGGGCAATGAGGCTGGAGATGCCGGCTGGGCCAGCTCACCCAGGGCCCTACTGCCAAGTGACACCACGAGTTCTGAGGACAATGGGAAGCCATTGACAGGTTCTAAGTAGGAGACTGATGTAATTTAATTTGCTTTTTAAAGTAATTAACTCTCCTGGTTGGTAAAAGGGTGAATCGAAAAGCACAAGCCCAGACTCAGGGATATAAATGAGGAAAGTCTGGAATAGTTCAGATTAAGGATTGTAAATCTGGGATAAAAGCAGCTGTGTGTGTGTTTGCACGTGTGTGTGCACATTGTGGTAACTGATGAGGAAATGGATTTGACATTACTTTATGACTGAGCAGATGCTGAGGGAAAGGAGAAGTCGAGGATACCTTCCTAGGATCCTTAACGCAGGAGGTACACGGTGGTGGTGGGAACCCTTTCTGTAGGTGCCCATCCAGCATTAATTCTCCCTTTCCTCTTCTTAGTTACACCTACATTTTTATTCTTCTTTGCTAGGAAGGGATCTCACTCCTAATAACCCCACTCCGCCCCCCAATCTGTGAGCTGGTCTTAGCCAATCAGGGTTAATCCAACTTTTCTAGGAACCGTGATTGGCGTAGGCCTGGGTTCTTGAACCAGTTAGCTCTTGCATTTCCTTGGGCACAGCCATTGCTGAATAAGTGGGCGTGTGACCCTATCTGGGCCAATGAGGAGACCAAGGGGAGGCTGGTCCTCCCTCTGCCTCTGGATATAATGTTCGCTGTGGGTCTGAGAAGTGACTAGTGGCTCTGGCAGCTGCCCCAAGGCTAAATTTCAAGCCATTTGATTCTGCTCTTGCTTCTCAATGCGTATTTGTTTATGTGTGTTTGTTTTTAACACTGTGTGTTAACCTGAAGGCAGAGACTAATCTTAATACAGACACACACGCTCGCATACTGTTTTATTTGGAAAAAAAAGATAAGACACAAAAATACAATTCATCCATAATTTGATCACTTTGTCTGAATTATATAAAATAAGAAGTGAAAGTTTCTATCTCCTTAGTCCACTGGCTTTTCCACTTCAGCACAAGCAGGGCTAATTATTATTTTCTATTTGATATATGTCCTTTCTGACTTTTCCTATGGGTATGCAAAAACATCTATATACAAACACCACCCATACTTTTTTTTTTTTTTGGTAAGGAAGATTGGCGCTGAGCTAACATCTGTGCCAATCTTTCTCTATTTTGGATGTGGGATGTTGCCGCTGCATGGCTTGATGAGTGGTGTGTAGGTCTGCACCCAGGATCCGAACCCACAAACCCCTGGCCACCAAAGTGGAGTGCGCAAACTTAACCACTATGCCACCGGGCTGGCCCCACCACCCATGCTTTTTAAACAACGTTTCAGTCATGCTATACACCTTAGTTTCCAATCTTAAGATCCTTAGCTTCGTGGAGAGGAACGGTCAGAGGAACGAACCTGTGTGTGTGTCTTCAACATGGCTTTTCTTCTGTTTTTATATACTGATGGCACCTGACTTCCTCATTTGTGTGTTCATGTATTTGCCACTGGGTAAATGCCCCTTAGTCTTAGGACAATGAAGCGTCTGGATTTAAGCAACTGTGAGCCTTCCCCTAAATTCTCTTGGCCAGTACACAACAGTGTGGGGAAGTAGGGAGTCGATGAAACCTGGTTGAAGGGGAGAAGTGGAGAACAAGTAGTAAAAAATCAGGGAGAGGTTTAAGTAATACACTCTCCATTTCAGGGTTTGGAATTGAATGCCTAGTGCAGAATGTTAAATGGGACATTTTCAGAGCTTGGGAGAAGGGTGATATATAGTATGTAATTAAGAGGCTGAGCAGAGTGCCGTTTTTTATATCCTCTACTTGTCACTTGTGCAGATTTGATTTCAAATATGATTTTTGAGGTTACAAGGGTAATTAATTGTATGGTCTCTTCCAGGAAATATCATTCACCTGAGTAACATCCTCTAAATTGACAGACCCAGAGAAAGAGTGGGTGAAGAGAAATACAAGTCACTATGAATTTATTCACTTAAAAATGTTGATTAAGTACCTACTATGTGCTGTGGACTTTGCTGCTTAGATTGGGAGCCAGTGGGGATGGCAAGGCATTGGGGGACATTGCCTAGTCTAGCAGGGGACAGAGAAGGCAGAAGTATGGGCTCAGTTACACTGGGAGGGATCTGTGGGTCCCAGATCAGGACCACTTGAGTGGGATTAATTCATATATTTTATTTTTCTTGTCTAGTTATAGACTATTTTAAACAAGTAAGACAAGCCCATTTAAGAAAACAAAAGATACTAGAGAAAAAAGGTCAGAAGCAAAAACGGTGTCTCCCTGTGATCCTATTACATAGAGTCAGCCATTTTAGTATTCTGGTAAATTTCCTTTCAATATTTTTTTTTGGCTTACTCTTAAAATGTAAACTTATTTAGTTAGTCTTTGAGCCTGTGGTTAAACTTGAACATGAGACAGAGGCTTTTCTTGAACAGTTCCTATGTTTGATGAAACCGTTGTTTCCATGATGAGGAATGAATCCAGAATGAAATGTTTAAAGCTTCATCCAGATGTCATCATAAAAGGAAGCTTCAAATCCTTCATATTATTGCTGGCTCCAAAATGTGGCTGGCTCTATCAGGTGGGTTTGCTGAGGTCATCCTTCTCCTCCATCTCCCCGTGAGTTGGGACTTGTATCTCTTAGTCTCACTTGTCCTCTAGTTTTTGATTTCTTAATTTTGCTGCATCTGTGGATTGAATGGAGTGTATCTTTAAGTAATTAGACAAGCAAGAGTACGTGTGTGTGGTTTGTTTATTCAGATCTGAGTCAGAGTTCTTGGATTTAATGCACAGTTCTCAAAGTCATTAAAACTTTCTGAGACTCAGTTTTCTCATCAGCAGAATTTGCTTTCTTGCCATTCTTTATTAGTTTTCCTTGTTAGAAGCTTTCTATTCCTATGCCGTGGAAGCTATGCCATCTTTTACCCCATTGAGGTGCCAAGATTAGAGATATATTCTTCAATATTTAGGTGGAGAATCTTCAGGAAATCTCAGACCAACCATGGTCTGTCCCTTCTCACAATATGAGGTTAAACATGGAGGCAGACCAGGCCTGCCTTCATCTCTAGGAAGGCGGACCATTCCATTGTGCGGGCGCTGTCATAATTTTCTTCTGGTGTTCCTTCTCTCCCTGGAGCTGAGTGAGTTTCAGGCATTTGAAGACCCTGGGGGGTCATGACAGCAGTTGTGGCTACGGCTTCTGGGAAGAACAGTGCTGGCCCCGCAAATAGGAGGCTCCAGCAGATATGGCAGAGCATTAGTTGGGAAAGTAGACCACAGTCTGTTACTAGCCACTTATGTGTTGTCTGGAGATCCATTTGAGCGTCTCCAAATTTTTGTGTCCCAAGGGATGCCTTAGCCTATGCAAATAATGAACACAGTGGAGAACAGCCTTCAGGGTGAGGTCAACTGAGGACAACACTCTTTGGCTCTAGCCAGCTGTTGCCATGAGGCATCTTGGGCTCAGTCTTGCCCATGCTTCCCATTTTGAAGAGAATGTCTAAATCCAACTTTTTATGGGAACTCTCCCAATTTTAAAAGTCGGCCACTTTTTAAACAAAAGATATTATATTATGTGGATCCAACAGAACCTAAGTGTGAGTCACAAGTCGGATAAGAATTATCTAGAAATTTCCTTCTTGTCTTTACAATTGAGAATTCTGTATTCCCCTCCACATATTCTCCTCCCTGCACGTCTCCAGAGTGTGCACACATTCCTCCCCTGAACCTTTCACAGTTCTCCTCCTTTGAATGAGTCCAAGTTTCGTTTTACTTCCAAAAATGTGAGACCAAGAGACCCCAGTGTTACAGATGTTGTGCAGCACATCAGAACTGTGATCTTGCATATCAAAATACAGCAGCATTAAATGAGGCTTATGATTGATGCTGTTGCAGCAGAAACCCTCTGCCGCTTGATACGCGTACTGCCCGTGTGAGATTGTACTAGGGTCTTTCACGTATATTATCTCGTTTAATCCTCACACTGCACAATGAGTGAGATGGTATGACCTCCACTGTGCAGAAGCTGTGTGTGGTTCGATCACTTGCTCAAAGATGCACAGCTAGTAAGAGACAGAACCCAGCTGTCTTGCCTCTCTCTTCCACTCCAGAACAGGCTGTGCTTTACCAGTTCTTGCAGGTGTTATTTCCCTCTACCCCAGGCCCTCACAAAGACCTCCTTGAACCATGCCCGGCACATAGTAGGTCGTCTATAGTTGCCTTTCTTGACAAGGATAATGTTTGGCTGGCTTTTCTCCAATGGGTAGAATTAGCCTAGTGGAAGCAGTTTTTCAAGACGTATAATGAGCCTTTTTATGCTGAATTTTCATGACAAAAGTTTATTTTGTTGAAATACAAAAGGAAGGCAAATATTTATGAATTTTTACTTTCTTAAAATGTGATGCACAGGGGCATATTTTTAGAAATGATAAATAGTTTCCTTCACAAAGGGGTCTGGGGGAGAGAGAAATGTAGCACATTTAAAAATTATATACTATTCTGTAATTGCACAAATCAAATACGTGCATTATTTGTAATTACATCAGTAATATATGTAATTACACGAGAAAACAATTAAAGCAAACTGCATTCCAAGTGAACATGGATCAAGATTTGTTTTTTCTTTTCCGCAGTCACTCAGCAGCATTAATTTGACTCGCAGAGGTAAGAATATCACACAGACATTTTTAAAAAACATCCCTCACCTACCCCAGGCACTTTAAAGATTTCTCGAGCAGAAGATACTGATGTTTTGTAATCTCAGAGGTGAGAGTAAACCAGTCTTGCTTCTTCACTTCCGCTGCCTTATTTTTTTGCCTACAAAAAAGGTAGCAGACAGTCCATTTTTGAGGCATGCTAACTCTATACCACTGCTGCACCTGAGCCTCCAGAGTGGTCCTGCTGGGTAATTTCTTCCTGAAGAAACCAACCCACGTATTCTTTATTCCTTCTGCAAAAAAATAGCTAAGCTGGTTTGGGGATAATGAGCAATGATCCACTGGTTGGAAATGCATGTTTTTTTTTAAAGAAACTCAGGTTATGTGGAACATAATTTAAGTCTCTGATCTTAGGGGAGATTATTCTTTGAACCATTTATTTGTCAGACAATTATAGAGTGCCTGCTGTGTGCGTCAGTGGCTGTGCTGGGCGCTGGAGTTACAGAGATGAAATATCCAGTTCTTGTTCTGTGTAGATATAGTTCAGTTTGATGAGTGAATGACACATAAAGAAATATGATGTGATCAGGAAAGTGCTGAGAGCCACATGACAAGAACCAGGGCACTCTGAAGAAGAGGGGTGCAGAAGGCCTCGCAGGATGGTGGTGGGTTTGGAAGGAACAGATAGAATTTATTGTGTTGGATATCTCTTGCTCCAGGGATGGGATGGATTGGTGAGAATGTATTTCTGGCAGAGGTGAGGGATGTGTGAGGGCAGTGAGCTCTGAACAATCGAAGCACATTCTAGAACTGCGAGTTCTCTAGAGTTGTGGAGGTCAGCTGGCAGGGTGTGACAGGAGATGAGGTTAAGCATGGGGTCAGACCACACCTCCCAGCCTGGGGTGTGGAAATGTCAATGATCTGCAGTTAGGTTGCGCTCCTGGAACTTCTCCCGTACCTTCTCTGCGGCTTCCACAGAGAGTGCCCTTGCTTTGTTTGAAGAGGTCTTCTGTGGCTTTAAACTCTTGTCTTGGGTTATGAGTTATTCATGCTGTCTGATCCCATGGAAGGGATCTAGATGGGCCGAATGGTGTGTGCTTATGGCTAGGGCTGCGGGTGCTAAGTTCTGTGGTCTGGCTTTGGCGTTGACCAGATTCTCCTTTCACCTGAAGGCCCCTTCGAGATCTGCCCACAAACAGAGGGAGAGGGATGGTGTTGCTCTTGGAGGAGTATTTTGTCGACAGCCAGCAGCCTTGGGCTCTGCAGGCACAGGATGGAGAAAGAAGACTCTTAGGAATATACAGAGAAACATATTGCAAAGTTGCTGTGCTCCCTGCTCCTCCTGTCTTCTTCCACTTTTCATCAAATTTTACTATACAGACTTAAAATGTTAGCAAACAAGAGGGATGAATTATTGAATCCTACCTCTGTTGGTCAGAATATAAATATCACTTAATTCCTTTGTGTGTTGAGCAAACATTTATGGAGTGCCAAGCTCTGCACGGGCTACCATCTCTGCCATTAAGAAGTCCCTGGTCGGGGCCGGCCCGGTGGCATAGTGGTTAAGTGCGTGCGCTCTGCTGCTGGCGGCCCGGGTTCGGATCCCGGGCATGCACCAATGCACCGCTTGTCAAGCCATGCTGTGGCGGTGTCCCATATAAAGTGGAGGAAGATGGGAACAGATGTTAGCCCAGGGTTGGTCTTCCTCGGTAAAAAGAGGAAGATTGGCATGGATGTTAGCTCAGGGCTGATCTTCCTCCCAAAAAAGAAAAAAAGAAAAGAAGTCCCTGGTCTCATGGGGGAGGTAGACTGAATTGTTGAGGGATTTCTGACAGAGGGATGTGTAGGATGATGATGGTGATGGTGATGGTGATGATGACGGTGGCTGGCATTTATTGAGTTTCTATTTTGCAGCGAGGATTATCCTTATGTCGGTTCTTATGAGGGGGATCTGTTGTCTCCCATTTCACTGGTGAGGAAACTGAGGCATGAGGGGTTTCTTGTAAGTGGAAGAGTCAGAATTCAGACCCAGGGCAGTTATTGACCTCCCAGCTGGTGGGCATAGAGGAGGATGTAGGGAAAGGTTTCTCAGAGCTGGTGCCCTTTCAGTGGGCCTTGAAGGAGGAGAGGCGTCCAGAGGGATGGCATGGGGCAGACTGAGCCCGGCTCGAGTAAAGCTGGGATGAGTTATCAGTGGTGTTTCTGGTGGAAGGCGAGGGGGAGTGAGATTGGAGTCAGAGGGGGTCTATTGGGCAGCTCTGGGAGGGTCTTGGGGGCTGGCCAAGGATGCTCTGTCTTCCTGTTAGGGGATTTCAGATGACTCGTGAACACGATCTGTTCCTACTGACAGCTGAGGGCATCAACAAAGTCCTGTTTAGAATCACTGGAGAAGCAGGATCAACAGGGGCAGCTCGAGGAGATTTTGTGGAAGTGTACATGATTTAGTGGCCCTCTTTAAGGAAAAGAATACAACTTTTTAAATACAAAATCAGGCACAGGGCCTTGAAAGGGATGTGTGCAAGTGAGGGGCCCTGAAGTGTCAGCTTCATTAGTGTCATGCTAAATCCACTCTGGACAGTCTTTTTCATCAACATTATGCTTATTTCTGCTCCAATGCAGGAAAACAATGGTTCGTGTGTGTGTGTGTGTGTGTGTGTGTGTGTGTTTTGATGTTGTTCAGAACTGAGGAGTCTTTATTTTGTCACGACATCCACCAATCTTGGAAATTGGCCTAACCACAGTCTCTTTTCAAGATGTCTCCCAGGCTTGGCTAACTGGCTTCTCAGGACACAGAATCATCTTATGCATTCACATGTGGCCTCCTTGTACATCTATTTTTTTCACTGCAGAGGGTCTAGAGATGGTTGATATTCAGGACATAATTCCCAGAGCGTTTCTGCCTTGCTAAATTTCAGTTTGTATGTCTTTCGTCAAATATTTGGCTTAGCTGGGGCTGGTTGGCATATTGTGTTAGCTCAAAGTGATTTATTGTCTCACTGTCATCCATTCAATACAGAGAGGTAATATTTAGTGTGTCAGTGGGGATTATGTTGTAATCTCAAGAAAAATATAGGAAGTTGGGTAGAGAAAAAAATCCCGGGAGAAGAACCAAGGGGTTATTGAAATAGACTTTTCTAATATATGTTCATTCGCTGAGAGTTGCATCCACAACTTCATTTCTCATCAAAAAGTCTCAAAGAGCCAATTTCCAGTAGTTCTTATCCCTCCTTGCAGCTGAATATTTGGGGGTATTTTAAAGTGATATCATAAAATAGATTGAAAATGAAGTCCTATAAATGATCTTTAATCAACAGTCTCTGTTGCTTTATGGAACAGAAAACAGGGAACAAAAGACTATGATTTTAATTCAAGGAAAGAGAACTATTTATTTTAAGTATTTCTGTGGAATGCAGAAGTAATTTATTCAGTTATAATTAGACACATTGTAAAATGGACGATTGTGAAGAGAGTGATTCTTCTGGCTTTGACGAGTTGAGAAAGGCTCTTCTGGATGATTCTCTGCTATCTGGCTGCAGATCCTGATGCCAGAAATTAATCTGTGAACCATGGCAGAACCAGAGAAAAATGGAAGCGAAAATTGTTCATGTTCCCTTTTTCATCCTGAAAATGGGTTTTCCTTCCTTCTGTCTTGATAAGACACTCCTGCGGCAAGTGTTTAAGTTGAGGGATGGGATGGAGAAGACCTGGTTTAATAGTAGGTAATGAAAAAACCTCGAGGTGTTCAGTCAGGGGAAATTTTATGTGCATCTACAGTGAACTGTGGCAACTTAAAAAGTCTATGTTATTTGGGGCTGCATTAAAAGAAATATAGGGAACAGACCATTGGAGGTGATTGATAGGTAGAAATTCTTGCTTTCTTTCAACAAGTATTGATAGAGGGCTTCTTATGTGTCAGGCCTAGGGAGAAACTGGTGAGCAATGTAGACATGTTTCTTTGGAGATCAGAGACTTTGGAAGGAGGCAAATAAATGGAGAGGTAATTACAAAACATCAAGAGAAACGATGAGGGAAGTCCAGTGTTGCATGTAGAAGCAGAGGGTAGAGATGAGGCAGAGGAAACAGCCTTCGCAATGGCTCAGAGGTGAGCAGCATGGCACTTTGGGGAAATAAAATGTTCAATATAGTTGGAGCATAGAGTTGGAGGGTGTGCTATAGAGTAAGAGGAGAGGCCAAATAGAGCAGATCCTGCAGAGAAATACAGACCAAGGGGTTACGTTATGACTGTATCCCTAGGGCAGTGGGAGCCACTAATGAGTTTTAAGCAGTGATGTGTTGTGACCAACTTTGCCTTTTAAGAGCATCACTATCACTTCTATGTCAGTAAAATGGATGGAGAGGGCAAGATGGTGGAAGGGAGACAAGTTAGGAAACATCTTTGCAAGGGATAATGGTGCCAGGAGAGAGAGAGAATGGTGGCCCCAACTGGAGTCACCGTGGTGACTCACCTCACCGTGGTGAGGATGGAGGAATTAGGTAGATGGACCTGAGGACCAGTTAGGAGGAAGAATCGACAGATGGGTGATTATCTGGATGTTTGAGGAGAGCGAGTCAAGGTTGATGCCCAATTGGGAATTGGGTCGGATCCATCTTCCAACGCAGAGTGCCTGGATGTGGGGGGTTAAGACCACAAGTTCAGATTTGTGTGCATTCAGAGTGAGTGGTCAGGGGCATTGCAGTGGGGGCGTCTGGTAAGCAGTTGAGTATTCAAGTCTGAAGCCTGGAGAGAGGCTGAAATTTTAGATCTTGGAGCCATTGGCACACAGATGGTCACTGAATCCTGGGAGTGGATGGATACCGGTGCAGTGGAGAGAGCCGAGGGTTGCACCAGCAACGTGGTTTCATTAGAGGTATGGGTACCCCCTCCTGGATCCTTGCTCTGTGTGGCTGTGCATGGCAAAACCAGAGGCCATAAGTTCCAGCAGGTGGATTCTCTGTTGGCTGTAGGTAGGATTTCACATGATTACAAATGCCCAGAAATGCATGGGTTCCTTGGAAGGTGATGAGTTTCCTGTTATCAGATATACTCAAGCAGAAGCCCCTGACCATTTTCCCAGGATCCTAGAGAAGGCATTCATGCAATGGGTGGAATTATTGCCCAAGTGACTTCTAGATACCACCCTGGTCTGATTGTTCTAATCAGTCAAATTGCCATTTCTGATGGAGGTGCCTACGTCAAGATTCTACGTTCAGCTTGTGGTCTGTCTGCCTCCTTTTGTAATCACTTCCTTCCCAAGTCTGCGTGGATTCCATAGTCATCACGTCTGCCGTTGTCCTTCCTGGAACCCCAGTTGCCTTCCCCTCTGTCTCTACATTGAGCCCAACACTTGGACAAAATCAGCTCTTTTTCTTCTCTCTCTTTTATCGGGTGGCTGGATGCTGCTGGAGGAAGATTCCTCTCACTGTAAACGTGTGGCCTCTAGCAGTGTAGGGTGCCCAGCTCCGTAACTTTTCCCTGTGCCCGGTCAACTTTTTCCCAGTCTCCTCTGCAGCCCACCATGTCTTTCTCCGTGCCTGGCAGAGATCTCTCTCCTCCTTCATGGAGAAAATATCAGTCATGACATGGGCACACCCTCCACATCCTGCCACCAGCTCTCTGGGCTCTTGGCATCTGAAGCCTCCTTTGGCTATACAGGGCAACATACCCCACCTGCTCTCTAAGGCCTCCCCTCCCTGGAAACTTGGATTTCAGGAGTGTTCCCACCGTTCCCTAACTGATGAGACTGGCTCGCTGTGACTAAGCGTTTGAACAAACAATGTGGTTTATGCTGAGTGCCTGCTTTCCTTGTGGGAGTCTGGAATTTTGGAATGTGCTAGGCAGAGGGTGCCTATATGAACAGCCCCCCTCCCCCAAAATCATTGGGCACTGAGTCTCTAACAAACATCCCTCATAGACAGCACTTCACACGTGTTGTCACAACCTGTTGCTAGAGGAATTAAGAGCATCCTGTGTGACTCCACTGGGAGAGGATTCTGGGAGCTTCTACCTGGTTTCCTTCAGACTTCACCTGATGCGCTTTTTCCCTTTGCTGATTTGCTTTGTCTCCTTCCACTGCATCATCGTGAAATCATAGCCATGACTGTAAGCCGAGACCTGTGAGTGCTCTGGCAAAGCATTGAGCCTGGGGATGGTCTTGGGGACCCCTGAGACACCTTCCCACCAGCATTTGTATACACTCTGCTAATTCATCTCAGCACACAAAGAAACAAACAAACAAAGCCATGTGTCTCACTTGACTCCAGGTCTTCCCCCAGCTACTGCCCCCATAGCCTTTGGTGCCATTGACCAGTCGCTCCTCCTCCTCTGGCTTCTTTGGCACAGAGGACTCTGGCAGCTCCTTTCCAGCCTCCTCTGTGGACTGTTCTCTTGGTTAAAGTTGACTGCGGTTCTCTCCTAGGTTAACTTCTCCCTCTCTTCTTTGCACGTGCCAGTGGTTCTCAGTGGGCTGAGATGGGGAGGTTGCACAGGGAACCTTTTCCCCAGATTCCTGCCTTGGGAGGCAGACCAGAATCTCTGGGGATAGGAGTCTGCACAAAGCTTCTCAAGGAGTCAGGACTAGATTTCACCCCTCAATTGAGAGCTGTCACCCTATGTGACCTCACCCACACAATTTACATGACAGGGCCCCCCAAATCTGTACTTCCAGCTGAGACTTTTCTTCTGAGACTCGGACCCAAGCCAGAAGAGGTCCTCCCTGCTTTTCTCCATCCCTGTCATTGCCACTACCTTTGTCCAGTCTAGCATCTCTTGGACCCCCACCACCACCCCATTCTCCCACAGTGGCCACAGTGACCTTTCTACCTAAGTGTAATCACATCACAGCCAAGTGTAAAACTCTTGGGCATCTCCTCGCTGCTCTCACGCCAGCCTGGCATTTGGTGGGTGCTTGGTGAGTTTTTGTTGAATGAATGAGTGAATGCATGAATGTGTAAGTGTTAGATTTTATTCAAGTGCCGAGTCAGCAACCCCGTGAGCCCTTTAGGCAGATGAAGAGCCAGAGCTGAGATTTAAAGCCAGTGAGCTGTTGAATTTATATTAGATCAATTTGCTGAAGACTCTGGAAAGTCGAAAGGAGGAGGGAGAGGGATAGCAGAAATGGGCATCACCTGCCTTTGTCTAAGAGTCTTAGGAAGAGAAAGTGGATAGGATTGTTGAGAATAACTCAGGGAGGGGGAGGGGCGGCTTCTGATCCCACTCAGGACCCTTCAGTGTTCCGCAAGAACCCCTCCTTATTGGAGAAAAGGCAGGCTCTTCTGAAAGGTGTGGTAATGCTCCCTGGTTTGAATCTGGCTCTACCACATATTGGCTGGGTGCTCCTGGACAGATTCTCTGTGCCTCAGTTTACCTATTTTTAAAGTGGAGATCATGATGCCTGCCTCCAGGGGTAATCATGGGAGTCCCTAAGAAAATGCGTGTAAAGCTGGCATGTGGTGGTGACTCCTAAAAGCCAGGTGCAATCTTTTGTTGGTGGTGTGGTGGAGGCGGCGATGGTGCATTAGTGATTGTGGTTGGAACTTAAGGCTCCAGCGGGCAGGCACCATACCTGGCACATATCAAGACTGCTTCTCCAGCCCCTCGTGTGGAATCTGGTACATAATAGTACTCAATGAAAGTCACTGAATGGATATTTGTGGCCTGAATGCTAATTAATATAGGTGGGTCGACTGGCAGTATCTGCCATATGGTTGATATTCAACAAATCGTAGCTATCGCTCTTGTTATTTGCCTGGAAATATAAAAAGTGGTTGTGATGGGGGCTTATTACCTTTTATAGAGAGTGAGCAGCATGATTCCTTCTGGTCTTTATTGGAGCACGTGTTTTCACGTGCCTTTCTTGCATGGGGTAGGGCTGTTTTCCTAGCAAGGACACGCCTGGGGACTCACTCTCCTTTGGGGGGAAGGAATGTTTAGTGCAGGGCCAAGACCTGGCCATTTCCATGGAGGGCACAGAGAACACACAGTTCTTCCATCTTCAAAGTTTCAAATCCTGACCGGAGCGCAGCCCTGTGCCCTATGGCCACGCTTGTTTGGTTTCTGTTAAATGCTGGCTCACAGCCTTGGTCTTCCTTCGAGCCTCCTGCTCACATCTATCATTTTTATTTGAGTAATCAAGTCCTTTTAGAACTTTGGGCCCGATTCCCTGTTTCAAGGTCTTCTCCATGCAACATTGGGCACTTCCAGGTGCCTGGGGCACGGGCACAAGGTTGTTGCGTTTGAATCCTCCCAGCAATTCTTTACATCATACCTGCCATCCCTGTTGGCGAGTGAGGGAAAGGATGGCATTAGAATTGAAATAACTTGCTTTGGAATCTGAGGTTAAGCTTGAGTCTGCTGAACCCTGGGCCGGCTGCGCTGTCTTCTGTGCCACTGTTGCCTTGAAGAAAGCCCTTTAGAGGCCCCCCATGCCTAGATCAAGGGTACTGAATGCTAACTTGTGGGATGACTTGGAGTGGTTCTGTGGATACTCAACTGTTGGCATTGGAGGTCTCTCCAGTGGTTGGTTTATGTGCAACTTGTTTCAAGAAACTGTTCTAGGAAGAAAGTCAGTGTAATTGAAGGCATCTCTACATTGCAAAGCCTTATACAAATATTATTTAAGTTTGATGAGTTTATAAACGGTTGATGTGGTTATTTGTAAAAATGGCCATCAATTCTCCCCGTTACCTGCATCCACACCCTTGCAAGGCAACATTATGGCTCTTCCCATGAAGAGGTGGAGTCTGTTTCTCCACCCACTGAATCGGGGCATGCTCATGTGACTCATTTTGGCCAGTGAGTTGGCAGTAAATGTGACAGGCTGAGGTTTGAAAAGTACTTGGGCACGGGGGCTGTTCTCTAGCTGCTCCTGGGATCCCTGCTGCGGCCTCTGTGTGAGGAAGCCCACGCTAGCCTGCTGAGTGATGACACATATATGACCCAGTTGCGCCCATCACCCCAGCTGATAAGCAACTACCCTAGAAGAAGAGTCCTCAGCTGAGCAGCAACTGATCACAGATGCATGGTTTAGTGTAGCCTAGGTCAGCAGAAGAAGTGCCCAGCTGAGCCTAGATCAAAGTACTGACCCACAGAGTCATGAGGTAGATAAATGGCATTTGAAGCCACTAAACTTTGGCATAGTTTGTTACACAGCAAAAGCTAACTGATAGAGTAGATTAATAGCCAGTGATTTTTTTTTTAATTAACCAAAAGGATTTAAGAAAAAAATTACAAATGGATTTGCTACAGGATTTCTTAAAAGTGAACTCTTTATCAGGGGCTGTGAAATATCATCCAGTCTATCAGCCTGGCATTTGTACTAAAATCTCCCAGAACACGTGTGGTTTATGATTATGGATTTCCAAGTTTGAAGACTCTTTGGCTTGAGTGTAAGTCCAAATATGTGGCCTCACATGACACCAGGATTAGTCGTGTCTGAGAATTCATGACCCAAGAAGTAAGAAATTTAGCAAGAAATGTTATTCTGATCACAGCTCTGGCAGTTGGGAGTAATTGACTGAAAACTATGAACTGCTTGGATTCAGCATTGTAAAAGATAATTTCACACACGGTGGCTCTGTAAGGGTATTAAGTCTCAAAAAAGTAAACTGGATTAAGAAGGCCTAGTGAATAGGAAACACTGAATGGGGCATTAATAACCAAAAGTGTGGATGAAATTGGGGAACAAGAGACTCAAAGAAAAGCAGATGAAGTGAAATAGGGTGAGTTCAATTTAGCTCTAATATTCTATAACCACAAGATCTCGTCCCATTGTATTAATAAAATAAAAAAACAATAAACCTTACACCGCACCACACACACACACCCACCCCCCCAACACACACACACCCAGAGAAGGTTTGCTAACTCTTGTCTGTTTAAAAGTAGTTCCACTTCTAGGAATTCTACCTGATGCATTGCATGTGTGTGTGTGTGTGTGTGTGTTCATGTGCAGGAAATGTATGTACTAGGATATTGATTGCAGTTTTCATCATACTTGCAAAAGACTGCACATAATGTAAAGGCCTGCCTATGGAGTACTATCAAAGAGAAAGAACAAGATCTCGAAACATTAATATGGAGCAATATCCAAGAACTGTCAACTGAAAAAGCAAGGTATAGACTTTGTCTAGTGGTTTATCAGATGCGTAACAAAGGGATACACACAAAACACCCACCCACAGATTTGTGTGCATGTGGACTTATATGCACAGGTTACTGCCAGAAGGAAACATGAGAGAGTGCTAACAGTCAGTGCCTAGGAGAGGGAGCGGGGTGACCCGTGGTCAGGGGTAGGACGGAGATTTTATTGTTTACTCTTTTGTAGTTATTTCTGGATTATCTTTACAAAAATGCTCTAAAGTGTATTTAAGTTATTGCTTCTGTTCCGTGGTAAGCCCCTTGGAGGCTTGTGTCCTCATCCTGCCCTGTGCCGATGGCACTCTGATCCCCGAAGACGGAGGAGGCAGCACCAGCTTTGGAGTCTTTTTGGGTTCCAGGCCTGGTGTGGCTGTTTTCTAACTCAGACCACCCTGGGTGCTTTGCACTTGGTTTCCTCATCGGTTGAGAGAATGGTCCTGGGAATAGTCAATGAGTACAGCGTGTAGCTCCGTGTCTGGTTTGCGTCCAGGGCTCCCCCGGGTGGTACCGCCGGTTGGCATGAAGAAACAGAGTGGGCTGCCACTGGGGGGGCAAGTTCTTCGTCTTGGGGGGTGTCCATGCCGATGTGGGCTCAGGTGGGCTGTTGAGCAGGTGATGGTGTCTCGGTGGGCCTCTCTGAGGAACCTCACCCCTCGGGGTTCTCCGCAGCCTGTAATTCTAATCCAGGAGAAATCAGACAGACTGAGAAGATGAGGAATGTGAAGAGGCAGGAGTGTGGAGGGGTGCCAGAAAGGCACTGTGGTTCCATGCTAGCAAAAACAGTTAGGGAACGCAGGGATTTAAAAATAATTGCGTGGGGAGAAAGACAGGAGAAAAAAAGGTCGAGTAAGAGAGGGAGGGAGCCAGGAGATCAATGAATTTGCAGCATCCAGCTGAGTTCTGTAGCAGTGTCACTGGCAAAGCAACACTTCTTCCTTGTACCAGTGTCTCTCTATTAGATTAAATGGATTTATTTTGGTGGAAATTGGCATTGGTGTTAGCGAAATATACTGGGCGACTTTCTTATGGCTTCAGAGTAGACTCTCTGTAATGATTCCAGAGGTGGAGGGAACTTGGTGAGTAACTGATCCAAATCCTGCCTTTTACAAATGACTGGGTTTGTGCCCAGAGAAGGTGAGTGGCTCTCCCACCGTCACACAGAAGGAACCGGAGCCAGGGTTGGGCCTCAGCACGTCTGCTGCCCAACCTCTGCTCTGGCTGTTTTGCGTGAGGGTGGTTGTGGCCTGGCTGGTCTCTTATTGACATAAATCTGGCACATGAGAACAGTGTTGATGGTAAGGTGTGGCCACGAGAGGGTATGGGGCTGTGGCTGGGGACCGGCAGGCTGGGAGACTAGGTTGGGAAAGGGAGGGAGGACCCACCTCCACTGAGTCTTGGGGGAAGCAGAGTTAGTGCCCTACACACAGGCAAGGGGGCTTTGTGTCTGAGACAGAGAACCAGGAGTGGTCAGACTGGGGAGGACATTGCCAGGTTGAATTGTTACCATTTTAAATGACAGTAGCAATGACTCGTCCATAGAGGCGCCCTACCTGAGCCCACTAAGACCTTCAGGTATTTCATCTCCTTCAGTCCTCCCAGTGGCCCTGTGGGGGAAAGGCTATTATCGGGTTACAAATGAAGAAACTGAGGCTCAGGGAGGCCCGATGGCTTGCCCAGGGCCACATGGCTTGTGTCTGTCAGGTCTGGGGAAGGAAGAACTCAAGTCGGCTTGATTCCAGTGCCACCATGCTTCTAATTGCCATGTCGTTAATTGCTGTGTTCCAGACCAAAGAGGGCGGCCGGGTGACCAATTCCAGCGTACTGAGTTGTCTTTTTCTTTGCATTTCTGAGCTTTGCCCTTGGAATGGAAGAAGCTTGCTTCAGACTCTGTGTGTCAGAGGCTCTTCTGGATACTAGAGTCTTGACTTGCATGAGTCCCCCAGTTGTCCACATGTCCAAGGTGATACTTACAGAGGCTCTCCCCAGCGCCCCGACTCAACACTCACTCTGTGGCAGGCACTATGCTCAGAACTCCATGTGCATTGGTTATCGGATCCTCGCGACTGTTGGCTACCTTTATTTCATTGACGAGGAGCCAGGGGCTCAGAGAATTAAATAACTCCAGGTCACCCGGTGGGAGAGGGCTGTAGACAGGCCTTGAATCCTGACAGCCTGACCGCCCAGAAACCATGCTTTTTCTTATGAACTGGAGAAGGTTTCCTTCCTGCAGACATGTCCCGTGTCTCTTGGCCTTTCCCATGCTGTTGAGGTGAGAGGCGCTCCTTTGTGGCAGCCTGAGGTTAATATTCCAGACCTGCTCATGGAGGTCACAGCACACTTGGAACTCAGTGTGTGTGTGTGTGTGTGTGTGTGTGTGTGTGTGTGTGTGTGTGGTGTGTGTTGGAGGGGACAACAAAAGATGCCTGACAGTGGGTGGGGCTGCATCTCTGCAAAGGCACCCACCAAGGTGGCACTGGTAGCGTGAGGGAAGGGGGGTCAGAGAGATGTCTGGTCTGCCCTGAGGAGGTCCTCCCATTCCCGTTTGGAGCTGAGCTAGTCACCTTTGAGGAGACTAGCCAGGTGCTCAGCTGGCATTCTGTGCCGTGTCTGCGTCAGCCTTTTCTCTCCTACCTTCCTGTTCTTTTGAACCCTCTCTCAGGGATCAGCGTTTTTCTGTGAATAGTGAGAGAGTAAATATTTTAGGCTTCCTATGGTCTCTGTCACAACTAGTCAACTCTGCTGTTGCAGCCAAAACTATCATAGACATTATGGAAATGAATGGGTGTGGCCGTGTTCCAATAAAACTTTATTTACAAAAACAGATGGAAGGCCAGATTTAGCCCACAGGGGTTAGTTTGCTGACCCCTGCTCTGGAGAAAGAAAGCTGGGCTCGTGGGGGTCAAGAGACCTCGGTCACAGTCCCTGCGCTGCCCCTCACTCACCGTGTCACCCCTGACATCCCGCTTCAACTTTCTGGGCATCAGTTTCCTCTTCTCCTCAGGAGGAAGTTGGACAGGATCTCTGAAGAGGAGTTAAAGACAGGATTTGGGGTGACATTACGGGGACCCTGAGTGGGTATTGGCAGGAGGCCAGAAGACAGGAAGGGAAGGGATTGTTAACTGAGAGTTGGCCTTGATTCCAGAATCTCATGTCAGTTCTCACGCCAAACACTGGAGTGAATTGAACAGAAAATGTCTGGGAGAAGCAGAAAAAATCCTCTGTGGGCTGCTGAGGGCCTGGGGAAGGCCGTGGGGACGTGTCTTCAAATAAACTCAGGAGCCTGTGTGGGCAGAGTAAAAAAGTCTACAGCCTGAGGGAATTCAGAAGCAGCTATAGATGTAGATGCTACATACACCACCTCATGAATTTTAACTCTGGAAATTAATTAGTTTTATTAAGAGACAATGAGATTGAGCACAGACTGGAGGAGGCACAGGAGTAAGGGGGAAGTATCACCAGGGCCAAAGGTGTTGCAGAGTGATGTGTGTGTGTGTGTGTGTGTGTGTGTGTCTAGTACAGGGTGGGTGCGTGGGTCTATTACCCATTTCATGAATCTACTGGAAATCGGGGTAAGCAGCATGTTAATGGAATCTGAGACCGCTGATAATTCAGGCCATTTGGTCCCAGAAATAGTAGATGTTCCCAGAGAAGGCCAGAAGTCAGGAAAAGGGAGGGAAACATGATTGAATAATTTTTTCAGCAATTATTTTTTGAGCACCTACTATGCACCACACCCCCTTCTAGTCTCTCATCTAGGGGCACAGCGTTGAAGAAGGCAAAAGTCTTGGGGCCGGCCTGGTGGCATAGCAGTGAAGGTTGCGTGCTCTGCTTTAGTGGCCCAGGGTTTGCAGGTTTGGATCCCGGGTGCAGACTGACGCACCACTTGTCAAGCCATGCTGTGGCGGTGTCCCATATAAAGTAGAGGAAGATGGGCACGGATGTTAGCCCAGGGCCAATCTTCCTCAGCAAAAAGAGGAGGATTGACAACGGATGTTAGCTCACGGCTAACCTTCCTCACAAAAAAAAAAAAGAAAGCAAAAGTCTTTGTCTTTATGGAGTCCACCTTCCAGTGGGAGGAAATGACCATGAAGGTGGAGGTGATTTTACAGTAGACTGTGGGAAGGTTGAAGACAGAAAGAAAGCTGCAATTTTTGTAGGCCAGATACCGCAGAAGAAATCATAACATCAGGAACTCCGGCTCGCTGTTGGTCACATGTGCCACATCAGGCTGCAGCCACTCAGGTGAGCCAAAGTAACAGGTGATTAAATAGCAACTAATTTATATTTGGCGTTGAAAAGCAGCAGAGCAAAACCCCTGCTACCCAGAACCTTTGGGACATGAGTCTAGCTTGATAGCTGTTCTCCACTTGGCAATGGGTTTAAGCACCAACGTGATTATTTAAAAAATCTTGAAACATTTGCCTGGCAGGGAAAATACCATTCTCTGTTTGGAGAAAAGGCTTTCTAAAATTTATTCCATCTGACTCTGCCTTCTGAAACAGGGGAGGTCAAATGGAATTCAGATGCCCGAGGTCAGTACCAGAAAATACACACACACACACACACACACACACACACACACACACACACACACGTACGTCAATGAACTTGTGTTTCAATGCAGCATTTTCTTAGGGGCTGTGAGGTGTCTTTGCCCCTGTAATCGATGGCTCCCTGATTGTTGGACTTTTTGAGATTTTGTATTTGCTTTGAGTAGTCTTTTTCTTTCTTTCTTTGCCCATAGTGTGTCTCTCCATACCAATCCCTTCCTTCATTAGTCTTTATTTCATTTGTTTGTTTACATTGAATAAAATGTATATGTTCTTATGGAAAGCTTTGGAAACTACAGATTGAAAGAAGAAAAATAAGACCTGCAGTTCCACCACCCGGAGACCGTTAATGTGGATATTTTGATTCACAGCCGCTCCGAGTGTCTCTTTGTCTCTTTTTGTATCAAAATGGGGTCACAGTGTACATATTGCCTGGTGATCTGTTTTTTTCCACTTAATATCATGAGCATTTGTCAAAAATGTGTTTCTACAGTATTACTTTATGTGTATGCATGTGTTTTTGTAAACTTTTCATCAGAAGTGTTCAAATGTATGTTAAAGCAAAGGGAATTAGAATAATGACACCCATGTACTCACTTCCCAGCTTCTACAGTTGTCCGCGTTCTGCCATTCTAGTGACATCTCACCCCACTCCCACAGTTAACTTCTGGAGTATTTTAAAACAGAAAACCCAGACCTATCACTCTACTTGCAGATTCTTCAGAAGATATATCTAACACAGTGGTTTTCAATGGGGGGCAGTTTTGCCCTCCAGAGGACACGTGGCAGTGTCTGGAGACAGTTTTGGTTGCCACAGCTGGGGGTGGTGATGGTTGCTGTTGGCTTCTAGCAGATAGAGGCCAGGGATGCTGTTACACATCCTACAATGCGCAGAGTGGTCCTCCAAAACGAAGAATTATCTGGCTCCAAATGTCAACAGTGCCGAGGCTAAGAAAGTCCTGGTCTAACGGATCAGGACTTTAAGAAGTATAAACATAATTCTGTTACCACACTCAACAAAACTGATGACAATTCTTTAATATCACCAAATTTTCTTTAACTTCTCAATTTTAAAAAATAAGTAGCTAGTTTGAATTAATTTCTTTTAATCTGTGACAGTTCCCCCTTTGCTTTTCTTCATGACCTCTACTTGTTGAAGACCCTGGGTCATTTTTTCTGTAGATTTTCCCATATACTGGATTTGGTTGACTGTGTCTTTATGGTGTTGTGTATCATGTCCTCTCTTCCCCTGTTTCCTGTCAATTGAAGTTCAGATTGATCAGTAGATTCGTATGTCGTCAACCTGATTTATCCATTATAAATTTCCCCATCGATCTTTTGTAAACGCATTGGTTTTCACACTGTGGTCCCTTCACTAGGAGCACCATCATCACCTGGGAACTTGTGAGAAATGCTAATTCTAGAGCCCCACCCCAGATCTACTGAATCAGAAACTCTGAGGGTAGGACCCAGCAATTTGTTTTACCAAGCTCTCCAGGTGTATTAGGGTTCTCCAGAGAAACAAGACCTAGATAGATAGATAGATACAGATATACAGAAAGAGAGAGAGATTGATTGATATATGACAAAGAATTGGCTCATGTGATTCGAGTGGCAGGCAAGTCCAAAATCTGCGGAGTAGGTTGGCAAGCTTGAGACCTGGAGAGAGCACATGCCACAGTTCCGGTCCAAGAGCCAATGTTGCAGATAAAGCCCAAAGGCAGTTCGCTGTAGAACCAGGAAGAGCCAACACTACACAATTCCTCTTGCTTGCAGGGAAGGTCAGCCTTTTGTTTTATTCAGGCCTTCAACTGATTGGATGAGGCCCACCCACGTTATGGAGGCAATCTGCTTTACTCAATCTACTGATTTAATAATCTCATCCAAAAACGCCCTCAGAATAGTGTTGGCCAAATATCTGGGTATCCTGTGGCAAATCAAGTTGACATATAAAATTAAACATCACACCAAGTGATTCTGATGCAAGCTGGTGTTTGAGAACCACTGCCCTCATGGTTTTAACAGACGTTGATGGACATTTTCTAGATCAGTTGTTTTGTTAGGGATTGCAAAAGGGTGTTTCTAATTCCTTTGTCCCTTTTGTATTTAACTGTGACTTTTGTATGAAGCAGAATTTTTTCTCATTAAGTCTTTGCTTACCCTGAAATGTAGTCTTTACAGGAAAGATAGGATAAATGTTTGATTTATTCCCTTTATTATTATTTCTTTTTTTATTGAGGCATAACTATACATGCTAACATGCACAAATCTTAACTATACAGCTCAATGAATTTTACGTATGCATACACCCATGCAACCGTCATCCAGACCAATATGTAGAACATTTCCAGAATCCCCCTTTGTGCCCTCTTCCCGTTGATGCCCACTTTCCCCTCCCCCAGTTAAACGGTTGTATTTAAACTATATTTATGCTGTCTCTGCACGGTTTATTTTTTATGTAATAAAAATAGTCATTTGTTTTATTCACAGTTTCTGGATTTGGTTTTATGTTAAGAACTGCATTATCCAACCCAGGGTAATTAAATACTTTACCTTTCCTCTAGCTTTTAATTTATATATATATATATATATATATATATATATATATATATATATGTATGTATATCTATCCGTACTTTTTTTTTTTTTTTTTGTGAGAAAGATTAGCCCTGAGCTAACGTCTGTTGCCAATCCTCCTCTTTTTTGCTGAGGAAAATTGGCCCTGGGCTAACATCCGTGTACATCTTCCTCTGCTTTATACGGGACGCCGCCACAGCATGGCTTGACAAGCAGTGCGTCGGTGCACGCCCGGTATCTGAACCCTGGGCCGCTGCAGCAGAGCGTGCACACTTAACCCCTACCACACCTGGCCGCCCCTGTCTATCCACACTTTTGATCCAAGTTTTCCAAGTGACTGGCTAGTTGTCCTAACATCCTTTGCTGAATCTTCCCTATCTCCTCTACTAATTTGACATGCCTCTTTTATCATCTTAAATTTCCAAATAAACTTGCGTCTATGTCTGGGTATTCTTTTCTGTTATATGTCTTTGTCTCTTCCTGCACTATAGCATTATAATATGTTTTACTATCTGGCAGGCCAACTCACCCCAAATCCTTAAAGTAATCACATTTTCAGATTTTTTTTCTGACTATTCTTGCTGAGTTCATTCTTCCAGTTGAATTTTGGAGTCATGTTGTCAAAGTTCATAAATTTGGATTTTTGATTGGAATTACCCCTGCAATATCACAAAACTGGATATTACAGAGTATCCAAGAACAACATATTCAGTGGATTCAGTAGTTCCTTTCTGTCCTTTGGTAAAACCCTCCAGGGTTTTGTATGTTTTTGTAAAATTCATTCCTAAATAGCTTGTTTTGTTTATTTTTATTCTTTGAGAAGTATCTTTTTCCATTTTTTTCTATATAGTTATCTTGGTGTAAAAAGCTATTGATTTTTAAACGTTTGTTTTTTAATCCAATTCTCTTACTGAAATCTCTTGTTTTTTCTATTTGCTTTTCAGTTGACTCTCTTGTGTTTTTCAAGTATACAGTCAGCTACAAATAGACGTGATTTTACTCTCTTTTCCAATATATGCGACTAATTTTATTCTTTTCTAATTGTATCAAACAGCACTCAGAACACAATGTTAAGAATAGTGGTGATAATGGGCGTGTTTTTTCCTTTGTCTACTGGGAGCACTTCTAGGGTTACTTTCTTAAGTACTCTGCTGATTATTTTGTGGTGTGATGGTGGTGGTGGGCAAGAGTTCTGTTTTAATTTATCAAAATTCTCTTTTTTCCAAGACAAAATCATCCTATTTGCAACAACATGGGTGGACCTGGAGGGTATTATGTTAAGTGAAGTAAGCCAGAAAGAGAAAGACAAACACTGTATGATCTCACTCATATGTAGAATATAAACCAACACATGGACAGAGAAAACTGTATTGTGGTTACCAGGGCCAATGGGGGTGGGGGGTGGGCGCAAGGGGTGAAGGGAGACATATATATGGTGATGGACAAACAAAAATGTACAACCCAAAATTTCACAATGTCAAAAACTATTAAAACATCAATAAAAAAAAAAGGAGAAAAAAAATTCTTTTTGTTTTCTTATTAACTCAGGCATAAGTGAAGAATTTGATTAATGCTTTTTTGGTATCTATTGAGTTCATCATAAAATGTTTGCTCTTTAATGTATTAACGTGGTGATTATTTTTAATAGGCTCTGTTCTGGGATGAAACCTGTGAGGACATGGTATGCTATTTTTAAAAACATTTTTCTAGTTTCTGTTTGCTAAGTGCTTAATTAGGATTTTTGTTTATGTTTGTAAGTTAGGTTGATTTTGAGTCCTTTTTTCTGGTTTTTGTCATATTCTGTTATCAGTATTATTCTAGCTTTGTTTCAAAAATAAAAGCTTGTCTAAATAAATCACCTCTGAATCCACCTAGGCCTAAATATTTCCTCAAGGGATAATTCTTTAATAAGAAAGAGGATATTTTTATTTTAAATAGAAATAAACCATTTTTTAAAAAAACTTAAATTTGGTTAAGGGAAATTGTTTTATTTTTCTGTCAAGTTAGTTTTTAAAGTTATTGTAGAAACAATGCATAGTCGTTACAGAAGAATTTGAAAAGTCCCGAAAAGTGAAAAGAATATAAAAGTCATTTTACTAACGTCTATAACATACTGGAGAAAAGCAGGGCTGTCCTGGAACAAGCATAACACACTGAGGTGGGCATAGAGGTGTTATTTCCAGTTCTGGCATGGATGATGTAAAGCATGATGAGCAGATTTGTGGAATTTTCTTCTGGATCCTGTAGTAGATTATTTTCAGAGGTGTGTAGCTCCAAGGTCTCTGTGTGCTGTTCTCTTTTTTGTTTTGCAAAAGGAAAAAAAAAGTCCTGTGCTTTTTCTTTTTATATTTATTCTTCCTGAACAGGATGTAATCTGTTCAGAAGCCATGTTTATTGAGAAACAGGAAGGGGCAAGTGGGTTATTCATGTGCGTGACAGTGGAACGTTCTCTTCAGTGTTGTGGCTGTCGGATAGGTCCGTAGGTTTGGCTTTTAAACAATTCCTCTTGCATTGGCAGCAGGCTTCTTTTTATTTCTGCTCCTACCTGATGTTCTTTATTCCAGGGGTGGGGGATGGAGTAAGGGAGAAGGCATGTGTTCTGGTGTTTTCCACTTTCCCCCAATATTTGTCTAGTTTACTGGGATTTGCACCTTTTCTGGATCAATGAAATATAACCGCTGTGAACCTGTCAACCTGTGTAGTTCAGTCTCTGAATGACGTTGTGTTCTAGGACCACACAGATAATTAAAGGGACATTTACTTATTCACTCTCATGTATTAAAGACTATTAATGGGAATCCAAATACATATTTCACAACTTTCTTTTTCTCTTGCCCTTGCCCCACTTGTAAAGTCTTTGTAACATAGACCAGCTTAGTTTTTTGGCCTAAATTCTTTCCTTTTGTCTCCCGCGTCTCTATTTCTATCTCTTTTGCTGTGTTCTCTTGATTTTGTATCACAAAATCCTTGGAAAAGAACTCTTTGGAGTGGGGAGGGGAGGTGGAGGTGGAGGAGAAGCTGAGGAGCCTGAGGGCTCTCTGTTTGGTGAGAAGGTGAAGGGAGGAAGCTGGCAGAGAACCAGTCCCTTTTTCCCGTCCGAGTAGAAAGATTACGGGGTCAGAAAGGCTGTGGGGCGGGGCTCAGCTAGCTATGCGGTTGTGCAAATTAGAAAAAGGTGCTCCCTCTGGGTAGAGGCAGCCCCTTGCGGCTAAGTGCCTGGGGACTGGTCCCCTTTCAGACCCCGTCCCCTTTTGCAGGACACACTGTGAAGAATCACGAGGAGTGGCCCTGACATGAGGGATCAGAGACCTGGCTTCCCTCCTCACACAGGGAGGATTAGACCCTATTGGAAAGGCTGGGGAAGCATCTACATCTTCCACCGCCGTACCTCCCCCCTTGGCCAGAGTCAAGGTCTAAAACCAAAGGTCCAGTCATTCACTGAACTGACTTATGAATGACCTGGCTAGCCTCAGGGCTAGGCAGAAGTGAATAAAACAAGCAAACAAGCAGAGTCCTTAGGGAAGATCCTTGTGGAGCTCACAGCTTTGTAGGGCAGACGGTCAGAAAACATAATACTATACACGCAGATGTATAGAGGTGCCATATATGTATATATAAACATACACATAAAATTAAATTATGTAATATATATTTAAAATTGTGATGAAGGGGAGCTTATCCTGATATGATGTTATGATATGCATAGTTTGCGAATGCCTTGGGGCACCTGTCCTAGGCTTACAGCATGGGAGCTATGGGAGAAAGATACAGACGATCCCCTAACTTTGAAACTCATAGCCCTGGCCAGGTCTGATTTGCAGACAGAGTGGCCTTAAGGCTGGTAGCCTGCAATCTGATTTTTGGTTTTCTTTCAAGTGTTCTGGAGGCCTGTCTAACCCGGGGCTTGGCACACCTGTGATCTTAAAGCCCAGATCCATTTATTCAGGTACAGTAGTAGAAATGGGGAGCCTCTTGAAGACCTACGTCCCTTCTCCCACTTTTTGATATTAGAGAAGTCTCTTTATTGCTAGAACGTTCTCCTTTGCTGCCATATCCAGTGGAGGTGCTGTTCTGCCTTCTATCCTTCCACCTGACTACTTTGGGGCCCCAACAGTGGTTGTGCTGGGACAGGCTAGAAGGAATGGGTTGGCAACCCCAAGATTGTCAAGAGCAACAAACTGCCTGATTGTTGTAGGATCTTGAACCTTCCAAAGCTCTGCATTTTGTCCTCTGAGATAGGATAGGTATAGCAATTGGTCCAAGATAAGACTGAGCGCAGATCAGTCAACAATTCGTCATTTCTTCATCTTCCCTTATTAAAAATTCTCTGACCCTTTTTGAATCTATTTTTCCTTCTTTATGGCTGCCCAGGAAAGTGTCTAGTTGAATACCTCCTCATTGGCCCAATGGAGGGCCTCAGGCTGTCTTCATCTGCCTCTTACATATTACCCAATACAGACTTGCTCTGCTTCTCATCGTTTGTACAGTAGGTATCTTTGTCCTCTTCATACACGTTACATCTAGCTAACATTGCCTCCCCATGCTCAATGCTTGAAAATTCAGTACAATTCTATTCAGGGCCATCACCACTAGTATGGAAAGAATGAAACCCTTCATATTGTTCCATGGTAGTTATCAGTATGAAAGATCTAGCTGTATCTTGAAATATCCAGATTTGTGGCTGGGAAATCAATCAATCAAAGTGAGACTCATCAGAGCCAAGTGAGAGGTGGAGGTTGGCTCAAGTCTGGCACACAAAGGATGGGCTTCACCTGCCATCAGAAACCAGCAAGGCCCCAGGCTCTCTCAGCTCAGACACTACACTTTCCATGGGGACGTTCTCTTTGGAATGCCAAGCTGGAGGACGTGTCCATGACCCTCCACCTTGGGTCCTGTAACTTCTTTCTGTGGCCTAGACTGGCCACAGGAAGCCGCGTCTCCACTGAGTTGCCCCTTAGTGTTCTGGCCTGGGCTTTCTGCTGCATCACCCCTTCTGGCTGATGCTTGTGGCAGCAGTACCACTGCTGGGGATGGCTAGGGAGCTTGCTAGGAGTGATGGGTCCCCCCACGCTTCTTTGGCATTTGCTAATGCCAGCAGGTGCAGTAGGGTTTCGATGTGTCCTGGCTGTGTTTTGTGATTAGCCTTTTTGGTGATTGCAATTTTTTTCCTCATCTAGGGTTAAGGAGGATCCAAAGGAGGGAGAAATAGTTTATAACCATAGGTAATTCTGCCCTGCAAATATTTCACCCTTGCCATATTTCATTTCCTGTTGCAGTGAGAAGAAGGAATGAAAATCATAGTCATAGGTCTATTTCTTGTTCATGCAAAATCCAGTGCAGGTGTTGCTGGTTGGAGGGCTTTCTGGGGCAGCTCTCCTTGAGGTGATGATTCTGGGACCCAGGCTCAGAAGCTGCCCTCCATGGATGTTTACTTCTAGTAGTAAGCACCACTGTTGTGTGTAGTATTCCTACTCTTCCTGCTACTGCCATCACTATTACAAGATGCCTC